>NC_139142.1:76251490-76783015 GCF_964270905.1 Leucopleurus acutus | reverse complement strand
CCTTAATGTAGCTTTATAGTAAGTATTAAAATCAGGTAGAGTGAGTCCTCCTACAATTTTGTACTTTTTCTCAAAATTATTTTGTCTCTTCTAGGTCCTTTGCATTCCCATATAAATTTTAGGGTGAATTTGTCAATTTCTGTAAGAAAGTCTGCTAGGATTTTGATAGATGTTGCATTGGATCTATAGATCAGTTTCAGGAAATTTTTATCTTAATAATGAATCTTTCAATCCATAAACGTAGAATGTCTGTCCATTTATTTATTCTTCTTGGATTCCTTTCAGCAAGATATTACAGTTTTCAGTGTATAAATCTTTCCCTTCTCTTGTAAAATTTATTCCTAAGTATTTATTTTTGACGCAACTACAAATGGAAGTGATTTCTTAATTTCATTTCAGATCGTCCACTGCTGGTGTCTATAAATACTGGTATAGAGATTAATCATGTATCCTATGACTTAAATGAAATTTTTTATTCTACCGGGGATAATTTTTGGTGTGGATTCTTTAGAATTTTCTACATACAGGATCATGTCATCTGGGAATAAAAAGGGTTTTTTTTCCTTTCCAATAAGAATGGCCTTTATTTCTATTTTATTTTATTTTGCATGATTGCACTGGATGGAACATCCACTGCAATGTGGAATAAAGCAGAGAGAACAGACATCCTTGTCTTGTTCCTGAACTAGTGGGAAAACATTTGGTCTTTGACCATTAAGTATGATGTTAACTACAGGGTTTTTGTAGATGCCCTTTATCAGGTTGAGGACGTTCTCTTCTACTCCTAGTTTGCTAAGAGCTTTTTATCTTGAATGAGTGTTAGATTTTGTCAGGTTCTTTTTGTCTATTGAGATAATGATGTGGTTTCATCCTTTATTTATATAGCTTATTACATTACCTGCTTGAAGATGTAATTGAAGTCTATTATTGTTGAATTGTCTGTTTCTCCCTCAATTCTGTCAATTTTTGCTTCACATATTTTGGTCTCTGTTGTTGGGTGCTTTATGTTTATAATGGGTATATCTTCCCCAAAATTGACTCTTATAATTATAAAACGTCTCCCTTTTTTTCCCTTCAGTTTTCCCCAAGTGTTTCTTTTCTTTGAAATTGTAGTTGGTTTACAATATTATATTAGTTTCAGGTGTACAGCATAGTGATTCAGTATTTTTGCAGATTACACTTCATTATAAGTTATCACAAGATAATGGCTATATTTCCCTGTGCTATACAATATATCCTTCTTGCTTAGGTATTTTATACATAATAGTTTGTCTGTTAATCCCATACCCCTATTTTGTTCCTCCCCACTTCCCTCTCCCCTTGGTTAACCACAAGTTTGTTTTCTGTATCTGTGAGTCTGTTTTGCATATACATTCATTTGTATTATCTTTTAGATTCCATATATAAGTGATATCATACAATATTTGTCTTTCTGTCTCTGACTTGTTTCACTCAGCATATTCTCAAGGTCCATCCACATTGGTGTAAATGGCAGAAGTTCATTCTTTTTTATGCCTGAGTCCCTGGGCTTTCCAACCCTCTGTGTAGCAATGCGCTGCCCCATCAAGCTACAGAAACGCCTACAAACCTCTTGTTTCATCCTCATTTCTTATCAGATGAAGAAACAAACACACTTTTCTCTAAACTGGCATGAGTATCTCTAGTAAATGCAAAATATTTCAAAAGAAAAAAAAAAAAGAGAGGGAGAGAGAAAAACAAACTCTGCAACTAGACCAGAAATATTGAGGAAAATGAATTCATTCTTCACTGAATCTAGAATTGGGGAGTCATTTCTGATTGGGTTTTTGTTCCCAAACCTTCACCTCATATCCACATGGGATTCTCTTCCTCACCGTCTCTGTGTCCAATAATGTCCCGGAGAGTCATTAATAACCACTTCCTGAGCACCTGCCATGGGCCAGAGGACACACTGCAGAGAAATACCTCCTGCCTGTAATTCACTCTTCTCTCATCATGTGCACTTGGCATTTTTATACAAAAATGGAATTATCATTACCTCATAACCTGAGTGTTTTCAGGGCTTGTTCGTAAGCCTTTGCTTTAGGCCTAGATCACGATCTTTTCTTAGCATGTGTCCAGACTGATATATAAGCGAATCTGCTGTAAATGAAAGGACAGCTCATTAGAAATCGACCACCAAGGAAAAACCCTGATGTTATTTACACATGGAATCAGTTCCCATTCCGCTGGGGCCACAGATGCAGTTCCACGGGGGCTGGGTCCATTTCCCCCTTCCTCTTCTTAGCCTTGGCCTCTGAAAGGCTCACTGGTGTCCCCCTCTCAAGGAGATGGGAAAATGAAGGGTCATTTTGTCATCTGTGGAGGTTTGTGGTCTCTCTGTGTTGAAAGGATTTAATTATAAGATTTGTTTGGAAAATTATGACAGAGGGAGTCAGATGGACACACATACAGGATGGGAGGAACACAGCAGAGCAAGTGAGGGAGATGATGGGGATGTTGAGACAGAGAGGAAGGATGTTGAGAGATGGGACGCTAGGGGAGAGGCAGATAAACAGAGGAAGGGCACACAGAGGAAGGAGAGAGAGACAGATACAGAGAGCAAGGGAGACATCAACAAATGGGGTGGGGAAGCACACACACAGAACACATGGGGTGCCTGCACACACACAAATATGAAGAGAAAAACACACGCAGAGGTATCACAAAGATGCATGGAGAGAGACAGAAGACAAAGATGTAGATGGGGGAAGAGACCTACTGATGAAGCCCCTTCCAGCCAATGCTTAACCTGTTCCTAGAACGTGTGATAGTCTAAAAGAGCTATGGGTTAATACGTTTATTATTTATAAACGTGTTTCCACTTAAAAAGGAAAAATGATGGCAGACAGCCAAGGGTCATTTCCCTTGATTTATGAAATGGCTTTAACATTGAATCAGAAGTCCTCTCCCTTTGCTCTGTTTGTTGGCAAACTACAATTTGTGGTCATCTGTACAGCGACTAGCCCAGGCAGCAGTCCGTGTGCCCAGAGTGGGGCGGGGAGGAACCAGAACCTAGTGGACACTTGTCAGAGCCCTGCTGGGGACCCACTGCCTGAGCCGCGTCCATATTTGTGGTTTTAGTGGAAACAGCCGCACAGCAGCCCCTGTCACCCTGCCGATAGAAGAGGTCCTGCAGACCTTACACGACTTGATTGCCTACTTCCAGCCCCCGGAGGAGGAGATGCAGCATGAGGACAGGCAGAACAAGCTCCGCTCACTCAAAAACAGACAGAATCTTTTCAAGGAAGAGGTAAGTCCAAAACGTTAGAAATTGAGATTCTCTTTGTGTCCAGAGCTAAAGTACCCCCAATGACTACAATTTAGCTTTGTCTCCATGCATGCACGTGTTTAAGAAAGAGACAGAGAACAAGAGAGAGAGAGAGAAAGCTGGAAAGAAAAGGATTCCCTGGAAGCCGCCCTTCCCTGTAGGCACCCCTGAGCACACTAGCAGTGAACATTGTCGTGCTTGTATGTTGGCACGTTCAAACCAGATTAATTTACAGCCTCAGTGTCACCTGTGTATCCAAAATTCATCTTCCATAAATCTCAGCTATGAGCGTATGGCATTGGCTGTGATCACCACATTTTGGAAGGTGTCAGAATTACCCTGGAAACTTGTTGGAAAAATACAGATGCCGAGGTTCCACCACATCAGAAATGCCTGAGGAGCTGGTTTGAGAGATACAGATGCTGCTACGTCTCAAGTCGAACTTGAGCCTCTAAGTCACTTGGGATGGGGCCCGGATATAGGGGAAATACTAACTTGGGGCTCTAGGGACCCTGGCCCTGGTTCTGGCTCCATCCCTGGCTGTGCGTGTCCTTAGACAAGTCACATGCCTTTTCTGAACTTGGACGTGATGATTTGGCACTAATTTGAAGGCCATGGTCATATTCCTGCAGCCCCCCATTCCTGGGGACAGGGCTCGTCCCTTGGGCGTTTCCCAAGTTGATGGCATGGGAAGTAGACCCCGTCGCTACCCAGCTTTCTGATGTGAGCAGACTTTGGCTGGGGGAACATTCTGTGTGTCTTATAGGTCTGCTGAAAGTACACTTAACACCTCCCTCCTGCTCTTTAAGAACAGCTGGGCACCGATATTTTTACTGGGTGGCATAGTATTGTAAATTAGCTGAGAAGTAGTTTAAAGTCCTCTTTTAGTCTTATTGTCTGTAAATTCCACCTCTTTTCAAGGGGATGGGGAGATGTCTTGTGCATCTAAGAGAAAAATAGGTCCTATATCCAGGGCTGTTTCTGGGTGAGTCAGAATCATTTCACACCTGACACAGGGCAGGCTTCTGTGAGACTCATTCATGCTCCCCCTTCCTCAGTATGTCCTTGGATTGAGTTAAACATGTGGGGAGCAAACCCGTCAGAGGAGACTGCTGCTACTCCCCAAATGGAGGCTATTTAGGTCTCTGAGGCATAAAAATGCATGTTTTGTTTTGGGGAGGAAAAAACAACATCCAAACTGGCACCATGAAGGTCTTTTTGCATATTAGCATCATCCGCTTTAAAAGGTGAACGATATTGGAGAGGAACGAACAAAAGGGATCCCATGATCTTAATCAAGTATTTTTTCTTTTTGCCCGACTCACCTTCACAGGGAATGTTGGCCCTTGTGTTAAACTGCATTGATCGCTTAAATATCTACAATAGCATAGCACACTTCACAGGGATTGCCAGGGAGGAGAGTGGGATGGCCTGGAAGGAAATTCTGAACCTCCTCTACAAATTGCTGGGTAAGTACATACCCAGAGCCCTCTCCCTCTCCCTCTCCCAAGGGTGGTCTGTAGGTATTTCCATGGGACGAGCTAAGGCTGTCATCCAGGCTCATTCTTTGGAAGGTTTTGTTAAATCATTTGATTCTAAGCCAGCCATTCATTCTGTTAACTGGTAGCATATCGTACCTTCCAAACGGACAGCAAGATGCCAGCAAGTAGAAGCAAATAGTGATCAGTTTTGCCAAAACTACCTGTGAAACCCTTAACAGTCACACTCCCCGAACCTCAATTCTTCATCTTTAAAATGAGGGAGCAAGACGAAAATACGTTTCAGGTACCCTCCAGTTCTAGATCTTTGACACCTGCAGTTTGAGGATGTTTACCCTCGACTGTGTGCCCTTTCACTGTCCACCTGTTGAGCCGTCATGATTCCCGCTGCTTTGGCCTGTTCCTTATTTCATTTTGGTGGAAAGAAAAAGGCAAAGAGTAGGGATGTTCCAGCATCCAGCCTTTCTTTTCACAATTGTGAGTGTATGGTGACCTTCCGGTGCCTGCTGTAACTGATGCCATCACATGGGCCCAGGCTGCCAGGCTGCAGGAGGAAGACAGCATCAGCCTCTGCAAGAAGGTGGCCACCAGTAATGGCTCAGCCATGGTAACATGGCAGTATTTTAGTACTTCGCTGTGATGTAAATGCCCCATTGAGAGGAAGTCCATGGAAAGCTGAGCGGGCCAGATGGGAGGCCAGAGAAGTCAGGTTAGACTCATTCTCCATGTCAAGGGTCAGGCAGATTCGATTGCCGCTTTATTTAGTGACCTCATAAAGTCTCTTCCAACTCTAACATTTTGTAGTGATGTGGCTTGAACTCAGTAGTAATTATTACAATAATAGCTAACATTTGTTGAGTTCTGTATGCCAGGCAGTAGAATATCTCTTTTTGATCCACAGAGCAACACTGTGAGGTGTAGGTACCAATTTATTGATGAAGAAACAGATGCTCAGAAATGCTCATAACTTATCTAAGGTCACACATGTTGTAAGTGATGGAACTGTTTTGAGCCCAGACAGCCTGACCCCAGAGCCTCGAGGTTAATCCCTTGCTAGGGCCAACCCGAAAAGTGGGGTAGGAGCTCAGACTGAATTCTGCCCTCCAGTGACCGTGGAGGTACAAAGCAGAGGTCCTGAGGAAGACATTTCCTTATCCAAGTACCTTACAAACATCTGTCAAACCCGCAGTCTTTGAAAGCCAACAGCATGCAGAACAGGCTACTTGGGGGCCAGTCAACTTACATGGACTTATTCCAGAGTTGCATCTACAGTACAGGCCTATGGAGGGAAGTTTACTTGGTCTAGATAGGTGGAAATCTAATGACAGCATATTCTCTCTCTCCCTTTACAGTATCACCTACCAGTGGTCCTCAGATAATGAACAAGCACCAGAATCAGCTGGAGGGCTGGTTAAAACACAGATGTTGGGCCCCATCCCCAGAGTTTCTGGTTCAGTAGATCTGGGATAAGGCCAGAGAAATTGTGTTTTTAACAAGTTCTCAGGTGATACTGACATTCCTCTCCAGGGATACACTTTGGGAACCACTGTCATGTACTGATGTGTTTTAGATATTTTAGAGTTTCGTGTTTTGTTATGACTTGCCTATTAGTTTAACCAGCCTTTTCAGTTGTGTTCATTTGCATGCCTTCCTTTAGCACTGAAGAATAGCAGGTCTCTAGCTCGATTTAAGAAAACATCAGAGGAAATTGAATTCTTAAGCCAGTAACCAAGCAGATATTATTTTCTTGCTTATCACTATCTGAAGTAATTTTATTAATTTGTGTGTATATTGTCTCTCTCTCCTGTTTCACGAAGGCAGGGAATCGGTTGTCGCATTCCCACTGCTTTATTCCCAGCAAGTAGACAGATGCCTGGTACACAGTAGAATCTCTGAAAATATTTGAGTGAATGGTAGATTTTTTACTCTCCAAAATGTAGAAACAGGACTGTATCAAAGGGCTTGGGAGGGAAAGAGTGTTACTCTATTCTTTTTAGTTGCTAAGCAGGTGGAGTATTGAACAGCACCCCAGGTTCTCAGGCCCATCACTGTGCCCTTTAACCTGCATGATCAAATGTGTTCTTGTTCACAGCTGCTCTCATTCGTGGAAACAGAAACAATTGCACTCAATTCTCCAATAACCTTGATTGGCTAATCAGCAAATTGGACAGACTAGAATCTTCCTCAGGTAAGATGTGATAGGAAACATAACTGGAGAAGGTGGGGTTTTTCAATTTCTGTTAAAAAAAAAGAAAACAAAGTTGAATCTCTGAACAATTCTTTTTTCCTCTGGATTGCAAGCAATCCTCAATAATTACTTCAACGAAAAGAAATATGAAGTCCTAAATTTTCCTGGCACTCTTATAACGTTATTGAACAACTTTAACCCATGCTTCAAATATCTTTCCTTTTCTGCTTCATTTTTCACTTTTTGCCTTCATCTCCACCCTCTGGGTTCTTGACTCGCCCTCTCGCCACCCCAGGGTGCTGGTCCTCTTCTAAATGCTACTTGGACTGTTATTCTCTGGGTTTCTAAACCCTGTCTGGACGTAGTGCTCTCAACTCTTTGGTTAGAAGCAGGTCTGAAGGATGACCAAGAACTTAGAGGAAATGATAACCTCATACCCCCTGAATCACCCTTAACATCCTATCTAGAGCCCTTCGTGGTGACTCCCCAGAGAATTTGAGTAAAGAAGGGTGGTCATCGTTGATAAGTGACCATGCCCTGAGGCTCTGCAGTTTGCTTCCTCAGAGATGAGAGAACGTGAAAGGTGTGCGCCCCCATCTGGGAAGCTAAAAGGTTTTTAATGCTCTTTTCATCGTCTAGAGATGGCAGGAGCTTGGACAGGCCAAGGCAAGGCTTCTCCAGGACCATCCACCTACATATGTCTTCTTCCAAAGCCTCTGTTTTCTTCAGTGCCTCCACCCATGGGCCAGGCTATATTTTAGGGTAATTTATGAAAACCTTGAAAGAAACAGAATCAAGAGGAATCTTCTCAATAGAACCAATAAAGATATTGGCCAACTACTTCCCATGCATTTCCACTCCGGTGTTAACCCTGTAGGTGCTAGACTGCAAGGGCACCTGTTAGTTTTTCTTCAACCTTCACTTAATACAGAAAACCATCCAGTGGGCCCAGGAAAGGGCACAAAGCCAAATAGCCTTTATTTGTGAGCTTATAGTTTACTGACATACCAGTGCATCTAAAATAAAATTCTGGGATGATTCCTAGAAAAATTCTTATTCAAGGAACACTCAGACTATTTTCTAAATTACTTGAATGGCCTTTAGAATTTATAGTAACCTAAGTATCCCATTTTCTATCTGTTTTTAAATTAAGTATTGTTTGGTTTGATCAAATTAAGAATTCTCTTTTAAAGCTGCTTCTCTACACAGAAGGATCCTGGCTTTGTCCAGGAAGAGGGAGATGGGGTTAGTGATGAATAAACTCACTTCTGAATTACAGACTGGTTGACCTCAGGGGCTCCTGAAGTGAGCCATCCGAGGTGGCTGCATTTTTCTTCTGGCTGGAAGTATTTAATAGATTCAAAGAAATGATGATACTCTGTTCACTCAGGATGGTCCTTTCACCCTCAGGTTTCTAATTATAGTCAGCTCTGCAAGTTAGTTAATGTCCAAATGGTTTTTGTGGTATTCGCGTAGGTATCTTGGAAGTTTTGCACTGCATCCTGATTGAAAGCCCAGAAGCCTTAAACCTGATAGCAGAAGGCCACATCAAGTCAATCATCTCCCTGTTGGATAAGCACGGGCGAAATCACAAGGTGGGTATAGAAAGAACGGTGATTAACTTTACCTGGCTTTTCCCTTTCTGCCGCTTAATAAGTGTTCTGTGTTACTGAGAGGATGTTGACTACTCTCTTTCTTGGCTTTGATTTAAAATAATAATAATGATACTACTTTTGGAAACTGAGGTCCTGAAGGACCCTTCCTCCCTAGGAGCACACTCCGAGCCAGTCACGCTGGGTCTTGGGTGGTCCCCTCAGTTTCCACCAGCTTCCCAAGCCTGGCTCATCATTACCCCTTAACCCACAGCTGGCTGTGTGTGGGGTGCTCAACCCCATACAAGGCCAGCTGCAGGATTCGCGCCCACCCTCGGCTCCAAGAGCTTTAGTAGTGAAACAGCTAATACCAAGCTTTGTAAAGAAGCTGTGCAGAAATCCGATCTAGAATAATGGAGAAAGTCTTGGCAACATGGCATGTTCTTAAATGAAATCAGATTTGCCATGAGTCAAACCAGGTGAAGTAAGTGGATCTGCGTGACCAAGCCGGAGGGGGCGAGCTGTGGGGCTCTCCCTCTGATACAAAACAGGTGTGTGACCTTGCGCCCCAGTCATTTCAGCCGTAAAACGGAGCCATCGCCAGCTCACTTATGAAGGTGGAATGCTATATCAAGTATTTCTGAGGTCTCTTAAAGTTCTAACATCTCCATTGTTATGACATTATATCTCTAAGCCACAATGATCTCGGGAAAGTCTATTAAAATATGTCTTATCCTGACCCTTCGACATCTGCCCCATATATGGGGGTTGCTGTGATGACTTGTTAGCGAGCAGGCAGGTACTCCGAGGCTGAGGGGGTGCATTTCAAGAGCAGATGGCATAATTGGATGTGAGGGATGGCCGCTGGGCTCATGTGGAGGGGAGAGAACCCAGCGTGGTCACTGGCCCTCTCTGCTCGCCATCAGATGGGGGCGCTGCACGTCGGAGACGTGTCTCAGGCGGTCCAGGAGAACAAGCCTCCGTAGCCCTGCTTGGATGACATGCATCGTCCTTAGGAAACAACAAAAAAGGGCTGTGGTCCTTAGCGTCTGTGAAATTGCCTGGCAGAGAACAAAAAGAAATATCTGGGGGCTGTCATTGCTTTCCCAAACGTGGTAAATCAAAAGCAGGCACGAGGCCCCTGCTTCAGCCCAGCTTCGCTACGTTCCAACATGTTCCTTCCTGTCTGCAAAGTGTAATGAGGGTAATTGATGAGCACCCGAGTCACCTGTGGCCTGGGCCACGAGCTATGGGCACATGTCAAGAGGAGCCCTTGGACAGGAAAGCTGCCCTCGTTTCGTTGCTCCCAGGGCTGCTTTACGACCAGAACACACTTAGTAAATAACCAGCTTTGCGATGGCTTCTTTCAGCTTTTCCAGAAACCATCAAAACTGTATCTGTCTTCAAAACTTAGTTCAAAAAAAAAAAAAAAACTTAGTTCAGATGCCACCCCCTCCATGAAGCTTTTTCTGAATCCCAGTTGGATATGGTCTCCTCTCCTCAATCCTTGTACAACTGTGCACACTGTTACATGGTGTTTTCACTCTGCCTTTCCTTATATTACATGTATACTTCTCTCAGAGATTCAGTTCCTTTACAGCAGGGACCTTGTAAACCCCATAGTGCCCAGCTCGTACGTTATACACGACAGGCATTTAATCCATGTTTGTTGAAGGTGTAATGAATGAATTAGAGGAATGGATGCGTAGAGCCAGAATCTGTCTCATCTTGAATGATTGGCTGGTAGCTCATATATACGTACAAGTCTCATCTCATCCCACAGATGGCTATTAGTAGTAAGAAACACACTTACTATGTTGGTAGCACCAATGTTATTGGGTAAAAAGAACAATTACTGAAAATTATAACAGTTACCCTCTAATTTTTCCATGGAGTAAGCATGTAACAATAAAAGCAAAATATGCCCTTTTCACTTGTCCCCCCACAACCTACCTTACTCCAAACCTGCTCAGTGTTATCACAGATGAATATGTTTTATTATCTTCTTTGTTTCACAAGGATTTGGAGCCACCTGTGAGAAACATACATGGTAAGGTAGTAATATCATTGGTCCTGAGAAAGTATAAATCAGACCTGAAAAGTTAACCTGGGGTGGGGATTTGGGGCAGGAGGGGGCGGTGCAGAAGAGAGCACAGGGAAGCAAACCATTAACTCCCACAGACCTGCTACAGTAGCTCCATAAAATCACCTCCGAGTTCCCAGGCAGCCAATGTAGACGCGTTCCCAACCACCCGGTTCGCGCATCCACAGCGAGAACAGAATCTGTTCCTCACGGGCAGCAAAGCACTCATTTCTCAAATATACAACTTGACCAAAAATTCACAGAATTAAGTACATTTTGCATTTTTAAAAATTGTTTTTATAGATAAGTCTGAGGACAAAACTGCAACAGCCAAATGTTATGTCCATGGATGTACAATACCTAGTTCTTACCTTTAAAGCAGAATTCCCCCAGGAGCCTGTGTCTGGGGTAGTGACTAATGGAGATTAAAAGCACAAGAGAGGATCTTAGATGAAATGTGGTGTCTTTGATGAAAATGATTACAACTAAGTAGCAAATGAATGCACAAAGTGGGCCAGGGGAATTCTCAAGTTGGGCCAGTGTACAGATTAGAGAAGCCTAATGCCTAAGACAGACAACCCCAAATTCTCACAGTGAAGTCATTGTCTGAGGCCGGCCAGTGGGAGGGCTCCGTGCTGTGTGGTCGTTCAGAAACACAGGCTCCTTCTGTGTAGCGGCCCCACTGTCCCCCAGGACAGGACTTCACAGACTGTCATGTGCTTATGAATCTCTTGGGAATCGTGATAAAATGAAGGCTCTGATCTGGTAAGTCCGGGGGGTAGGTCTGAGCATCTGTACTTCTGGCAAGCTCCTAGGTGAGGCCAGCGCTGCTGGATCCCAATAAGGAGACCCTTGGGATTTGTAATCCTTCCTTGGATCTCCACACCCAGCTGGAAAGAGAGAGGGAGGGTAGGGGCTAGGCCTGAAAGCAGTGTACATCACATCCACCACTTTCCACTGGGCAGAACTCAGTCACATGACCCCACAGAACTGCAAGGGAGGCTGGGAAATGTAGCCCCTCTGCTCAGGACAAGAAGGCAGAGTCTGGTGACCACTGGGCAGTACCTGCCACAGCCAGCCACTCATCCCAGAGGTCACTGGGATGCTCCCTCTCTGTCAGAGAATACAGATGACCCCTAGCACTGTGTGCATGTCCCCCACGTGGACTGGCCCATCTATACTCCCTTCACTTTTTAAAAAATTTTATTGGAGTATAGTTGATTAACAATGTTGTGTTAGTTTCAGGTGTACAGAAAGTGATTCAGTTACATGTATACGCATATTCATTCTTTTTCAGTTTCTTTTCCCATATAGGTTATTACAGTATATTGGGTGGAGTTCCCTGTGCTGTGCAGTAGGTCCTTGTTGGTTATCTATTTTTTATATAGTAGTGTGTGGGTGTTAATCCCAAGCTCCTAATTTATCCCCTTCTCCGCGTTTCCCCTTTGGTAACCATAAATTTGTGTTTGAAATCTGTGAGTCTGTTTCTGTCTTGTAAATAAGTTCATTTATATCATTTTTTAAAAATCAGTTTTCACATACGAGTCATATCATATGATATTTGTCTTTCTCTGTCTGGCGTACTTCACTTAGTATGTCATCTCTGTGTCCATCCATGTTGCTGCAAATGACATTATTTCATTCTTTTTTATGGCTGAGTAATATTCCATTGTATATATGTATCACATCTTCTTATCCATCCCTCTGTCGATGGACATTTAGGTTGCTTCCATGTCCTGGCTATTGTAAACAACACTGCAGTGGACATTGGGGTGCATGTACCTTTTTGAATTATGGTTTTCTGCAGGTATATGCCCAGGAGTGGAATTGCCGGCACCCTTCACTTTTAAAAGAACCCATTTAAACTTTTTCAGAGAAGGGAGTTTGCCCCTATTTCCCATTTTACCCAAAGAAATGCCTTCTAAAACAAAGCCTGAACGATGTCAGCACATTTATGGCATCATTTATTTGTAGGCAACATACTACTCCCTTAGTCTGTGTGCTCTTCACCGAGGCTTTTTTCCTCTCACTGTTCCTATTGTATGTGGATTAAGCTCTGCTTTTCTTCCGGCTGTGACAGCAAGGCTCCTACAGCTGTCCCTCCAAGGCAAAAACAGATGAAAATGTGTGATAGGCTGGATGATAAGTATTTAATTTCCTGGCCATCTATGGCTCTTTTCTTAGAGTGGAAAATTATCCTCTGGATTTCCAGTGCCACAGTCAATATGTTTCACGGTGTGGTAATGGTGAGAATCCTCCGTAAAACTGCCTTTGGGGTTCTTTTCTGCTTGTCCCGTAATTGTACTTTGTATTTATCTGGAATGAAATTGACATGCAGGGAGTCAGGTAGAAAATTAGTTTGTGAGAATTACGGATACAAATGCCATCAACAACCTAAAGCCATCCAACCCCACCAAGCATTGAGTCTTCGGTGGTCACTTTGTGAGACTGAACTGCGGCTGCCCCCTCCCTGTCAGCCCAGCCTGCCACAGTCCTGGCCGTTATTTAGCCACTGTTGTTTGCACAGTCCTCCCCGTAGCGGGGAGAGGGAGGAGAGTGCCTGGCCCAGCAGCTTGCTCTGCCGCAATAGGAACACAAAATCTGTATGAATGAGGACGCAGCACAAGGAGGCGGGGCAGACAGGCCAGCACGTGGCGGAAGCGGCCAGAGGCTGTTCCCACTTCCCAGGTGGCTGGAGAACGATGTGGATTAGGGACAGCGCGCGACGACGGGTCTGGTAGATTCAGGGGCCGCCTGGTTTGCTTGCTCTTGTGGTTTGCTCTCACTCTAAGGGGGAGAAACGGTAGGTGAAATGTTTCTGAATCGGGATTTCTAGGAATATAAGGGTATCTTAGTGAACTTTGATAATATCACAGCAAGAGACCCAAGACTCGGAATCTGCCCTGCTCCCCTGTCTACCCCACCCACGTGAGTCCCAAGCCTGCTCTGAGCAAGGGACCGTAGCCAAATGGGAATCGCAGTGTGTTTCAGGAAGCACGGTATGAATGCCTACTGATCTTCTGCAGAGGGCCCCCAGGGCCAGGCAGGAGCACAAGTGTCAGCTTGAGGCCCACGGAGGGCCTTCTAGCACCTACCCTGAGAGGAAGTTGTGCCTAGGTTTTGTGCCCTAGATGACTCACCTCTCCCTAGTCCTGGCCCTGGCTGGGATATTAACGTAGCCAGGCTGTCTTCAGAGCTCAGACTCTTACCCACTTTAACAGAACAGTGACCACAGGTGCCATGCCTAGTTTGGAGGGATGGGGCACAAGACTAGGGCAGAGCAGTTAGAAAGAAGCCCAGCCTCATTTTCCCGAGGGGCAGCAGGCTCCCGGGCATCCCTCACTCATGCCTGGTGAGACAGGTGCAGCTTTCTTGACTCTAAACAGGTCCTCGCACCTGTCACCTGGCCCCCACCCTCAGGAGACCTGCTTCCTTCACGTGCTGTGGCCATCAGGTCCTGCCTGCTGTGCCCTCCCAGGGGTCCTAAGGTCTGGCGGCGTGTGTCCTGCTGCAGGTTCTGGACGTGCTGTGTTCCCTCTGTCTCTGCAATGGGGTCGCAGTGAGAGCCAACCAGAATCTGATCTGTGACAACTTGCTGCCCCAGAGAAACCTGCTCCTGCAGACGCGGCTCATTAACGATGTGACGAGGTAAGGCCACCACCGTCATTCCAAATGCCCATCTTGTCCCCAGAAAGGAAAGGAAGAGGGCTGATCTCAACTCCAAAGCCACCTGCCCATCATTTCTGTGCTGATGCAGCCGCGTAAGACGAGACCAGGCAAATGTGTACTTTTTCAGGGCCTTGTACTCCAATCCCTTCAGCTGAGTTTCTCAAACTTCTCCTGTAAAGCAGCCAGAGGTAGAGTAAATATACCATCTGAGAGCTAAAGAATTTGGCCTTGAGAGAGGGGTCTACCATGTTTTATATTAAACATTAATGCATCTCTTATACCTTCCTCCTAACGTATTTACTTTTATTTTGCTGTACCAACACTTTTTTCTAAAAATCTTTTAATAGAGTGGATGTCCCATGTTGAGACCATGATTTCTTGTGTCCTCTGGCACATGGCCGTTTACCCCAGGGCCATCTGTGAAGGCCAGGATGAAGTTCACGGGCCCATGCAGAACCCTGGCCTACTGGTCCATACATGCGGCCACATGGGAGTCATGAACTCACTGGGCCTGGACTAGGGACCAACTTCAGCAACTTTCCACCTAGACCCGCTCTCTACCCTGCAACGTGATAAAAGAACCTCCCCTCAGAAGTGTAGAGCAGCTCTGGACTGCAGGCATCACACAGACTTCCTGCTGCGTACCAGTCTCGTTTTTCCCCTGTGAACCCAAAACTGACATAGCCCCAGCCCAAGCCAGTGGACCTCTAAGAGTAGGATTCCAACCAGGACAACTCCAAGTAGTTTGTGCCAAGCTTTTTAACCATTTCTGCTGGATACAGTAAAACCTCTATCCCTTAACAAAGTTGCCTGATAGTGATGTCTCCACACACCCCCTCCACCTTTTTTGTCATCAAGCTTGAATTTTTTTTTTAGCTTTATTGAGGTATAATTGACAAACAGAAGTGTAAGATATTTAAAATATACGATGTGATGGTTTGGTACACATATACATTGTGAAAGGATTCTCCCCATCGAGTTAATGAACACATCCAGCACCTCACACATTTACCTTTTTTTTTTCTTAATGAGAACGTGTGAGTTCTACTCTCTTAGTGAATTGCAACTATACAATACAGTGCTATCAACTATAGTCACCATGTGAAATCCTCAGACTTTATTCATCTTATAAGTGAACGTTTGTGCCCTTTTACCAATCTCTCCCTGTCCCCCCAACCCTACCCTTGCTCTCTGGAAACCGCTTTTCTGCTCTTTCTAGGAATTGGACGTTTTCTTTTTTTTTTTTAGATTCCACAGGTAATTGATACCATGCAGTATTTCTCTTTCTCTGTCTTATTTCTAATAGTGACTTCTTAATGCTTTCAAGAGGCCACTGTTATTAATAAGGCCTAGGGGGAAAAGCTGATGCTATGAACATGGTTTGGGGGTCCTTAAACCAATTTACCAGAAGATGGAACTTGAGTAAGTCAGTTCTTTCACTTAGAGAAGGAAACAAGGGTTTGTAATCATACAACTCTGTATGATGTTTTCATCATCTTTACCTGTGGATGGCACTCCGTAAATGTTGGTTGCCTTGAATAGAATATTTGAAGAGATATCCTTTATATTTTATAAGGGAATTCATGTTGTCCTGACACCTCCCACTAAGAACTTGATCCAGTGTTGGAGGCTCGAAGCTTTTTGTACTTTAGAACAAGATAAAAATCACAAAATTGCTCTTGCCCTTGGTTTAATTGGGCCGATGCCTCCTATGGTCTCGTTCAATTTGCTTTTTTACTTCTTAAGAGTCTGTAGATGCCACCTGTCCCATGTTTAATTTCAGTATTCGGCCAAACATCTTCCTGGGAGTCGCTGAGGGCTCAGCACAGTACAAGAAGTGGTACTTCGAGCTAATCATCGACCAGGTGGACCCCTTCCTCACAGCAGAGCCCACACACCTGCGGGTGGGCTGGGCCTCTTCCTCAGGCTATGCCCCATACCCCGGAGGCGGAGAAGGATGGGGGGGCAACGGTGTTGGTGATGACCTGTACTCCTATGGCTTTGATGGACTTCACCTCTGGTCAGGTGAGCACCTTGCCAAAGCTTTGGCCCCTTATCTCTTCCTGAGGATGACTGATGCTCAAATTGTTCAAACTGAGATGGTCACTTCTTGTTGAAATGATATAGACTCAAGTCTCAACTAATTAGGTGGTTAAGCAGGAAGAGCATCACATCTGAAATGAGACTGTCCTGCATTTAAACCATGAATCTAGCACTTCAGCTGCATGGTCTACTACAGATTACTTAACTTTTCTCAAGCTCAGTGTCTGCTTCTGTACAATCCTAATTGCATAGACTTGTCAAGATTATATGGGTAAACAGGGAAGGAGAAAAAGACTGAGCATTTACTTACTGGGCAGTAGGCTACATATCTTTTGTACATTTTTTCTCTCATTTCATTCTTACGGTGACTCCCTAAGGTGGATAATACTGATCTCATGTCACAGACATGGAAACTGAGTACAAAGATGTTTAATTAACTTACTCCCAATCACGCTGGGACGGATCCACATCTAACTACAAGTCCGTCATTCTGTCGATGCAACATATTGCTTCATGATACACTTTGTAAGGTGTCTGGGTCTGTGCCTGACACACAGTAGATGCTAATCTCTTAAAGGAATTCAAAGCTTCCTTTTTTTATATAGACATTGATGCCTTCCCCAAAGCATGTCCATGGCCTGTGCCTGTGGACGAATGGGTTGGCTTCTGCCTGGGTGAAAATGGAAAACTAACCCTCAGGCTTTCGCCCACAGCAGAAGCTCTACTCCTCCCATCTGTTGTCCACAGTGTGTCTTATCTGTACCTTTTGTAAAACTGCAACTGGAGACACTGTGTCCCTTATAGAAATTCCTTAGGTAAGCGTTGTGCTGCATGCCTCTTACATAAGGAACCAGGACACACATTTCTCCTTAAATCCAGTACCAGGGAAAAGTTTGTCTCCACAGGACAAAACTATGTCTTTTGTATCTGAGAACTACATTATCCATCATGTTTTCCTTCTTCCCTTAGCTTCCAGCTAAAACCAGTAGCTCAGGTCCTGGTCACATGTTTCTTATAGTTGGTCTTTACTTTCAATTGATCAGTATGGGTTTTTTTTTTTGTAATTTTGTGCTGTTTTATATTCAGTATAAACATTTTTTAACTTTTAGGAATGGTGTAAACGTATTTATTTAGGTACTTCTTTATCTGGGATCATTTATGGGAAGAAATCGTCTGTGTCTGTTTTTGTGTGTCCCAGGGGACAGTGTGGTACAGACAAAAGTGGGTACAAAAGGGCAGGATGATGGGTTAGAGGGAAATGGCAGTCTTGTTCTCATATCCTCCCAGCTTAACCTTCCCTGGTTCCATTTTCATGGGGGGTGGGGATGGATCCTCTCCTCTTGGTTCTCAGAGCCCCATTGTAGAGCCACTGTTTCCGTGGTGATACGGTCATAGTAGCCTTTAGCTTAGATTATCATCAGATGGCATAAGGCTCTCAGGAAGTTGTCTCCGGGGAAGTGATTTGAAAAGAAGGAGTCCTTATGCTCACACACATCTACAGCTCCTGAGTTTGATAAAATTGAATCTGTGGGGGAACGAGTGGGATTGAGGTGAGAAAATCATTACCTCCTGCCTGCTGGTTGCCACTCAGCTCCTGCCCTGTCCTCACTATGAGCCAAGCGTATTCTCTGGATCCCAGGCTGCACCTAACAAGAACTCTGGATTGGTTAAGGAAATACGAAGTCACCAAGACCCTTGGATGAAGCAAAATGGCGCCTAGTTTCAAAGAGAAACTAACCGTTCTCAAAGGAAAACACTTACTCCATCTTTTCTAGATTTCGCAGCCCTCCGTGCCCCTCCATGGCATATCCCTTTGTAAAGTCTGCAGAATAAATACATCAGTGAGTCAGGAGGCAGACGACCCACTCGTTGTGCATCCAGAAAGGGCTGCTGTCAGTGCATTTCAGGACGTGGACATCCATCCAGTTGTGTATTGTTCCAGGAGTGGACGGTGCCCAGGAGTGTACAGTGTTCCCTTCTTTCCTCTTGTCCGCTCAAGACCAGGAAGCCAGATGTGCTGAGCCCACACGGTCATTACTAGCAAGGGCTCATCTGATTGGAAATACAGGGGAAGGGGGCTTGGGATTCAGTTTTTCAAAAGCTGACTGTGGCTCTCTGAACATTATTCACATAGTAATATAACTCCGTATAGGTGCATTGGGGGGACTTCACCCCTCAGCCTTCAGCATCTGGTGAGATGTAGAGAAACCAGCATCTACAAAATTGGCACCTTTCATGCTCACTAAAACACAAAGCTTCCTTGGGTTTGGGCGTCATTCTGAATTCTCCAAGCAGCACACAGGGAACATATATCTAGCAGAAGGCACTACAGATGGATATGTCATCGTGTGCTCCAGCAGAAGAAATAAGGTTTCTGTTAATGGCTTCTACCAGGACAGCAGTGAATTCTGGACTATCTGATGAAAGGGTAATTGTCTGATGTAGAAATGAAGTGAAGTGACGCTCTAACTTACTACAGGAGGGAATGGAGGGTGGCTAGGGAGAGAGAGTGGAAACTGGTCTGACAATTTTTCTTCTTTTCCTTGAGATGTAAATGCCCAGGTCCATTACCTTTATTTTTTTTTTTATTGGAGTAGAGTTGATTTACAGTGTTGTGTTAGTTTCAGGTGTACAGCAAGGTGAATCAATTATACATATACACATATCCACTCTTTTTTTTTTAAGATTCTTTTTCCATATAGACCATTACAGAGTATTGAGTAGAGTTCCCTGTGCTGTACAGAAGGTCCTTATTAGTTATCTATTTTATGTATAGTAGTGTGTATATGTCAATCCCAATCTCCCAATTTATCCCTCCCCCCCTTATCCCCTGGTAACCATAAGTTTGTTTTCTACATCTGTGACTCTACTTCTGTTTTGTAAATAAGTTCATTTATACCCAGTTTTGTAGATTCCACATATAAGTGTTATCATACGATATTTGTCTCTCTCTGTCTGACTTACTTCACTCAGTATGACAGTCTCTAGAAATGGGAGAAAATATTTGCAAACAAAGCAACAGACAAGGGGTTAATCTCCAAAGTATACAAAAAACTCATGCAGCTCAATATCAAGACAAACAAACAACCCAATCAAAACATGGGTGGAAGATCTAAATAGACATTTCTCCAAAGAAGGCATACAGGTGGCCAAAAAGCACATGAAAAAATGTTCAACATCACTAAGTATTAGAGAAATGCAAATCAAAATTACAATGAGGTATCACCTCACATGGGTCAGAATGGCCATCATGAAAAAATCTACAAACAATAAATGCCGGAGAGGGTGTGGAGAGAAGGGAACCCACCTGCACTGTTGGTGGGAATGTAAATTGATACAGCCACTGTGGAGAACAGTATGGAGGTTCCTTAAAAAACTAAAAAGAGAACTACCATACGACCCAGCAATCCCACTCCTGGGCATATACTCGGAGAAAACCATAATTCGAACAGGTACATGCACCCCAGTGTTCACTGAAGCACTATTTACAATAGCCAGGACATGGAAGCAACCTAAATGTCCATCAACAGGAATGGATAAAGAAGATGTGGTACATATATACAATGGAATATTACTCAGCCATTAAAAAGAACAAAGTAATGCCATTTGCAGGCACATGGATGGTCCGTTACCTTTAAACTTATCTACGTGCACAAATTAAGCCACTGCCTTGAACTGGTCATTAACTACTTATTAAAGCACAGAGGATGTTGCCGAAGTTGGAAAGAATGGCAGAGCCCTTAACACTTTGTCAGTAGAGAAATTCAAGAAGGAACAGCATGGCTTTGGAGGTATGCCTGGGTTTGAATCCCAGCTCTTCACTTATTTGGGTTTTTTAACCAGGCAAAAAGACTTGGTTTCAGAGACTTGGTTTCCTCAGATGAAATGAAGATGATACAAGGCTCTTAGGAAATTTAAATGAAATGAGGGATGTGGATTTTTTGACACACACTAGATGCAAAGTAAATATGATTTCCCTTCCTTCAGTGTCTATGAAGTCAACCGTCATCATAAGGACCAAGTCCAGAGTTTCTCACTCAAGATCATGAGATTAGCCCCATCCTGAGGGGGAAAAGATCCCAGGTTCCATGCTGAATGGGAAAGGAAGTTTTAAAGTGACATCCTGGGAATATGAATGAGCTTTTTCTCTGGGTAGGGGGAGGGCAGCCTTAATCGGTCTTTTTAGCCACCAGAGCCTATGAAGTCACTTTCAAGCACAGCTGTACAAACATCCCCCATCTCAGCCCTGCCCAGCCCTCCCTACAGACTCCTGAGTCAGCCCAGCCACTGTGATTCTCCTTTCGGAGGAATGGCTCTTTTCTTATCATCATTTTCTCCCTCCTGATGTAGCCTTTACATACGTAGCCTCTCAGAACTGCAGTCGGGGGTGAATTTGGCTCAGGGCAGCCTATATAGTACGTCACTGGTTAGGGAGCAATTTCACAGGAGGAAATCACACCTACCCTTCCCTTTTTGCAACTTTTTCCCTTGCAGAATTGGAATAAGCAAAGGAATTCACCTTCCCAAGGGATAAGTGATACAGAAAGTAAATGAATGGAATGAAATTGTATTTCCTGATTTCTTAGGACTTCTGACTCATGAGGAAAAATTAGCTCTACAGTCAAACTCGGATGCGAGGGTCTTTACGTGTCTCCCTGCTAAGATGAGCTCCAGGGTATCGCTTCATCTATCAAAACACACCCTACTGTGGCTTGGACTTTTCCAACCCTAGCGCTGTGTGGAGAGGGGTCAAGGAGTAGCTGTAGAACACCAGCATTTTTATGTATTTGGATCTTCTCGCTTTCCAATTGCCTGAATATTTGTGTTTACGTTATAATGCCAAACTCTGCGGTGCGTGGGGCGATGGAAATGCTGAGCGACAGTGTTTCCAGTTGTCTACATTACTCATCAGGAGAGATGAAATGCCTCAGTATTACACCCTTGGGTTCGTTAGAAGATGAACGGCATATGATAAAGTGGCTTTTCCCTTTATCTTAAAAATGCTAGGCTTGGAACAGCCTTTCCAAGCTTCCTGGCACCTTCAGGTGGTCCTGAGCCTCTAAGTCAGGGGAGGTTTCTTCAGACTAGGCCACAAGACTTCCCAGACTGTCTCAGTAGGTGGTCCGATGATTACTCAGAGTTCCTAATATCTGGAAAAGCAGTTGAGGCGATTTAGAAGAACTGTGACATGTTTACTTTTCCTTTCTACAGCATCACATTTCTATTGGTTGTGCTAAAAGCGTCAAATACATCGTACATGTATTTGAAAGTGACAGTTTTTGAGCACGGTCTTTCAATAAAGGGATTTATTGGTTTGAGTAACTCAATTTTCAAATCACTTTCCTAGACTCAGCCCTCAATGCTATGATTCTCCATATTGTTATTTTTACCCAATATTATAAAGGACATACTATCCCTACAATGTTCGGGTAAGCTTATCTGCTGTTAGCCTAGTAATTAACAAGTCAGGAGTTATAAAAGCAATAGTAATAGCATTTATTGTGGTTTGCAATGTGTCAGGCTCTTCCAGTTACTCTCTATGGAATAGTTGATTCAAAACTCACAATAGGGCTTCCCTGGTGGCGCAGTGGTCGGGAGTCCGCCTGCCGATGCAGGGGACACGGGTTCGTGCCCCGGTCCGGGAAGATCCCACATGCCGCGGAGCGGCTGGGCCCGTGAGCCGTGGCCGCTGAGCCTGCGCGTCCGGAGCCTGTGCTCCGCAACGGGAGAGGCTGAGCCTGCGCATCCGGAGCCTGTGCTCCGCAACGGGAGAGGCCACAACAGTGAGAGGCCCGCGTACCGCAAAAAAAAAAAAAAAAAAAAAAAAAAAAAAAAAAGGCTCAGACTATGATTTTGATTTGCCTGTGGATGCTCTTAGCAAATGTTCCAGCAGCAACTTCTACTAGGCGCCAGTCTCTTAGAACACGGGAGTTAAAAGACAGTGTCCTTCACCACAAGGACATGACTTCTCGTCCTGGTGGTGGTTTTCAAATGAGAGAGCAGACTGGACAGGAGAGACACTCCCAGCCATCCTTCCTCAGTAAGGCTCTTGGTGCTACGGCATATTGAAGGCTAAGTAAAGCTCAGAACTCAGTCTCAGGTGGCATCAAAGCAGTGCCGTGTGAAGAGCATCCCCCATGAAGGGTGCGCTTCATCTTTACTGGCGGAGGCAGTAAACAGTGAATTGTGAGAGGGTGGGACGAGAGGGCCCTGGAGTCACAGTTCAACCCTGTCAGTCTTGTTGATGTGGATCTCAGAAAGCTAAAGGTCCTTCTCATTTGTATTTTTATCCAGTAAGGATCTCGATACTTTTAAAGGTAGTTGTCCAACCCAGCATTTCGAGAATTTCCTGGTTTTCCCAAATTCACGGAAATCTCTCAGGATTGGTGCAAATGACTCCAGTGATATTTTCCAGAAGTTAAACTAATTGAAAAAGAAATAGTTGAAGCAGGAAAGATTGGTTTTTACTGGGAAAACAAGAAGTCTTAAGAATGAGACCATTATGGCAAAGTTTGCTGAGTTTTAATACCAATTACAGACTTGAATATGATAAGGAAGGAAAGATTCTGGGACCCTGGGATATCTAAACTCCATAAAAGGAGCTGAGAGGACTCAGTCTTGTCAAATGGAGACATTGGAAAGGTATCAGACCTACACACTCATCAAGTTTGCTTAGATTTGTTTTGTTTTAAATAGTGTTGACTGTAGGTCCTACAATGAGGAAGTTGTTCTTCATCCTCAGTGATGAAACAAGGTATAAAGTTGTAAAAACAGAGTCTGAGGCCATCCCAGGCTAATCTGCCAATATGCATCGAATATATTAGGTGCTGTTGCCCTGTGGCCGTGCCGGTGGTCCAAGTTCTACATCCTTTATTCCCCTATCACCCCTCATCAGGCCCCCATAAAGCCCCACGTTCCAGCCTCACCAAACTCTACCATTCTGCAAACGTCATACACTCATACACTCCTCTTGCATAAGCTGTTCCTGCTGTCTGGAATGCTCGTTTCTTTCTCACTTATCTGGTGAACCTTTCATTCTTCCAGTTTTAACTTGTTCCATACTCCCAGGCTGACTTTGCACCTTGTTCTACCTCTAAAGGCATCTCGTCATGTACACCTTCATTCCAATAGTTATACTGAATTGTAGTTCTTTATCTGAATGTTTATTTTCCACAAGACTATGGATTTCTTAGGAGTGGGAACTGGATCCTCAGTCTTTGATCCCCAGCCCCAAGTACAGCATGTGGCACAGGGTAGAGCCTCATTACTGTTTGTGGAAGGGTGGGAGGGAATACAATATGATTTTGCCAGTCAACCAAAACCACCACAAGGGGGTACCTAAATTTTTTTATTAAGGAGAATGTAGTAGTTTCACTATTTTAAAATCCACCACTTAGTTTGGAATCTATTACTAGAATAGCAGTAACCACTGAAAAAGAGTTCTAAACTAAGATAAGGAATATTACATAGCATAGATATATGTACAAAATTTATGAACTCACACAGTCATCACAAGGGGATTTTTTAAAAATTGCCTTTTCATGGCATATTATGAAGCTATTAAAAATCTAGTTTCTAATGAATATTCCATTATACAATGAAATATTTGCAATGTGATAAGTAGAAAAAACAAGTTACAAAATCTACCATATCCCAGTTTGGGTGAATATTTAAATATATGTGAAAAAGTCAAAAAAATGTATTGTAACATTTTTTTCCTTGTTTATACGTTTCTGTATACACAATTAACATTTATAACGAATGTGTATTGCTTCCATGATCAAGAAACAAGATGTACCTTTGTAAATGTTTTGCTTGAAACCCCATTTAATACCTAACTTTTGCTGCTTTGTTGCTCCCTTTCCAGTAGAGCTGAGAACTTGGTAGGGGGATGGGAGAGGCGGTTACGATAATTTACTTCAAGAACTTCCAGAATGAGATGGTGTGACATAGAAAACCTAAGAGATGATTCTCTCACTACTTTAAGTGAGGTCAGGAAATGACAAATCATCTTATGAAAGATAGGCAACAACAACAAAAATCAACCAATACAGCGTGTAACTGACAATGTGTTTCCCTGCCTCAATGAAGTAATAAATTCTTTAAAACAAGCAAGCAAACTGTGCTGCACCGTTTTGTGGCTGGATGGCTTTGCTCTTACTCACTCGGATGGCTCCTGCTTCCGGTGCCGAGGTGGCCATGTCTTTTAGAGGAAATAGAAGAGAGCAAGATCTTGGGGCATCTGTGAATAAACACACAGACATAACACACTCTAGGAGCCACACCCAGCAAAGCGGTTTGCCCGTTACTTCAGACACCAGGCCAGAATCTGAGCACACGTTGAACGGGTTGAATTCTCCTTTGTTCTCACTCCTGGCGGCTTGAGTCTTTCCTCTGGGACTCATCTCGTCTTGGGCTGCCTGTTCACAAAGCTTAGGAAACCATGTCTCATTGCTCACCTCACCTGTGAGCATCTCCCCAGAGTCCCACACACCTTCTTCCTGTTCTTTGCTCACCAGGCCGCATACCCAGAGCCGTGGCCTCCATCAACCAGCACCTCCTGAAGTCGGACGACGTGGTGAGCTGTTGCCTGGACCTCGGAGCACCCAGCATCTCTTTCCGCATCAACGGGCAGCCTGTGCAGGGGATGTTTGAGAACTTCAACACAGATGGGCTCTTCTTCCCTGTGGTGAGCTTTTCAGCAGGTGTCAAGTAAGTTATGGCTGTGATTTCACGGAGAGTAGCTGTTCCCCCAGCTCCCACCACTCTTATGAGCTGGCGAGTGTGGTAATCTCCTTCAGGGCTTCAGCACCATAAGCCAAACTCCCCGAAGAAAGCGATGGTGAAAGGGGAGGAGCGATTCAGAGTCACGTGTATATATTTGTGGGACACGTACCTCCTGCCAGCGTTTATGTTATGTCCTCCGATAAATAGTAAGATGAATAAGATAAATCCTATGTAGAAAATTACCTTAATAATTGTAAAAAGTATTTCATGCTCATTACAAAAAAATTTGAAACATATAGATAAGACAGTAAATATCACCCATAATCCCAATGTTTAGTTCTAATCTCTATTAGTATTTTGGTGTATTTTCTTCAAGTCTTTTATATTACAGATATATGTATTTTTTAATTGACATCACACTAAAAATGAAGTTTTGTCTTGATTTTTTTTCATTCAGCAGTAAGTACAGAGCCTTTTCCTGAGTTATTAAGTATCCTTCTCGAAATGACTTTTTTGGCCAATAATATCCTTTCATTTGGCTGTCCCACAGTATAACCATTACTTTATGTTAGTCTTCCCTGCTGATTTCTTTTTTATTGTTATAAATGAAATTATCGTGAACATCCTTGAGGATAATTCTTTTGTCTGCATTTCTGTTTAGTTCCTCCCAGAAGGAGGTCAAAAGGTATAATCTTTTTAAAGTCTGAATTTACAATCGTGTGGCCAAAGAGATTTTCAGGAAGATTGTACGAACAGTTCAGAATTCATTATCAACAATTCTGAAACCTAAAAAACTCTGAAAACCATACATTTTTTTCTTAACTCATTTCACTGCAAACTCCGACCCGAACTTATTTTGTGTAAAAAACTGGCATCAACAGAAATGAGGCTGTTTTCGGTCCTTCGTGTATTCAATTTCTTGTGAATATTTTCATGCTTAACAGCAAAAATGTAT
This sequence comes from Leucopleurus acutus, assembly GCF_964270905.1. Lineage (NCBI taxonomy): Eukaryota > Metazoa > Chordata > Mammalia > Artiodactyla > Delphinidae > Leucopleurus > Leucopleurus acutus. Next base: position 76,756,970 of record NC_139142.1, on the reverse strand, counting down.
GTGTTTGATTATGGGGTACAGCCTCTCACCTAGCTGGAGGTTCTGTTTAATATACACTACGTCTTCTTTTCTGTCTTCTTTAAAATCTGAAGCATTCTGAAGTCTGAAACACAGCTCCAAAAATTTCAGATAAAGAATTTCGGCCTGTAGTATCATTTAAAGTAACATATGGGAATACCCAACTGATTGGTTCCCCATTAACTTTTACTGTTATGGGTTATTTTTAATCTGTGCCAATTTGAGAAAATTGTGTCTTAGTTTTAACTTCCTATTTGTTTGACAACTGATGTGGTTAAACAGTTTTTATGCTGATTGTTCTTACATGTTATTTCAACCCAAGATTTTTTTAAAATTCCCTGTTCTCTGCCTTTCTGGTATTAATTTTGGGGGCAATATTTTATATATTAAGATTATTAAACTATTATTGCTTTCAAATATTTTTCCCAGTTTGTGATTTACCTTTTTAAACTTAGTTTTTTTCTTTTTTTGTTGTTTTTTTCCCTTTTACAAGAATAATGCAAGTCAAAAAAAAAAAAAAAAAAAAACAGCCCATAATTGTACCACCCAGAGATAACCATATTACCTTTTTATTTATACATCTCAATAATTTTAAATTAAATTGGGCTTGTACTATGCATGTTGTTTTTCTTCATACTGTTGACAACTGTTGTGTTCATTGTTCTACCCCTTTCCTTTTTTTTCTTTAAACATCTTTATTGGAGTATAGTTGCTTTACAATGGTGAGTTAGTTAGTTTCTACTTTGTAACAAAATGAATCAGCTATATGTATACATATATCCCCATATCCCCTCCCTCTTGCGTCTCCCTCCCACCCTCCCTATCCCACCCCTCTAGGTGGTCACATAGCACCGAGCTAATCTCCCTGTGCTATGCGGCTGCTTCCCACTAGCTATCTGTTTTATATGTGGGAGTATATATTAGTCCATGCCGCTCTGTCACTTCGTCCCAGCTTACCCTTCCCCCTCCCCATGTTCTCAAGTCCATTCTCTACATCTGCGTCATTATTCCTGTCCTGCCCCTAGGTTCTACATAACCTTTTTTTTTTTTTTTAGATTCCATATATATGTGTTAGCATACAGTATTTGTTTTTCTCTTTCTGACTTACTTTGATCTGTATGACAGACTCTAGGTCCATCCACCTCACTACAAATAACTCAATTTCTTTTTTATGGCTGAGTAATATTCCATTGTATATTTGTGCCACATCTTCTTTATCCATTCATCTGTCGATGGACACTTAGGTTGCTTCCACGTCCTGGCTATTGTAAATAGAACTGCAGTGAACATTGTGGTACATGAGGCTTTTTGAATTATGGTTTTCTCAGGGTATATGCCCAGTAGTGGGATTGCTGGGTCATATAGTAGTTCTATTTTTAGTTTTTGAAGGAACTTCCATACTTCTCTCCATAGTGGCTGTATCAATTTACATTCCTACCAACAGGGCAAGAGGGTTCCCTTTTCTCCACTCCCTCTCCAGCATTTATTGTTTGTAGATTTTTTGATAACAGCCATTCTGACCGGTGTGAGGTGATAGCTCATTGTAGTTTTGATTTGCATTTCTCTAATGGTTAATGATGTTGAGCATTCTTTCATGTGTTTGTTGGCAGTCTGTATATCTTCTTTGGAGAAATGTCTGTTTCGGTCTTCTGCCCATTTTTGGATTGGGTTGTTTGGTTTTTTGATATTGAGCTGCATGAGCTGCTTGTAAGTTTTGGGGATTAATCCTTTGTCAACTGCTTCATTTGCATATATTTGCTCCCATTCTGAGGGTTGTCTTTTCGTCTTGTTTATGGTTTCCTTTGCTGTGCAAAAGCTTTTAAGTTTCATTAGGTCCCATTTGTTTGTTTTTATTTCCATTTATCTAGGAGTTGGGTCAAAAAGGATATTGCTGTGATTTATGTCATAGAGTGTTCTGCCTATGTTTTTCTCTAAGGGTTTTATAGTGTCTGGCCTTACATTTAGGTCTTTAATCCATTTTGAGTTTATTCTTGTGTATGGTGTTAGGGAGTGTTCTAATTTCATTCTTTTACATGTAGCTGTCCAGTCTTCCCAGCACCACTTATTGAAGAGGCTGTCTTTTCTCCATTGTATATTCTTGCCTCCTTTATTAAAAATAAGGCGACCATAAGTGCATGGGTTTATCTCTGGGCTTTCTATCCTGTTCCATTTTTCTATATTTCTGTTTTTGTGCCAGTACCATACTGTCTTGATTACTGTAGCATTGCAGTATAGTCTGAAGTCTGGGAGCCTGATTCCTCCAGCTCTGTTTGTCTTTTTCAAGATTGCTTTGGCTATTTGGGGTCTTTAGTGTTTCCATACAGATTGTGAAATTTTTTGTTCTAGTCCTTTGAAAAATGCCATTGGTAGTTTGATAGGGATTGCATTGAATCTGTAGATTGCTTTGGGTAGTATAGTCATTTTCACAATGTTGATTCTTCCAATCCAAGAACATGATATATCTCTCCATCTGTTTGTATCATCTTTAATTTCTTTCATCAGTGTCTTATAGTGTTGTGCATACAGGTCTTTTGTCTCCTTTGGTGGGTTTATTCCTAAGTATTTTATTCTTTTTTTTTTTTTTTTAACATCTTTATTGGGGTATAATTGCTTTACAATGGTGTGTTAGTTTCTGCTTTATAACAAAGTGAATCAGTCATACATAAACATATGTTCCCATATGTCTTCCCTGTTGCGTCTCCCTCCCTCCCTCCCACCCTCCCTATCCCACCCCTCCAGGCTGTCACAAAGCACCGAGCCAATATCCCTGTGCCATGCGGCTGCTTCCCACTAGCTATCTACCTTACTACGTTTGTTAGTGTGTATATGCCCATGACTCTCTCTCGCTCTGTCACAGCTCACCCTTCCCCCTCCCCATAACCTCAAGTCCGTTCTCTAGGAGGTCTGCATCTTTATTCCTGCTTTACCCCTAGGTTCTTCATGACATTTTTTTTCTTAAATTCCATATATATGTGTTAGCATACGGTATTTGTCTTTTTCTTTCTGACTTACTTCACTCTGAATGACAGACTCTAGGTCTATCCACCTCATTACAAATAGCTCAATTTCGTTTCTTTTTATGGCTGAGTAATATTCCATTGTATATATGTGCCACATCTTCTTTATCCATTCATCCGATGACGGGCACTTAGGTTGTTTCCATCTCCGGGCTATTGTAAATAGAGCTGCAATGAACATTTTGGTACATGACTCTTTTTGAATTTTGGTTTTCTCAGGGTATATGCCCAGTAGTGGGATTGCTGGGTCATATGGTAGTTCTATTTGTAGTATTTTAAGGAACCTCCATACGGTTCTCCATAGTGGCTGAACCAATTCACATTCCCACCAGCAGTGCAAGAGGGTTCCCTTTTCTCCACACCCTCTCCAGCATTTATTGTTTCTAGATTTTTTGATGATGGCCATTCTGACTGGTGTGAGATGATATCTCATTGTAGTTTTGATTTGCATTTCTCTAATGATTAATGATGTTGAGCATTCTTTCATGTGTTTGTTGGCAGTCTGTATATCTTCTTTGGAGAAATGTCTATTTAGGTCTTCTGCCCATTTTTGGATTGGGTTGTTTGTTTTCTTGTTATTGAGCTGCATGAGCTGCTTGTAAATTTTGGAGATTAATCCTTTGTCGGTTGCTTCATTTGCAAATATTTTCTCCCATTCTGAGGGTTGTCTTTTGGTCCTGTTTATGGTTTCCTTTGCTGTGCAAAAGCTTTGAAGTTTCATTAGGTCCCATTTGTTTATTTTTGTTTTTATTTCCATTACTCTAGGAGGTGGGTCAGAAAGGATCTTGCTGTGATTTATGTCATAGAGTGTTCTGCCTATGTTTTCCTCTAAGAGTTTGATAGTTTCTGGCCTTACATTTAGGTCTTTAATCCATTTTGAGCTTATTTTTGTGTATGGTGTTAGGGAGTGATCTAATCTCATACTTTTACATGTACCTGTCCAGTTTTCCCAGCACCACTTATTGAAGAGGCTGTCCTTTCTCCATTGTACATTACTGCCACCTTTATCAAAGATAAGGTGTCCATATGTGCATGGGTTTATCTCTGGGCTTTCTATCCTGTTCCATTGATCTATCTTTCTGTTTTTGTGCCAGTACCATACCGTCTTGATAACTGTAGCTTTGTAGTATAGTCTGAAGTCAGGGAGCCTGATTCCTCCAGTTCCTTCTTTCGTTCTCAAGATTGCTTTGGCTATTCGGGGTCTTTTGTGTTTCCATACAAATTGTGAAATTTTTTGTTCTAGTTCTGTGAAAAATGCCAGTGGTAGTATTTTATTCTTTTTCTCACAGTGGTAAATGGGAGTGTTTCCTTAATTTCTCTTTCAGATTTTTCATCATTGGTGTATAGGAATGCAAGAGATTGCTGTGCATTAATTTGTATCCTGATACTTTACCAAATTCATTGATTAGCTCTAATAGTTTTCTGGTAGCATCTTTAGGATTCTCTATGTATAGTATCATGTCATCTGCAAATAGTGACAGCTTTACTTCTTCTTTTCCAATTTGGATTCCTTTTATTTCTTTTTCTTCTCTTATTGCTGTGGCTAAAACCTCCAAAACTATGTTGAATAATAGTGGTGAAAGTGGGCAACCCTGTCTTGTTCCTGATCTTAGTGGAAATGGTTTCAGTTTTTCACCATTGAGAATGATGTTGACTCTGGATTTGTCATATATGGCCTTTATTACGTTGAGGTAAGTTCCCTCTATGCCTACTTTCTGGAGGGCTTTTATCATAAATGGGCATTGAATTTTGTTGAAAGCTTTTTCTGCATCTATTGAGATGACCATATGGTTTTTATCCTTCAATTTGTTAATATGGTGTATCACATTGATTGATTTGTGTATATTGAAGAATCCTTGCATTCCTGGAATAAACCCTGCTTGATCATGGTGTATGATCCTTTTAATGTGCTGTTGCATTCTGTTTGCTAGTATTTTGTTGAGGATTTTTGCATCTGTGTTCATCAGTGATACTGGCCTGTAGTTTTCTTTCTTTGTGACACTTTTGTCTGGTTTTGGTATCAGGGTGATGGTGGCCTCGTCGAATGAGTTTGGGAGTGTTCCTCCCTCTGCTATATTTTGGAAGAGTTTGAGAAGGATAGGTGTTAGCTCTTCTCTAAATGTTTGATAGAATTCACCTGTGAAGCCATATAGTCCTGGGCTTTTGATTTTTGGAAGATTTTTAATCACTGTCTCAATGTCAGTGCTTGTGATTGGGCTGTTTATATTTTCTGTTTCTTCCTGGTTCAGTTTCGGCATGTTGTGCATTTCTAAGAGTTTGTCCATTTCTTCCAGGTTGTCCATTTTATTGGCATAGAGTTGCTTGTAGTAATCTCTCATGATCCTTTGTATTTCTGCAGTGTCAGTTATTCTCCTTTTTCATTTCTAATTCTAATGATTTGAGTATTCTCCCTTTTTTTCTTGATGAGTCTGGCTAATGGTTTATCAATTTTGTTTATCTTCTCAAAGAACCACCTTTTAGTTTTATTGATCTTTGCTATTGTTTCCTTCATTTCTTTTTCATTTATTTCTGATCTGATCTTTATGATTTCTTTCCTTCTGCTAACTTTGGGGTTTTATTGTTCTTCTTTCTCAAATTGCTTTAGGTGTAAGGTTAGGTTGTTTATTTGAGATTTTTCTTGTTTCTTGAGGTAGAATTGTATTGCTATAAACTTCCCTCTTGGAACTGCTTTTGCTGCATCCCATATGATTTGGGTCATCATGTTTTCATTGTCATTTTTTTCTAGGTATTTTTTGATTTCCTCTTTGACTTCTTCAGTGATCCCTTGTTTATTAAGTAGTGTATTGTTTAGCCTCTATGTATTTGTTGCCCCTTTCCTGTACCAGTTGGATGCTGTATTAATTATTTTAGTCTGACAATACATTTTAACATTTGTAAGGCAAGACCTCATTATAACTCTTTTGTCGCAAAACTTTCTTAGCCATTCTTGATACCTGCCTGTTAAGGAGATCATAAGTGACTGAGTGGGAGACTAGAGTCAATACAGTTAGAATCACGCTGGTTTCCATTGGAAAGGGCCATGCAGAGAGGAGGGTTGTGGAGAGCAGACACTTAAAGCTGGGACCACAAAAAATCCATCTGAGAGCTTCTAGTATCCAACTGATGGGACTTCCAGAGTGATACCACTGTGATAGATCTCAGTACCTCCAGAAGATGGATAAATCAAGGCATACACATATATTTTCCAAAAAAGGATACAACTTTCATTCTGTCTCAGTTAAATAGACTATTTAGGAATAAAGAATTATCCTTTGGATATGATATTCAACTTTTGGAATTTGACACAGATATGTAAACATACATACTCTACAGCAGGGGTTCCCAACCCCCTGTTAGGAACTGGGCCACACAGCAGGAGGTGAGCGGTGGGCAGCAAAGCTTCATCTTCTGCTCCCCACTGCTCGTGTTACCACCTGAACCATCCCTTCCCAACCCCTGTCCATGGAAAAATTGCCTTCCACGTAACCAGTCCCTGGTGCCAAAAAAGTTGGGGACCGCTGGTATACAGTACAGGTGTACCTCGTTTTATTGTGCTTTGCTTTATTGCAATTTTTACACATTGTAGCTTTGTGGCAAGCCTGCATTGGGCAAGTCTATTGACACCATTTTTCTAACAGCATTATTTTTTAATTAATGTATTTACATTATTTTTAGACAGAATGCTATTGTACACTTAACAGACGACAGTATAGTGTAAACATAGCTTTTGTATGCACTGGGAAACCAACATATTCATGTGACTCACTTTATTGTGATACTTGCTTTATGTGGTGTCTGGAACCAAAGTCACAATATCTCCAAGGTACGCCTGTAATGTATGTTTGCAAACATACATAGCAACACAGTATACACATCCCTACACAGGTACACACACATATATAGACATATTTATAAACATACCCATGTAGATGGATATAATATATTGAAATTAAGCATTTTCATTGTTTGACGTTCTTGTAACAAATGGAGAACCACTATAGTAAAACCTTACTAAGGTTGTAAATATGCCCATCACAGGTTAAGCCAGAGACTCTAACATCAGCCTTAGGAACTATATTCTAAAGAGCTGAGCGTTCTTTACCTGTGTTTCTCTGTGCTGAGAATATTTCCATGAGAATTTCACCCCAGTTCTCCCTTTTGAAGTGTGATAGAATGTATCATTCCTATTTCTATCCATAGGGAGCATGTAGAAAACAAGAAGTGGTGTTGAAAGACAGAGGCACTGTAAACACAAAGAAAACTGATTGGAACAAAGACCCTCTGGCAATCAGGGGGAAAACCAGCAGAAGCCCCATTGTACATCTTTCCCACCCTATTCCCCGGAAGTAAAGAGAATGAGCAGAAATCTAAATCCAACATAACAGCATTTGGACCTGTTGGCTCAGTGCCTTCTCTGGAGAAGCAAGGTCACTGAGCAGTTAGTTCTCAGGACGGCATTTTCCTGGGTAGTTAATGGCCTTGGTCACCCAGCATCAGTGCCCTTCCCTTTTTTCTTTGTTTTGACCATATCCTACTCACTGGGTTTCACTAATTTTCAAAGAGAGCTCACCTACTTCCCAAGCATCTCATCTGAGAGAAGTGCTTAGCTAGAAGTCAAATCTCCGGAGAAGAGGTCTTTGCCAGTCTGCTGGCTAGTGGACTTCTCTGCATATTCTGTGTTTAGCAAACAGTATATCCGATCTCAGACGTTGCATGGCTTTTAATCATTAACTCATCCACTCGCTCCTCCTCAGGTCAGAGAGATAGGAAATTTCGAGTGTGATATGATGTTTGCTGTTGGGGATTTTTTGAAATCTTCTCTTTGCCAGGATTGTGGCTAGCAGGGGAAGAGATAGGGGGCTCAAAGGTATTCATATGTAGAAGACGTTTCTAGTATCTTGTGTCTAGGTCAGCATCCTTCCAGTGCACAGGAGAAAAGAAGCAGAGTTCCAGGATAAGAACGATGAGACGTTTAACCCATTTAGAAGGCACAACTGCTGAGAGAATTTAAGAACTAGGGGTCCAGATGCGTTGACTTGAAAAGTTAACAGCTTAGACATAAGAGCCTCTTGTTCGTAGCAGTTGAATGAGGGTAAGCTGAAAAGTTATATCAGGGGACTTGATGTTTCTTAAGCCTCCTTTCTATCAGGAAAATATCACCTGTGTCATATTCCTGTCTTTGGTTCTCAGAACCTGATATGGTCTGAGGAGAGATGGAATCACAGTTGGTTGCATACTTGGGAAATACATGTTACTGAAATACATCCAGCCCGTCACACGAAGTCTTTGCTCAGGGTCAGTGCTGGTCCTGTGTTGGAGTAGCCAATTCTTTTATTTTCACTTATGAGCAAATGAGATCAATATACCAGCACTTACTCTTACGTCAATTGGTAAAGTATGATTTGGTGCTGAAACCCAGCACTTCCTCTCTGTGCTACTTTAGTTCAGTTGTACGAAAAGCTAGAAAGAGAAAACAAGATATTAATCCAAGTTAAAGTACCTTATTGAAAATAAATGTGTTTAATAACAAAATTGAAAAGAAGTTATTGTTTTCACCCAATATAGTAGAGTACTTGCCTAGTTTCATAGTGTCCCTCCCAGCAAGGTACAAGGTTATTCCTATCTAGAAAGAGATTCTTCCCTCATCATACAAACATGGAGAATTGTTTCTCATATTTACTTTCAACTTCTGTGAGGACTCTAATTAGATTTCTCTCCTACGGCCCCATTTTCCTCCTCGGTCTTTACCGAGGTCCTTGTCTTGAATTTGTGACCCCACAATTATTTTTATAATTACAAACTACGTTGTTAATAATACCTGATGAGGCCGTCCTTGCCAGCGGTCATTGGAGAGCAAAATCGTTTTCAATTTGATTTACCCACAGTGAAGTGAAAAGCAGCCTGAGTAATTACTAATAAAATCCACCAATCAATATGTGCTCTCTTTTCTAACTGTTATGAATGTGCCTCCTTAGTTTCCTTCTCACTGTGGTTTGTTTGTGGAGTGTATTATTAGTGTAACAGGCCCTCAGTGTAACAACCCTATTCATTCTGGGACAGAATTTGGGATGAGGCATGCGTACCTTGGAGCCCACCCAAAAGGTTGAATTACTTAAATACCAGGAAGCTCTTATTAAAAGGTAATCTCACCCTGCCAAGCGGTATGATGGCCCGGGCCACACGGAGAACATTCCACAGAAGCCACAGTGTGTAGTGAAATTTGAGAGCTGCTTTTAGTTTTGCAGGAAATTGATGAGTTAGTCACTGTAGTAGAATCTATTTTATAGCTATGGTTAAATGCCCCGTAGATCTGCTTAATCTTCTCATGTAACTCTTTTCCCAGCCCGTTCTCGTTTATAAAAGCAACACGAACCAAAGATGGTTGGTATTTGCGGTTGCTGTTTGTTTTCTGTTGGTATCCACCAGGCTTGGCTAAAATTCAGGTAACCAGTAGCTTAGCTATTTCCAGCTTGCTGTGGTCAATGCTGTGGAAATTATTACTGAGATAAATATACTTTTGCAGAGAACGTGATGAGCGCTGGCTGGATTGCCCTGGGCTTTCATCAAACGCTGGCCAGAAAGAAATATGAATGTGAGAGCATACATAACTCAAATTGTTCTCCCGTCTTAGCGACATGGACTAAAGATGCAATTATGAATCATGACTTATGAGTTGAATTTAGGTCAGCAGAAGCTCGCTAATTCTTTCTCCTGCTAACCACAGCCTGTATCTTTTTCTTCTTTGGAACACTATCCCAACTCCTGGGAGGGATTCAATAAGAATAATGGGACATCTAGTAAGACTAAAATGATTTCACAGTTTGCTAGTACGCTATGAATAAGGAAACCTAGACATCCTTTTTGAGCATAGCAAAGGTTTGTCTTGATTTTTACTCTATTTTTTTTCATGGATCAGTCTTTCAGACTTGGGGATTTGCGATAGGTATTCTCATCTCTCCTGCAAACTGGCAAACAAAAATGCACAAATCTTAAAAGATGAAATTGGAAATGCCAGTGGGGATTTTTCAATGCAATTTTCTCTGTTTTTTTAAAATTAGTCTAGTCAATAAAAAATTCCTCTACACATCCTCAAACTTCACTACTCCCAGGCGGCTATTACTGAAGCCATTACTCATCTCTAAAGTGGAGAAATCTAAGGACACAGTCACTGACTGTAATCACTTTAGGAAGAAAAAAAAACCTTGGAGAGCTGATGGCATGTCTGAGTTATAGGAAGAACCCCAGAAGATGATACATGTGCTGTAGTGGAAGAGATTAAATTGATTAATGAAATTGATTTTTTAAATCTATTAATGTAGAGAAAAATTGGAGGGTAAAGAAGAACTGATTTTAATGAGCTCCGTTCTTAAATTATCTTTTTATTTGCAATTTAACATTTTTTGCGATGCTGAGAGATTCAGTGGAACCCAAGGAGCAGGGAAGAATATACTTAGAGAAGAGAGGTTTATATTCTAATTGGAAATTTAAATCTTTTAAATTTCAAAGGATTTAAAAGATAAACAGTAAATGCCAGAAAACAGATTTATCAGAAGAAGTAGACTAGATACGTGTAACTTTTGTTGGTTCTCTTTCCACCCCTTCAAATCCATGCTCTGGACTCCTGGATAAGTTCTTGGGCCAGTTCTATAGCCTTCATTACTTCTTTTAAGGCCAGGAACCATCTTGCCAATACTTTAAAAAAAAATTCCATCTTCTGAGTAGTATAAAAACTCCAGATTCGTATCCAGTTAATATTTGAGCCCGACCCCGCTCCCCCTGCAGGTTGAGGTCGGGCTCCTCTTCAGTTAGCTGGCTCCTTTCTCACGCCCCCCAGGGTCTAGGGTCCAGCCCAGACCCAAGATGACTGGGGGATGGGCGCGTCTGATGGAGTTGGTGCAGCTGCCTTGCGGCATCAGGACTTCTGTAGCGGTTGCACAATTGCCGCTTCTTTCTCTTCTGAGGCTCTTCTGTAGCTTTCTTGGAGGGCCCCAGGCTGGAAGCGCCCAACTCCAGTTCCCTTGACTTGGCTCTGCCACCTGTGCTGGCTGCTCCCCTCTGGCTGACCCCAGACCTCCCCCCTCCCCTCCCCCTCCAGCTGCATGGGCCTCCTACCTCCCGCAGCTCCTGGGTTTCTGATCTCTGCTCAGTCATTTGCCTTTCCGGCCAGAATTCCTTTCTGATGGCTGGCAGCTGGCTCATTTCCCCCTCTGCTCTTCACTATCACTAGGCAGATATGACCCTCACTACATCCAGGGGGTACTCACAGACTTCTGAGTAGTTCCTTACAGCCCTCATTTGACTCCTGATGGGCAAGACCTCCCACCCCTTTCTCCCTGATGGTTTTCTCCAAATGAATTCTTTACCTTTCCTATCAGTGTGGCGGTATGGGGTGGGCTAAAGCTGAAAAGGTTTCCCAGTTTTCTGGTGGATCCTCATAGCTGGTCCAGCACTTCACTTCAGGATGAGAAAATAGTGGCATCCTCTGAATTAGTTGCCTTTGGGACCTCTGCTAAAATGGAGACAGAGGGGATCCCGTTTTAATATCCTCAAATAATTAAAGTGGGCTTCAGGTATTTTATTTCTTTCTTTGGACTGTTTCCTTTAAACCTGTACTTTATCCCCATGATTTCCTTTGACCTGGACCATCTGGGGTCCCAGAGAGAGTTCATGAGGACCACCAATATTGGTGGTGGTTTGCTGGAGCCCTTCCCACAGACTCTGGGCAGCGAGGGAAGGATCCACAGATGGCGGGTGTGCCCACACCGGCTCCCATCCAGTCCCGCCTGCTGGGGAGCAGGGCTCTTGTCTGGCAGGACTTGGGAAGCTACCCAGAACCATGCCTTCTGCCCACTGAAGCACAGCATAATGGCGTTGGAAGACGAATGCTTCAGTAAGCAGTAAACGCTGATTTCTGGCTACGTTAATTTTTCATTTTACGGTCTTTGTGGCCATTCGAGGTGCTAAGATTAAGCTGTAAAACCAGATTACCATTCTCCTTTTAATAACTGAATATAAAAGCAGCACTGTTCTCCCTAAGTGCTACACTGGCTTCCCACCTTTCTTGATATGTTATCTATCCGGAAGACAACAGCAGATTTAAAAGCATAAGAGAAGTGTTAAAACTAAACGGAACTGGCGAGAGAGCTTATGAATAATTAAATCCATCTAGACGTCCTCGTAAGAGATCGTTCGCTTGGCCTTGGAATCCATACGCTAGTGAGTAACGAAGAATACAGTTGCTGTACGAGCTCCCAGGAAGCTTCAGCTCTTCACAGGAAGGATGCTCAGTGAGAAGGGAAAAGCAGAAAACTTCCCACACAAATTCTTTGTTCAAAACAATTTAGTTTTATCCCATAGTTTCAACATGTCAGTAACACAATCTGTTATGTTGCAATTGAATTTTGGAAAGTTCTCAAGAAATTTTAAGTCTTAGTCATTATTTCCTGAAGTTCTACTAAATTAGTAACATTGCAGGCTAATGACTCAGTTTTGTTCTTATATCATTGTTCATAGTCTTAATGCACATAGATCGTGCCCTGTTATATAACATTTAACGTAGGAACATTCACAAGGGACACTTGTGGTTCTAATTCTATATCATTGTTGCTTACTACTTTAAAATGGGAAAGTGGGAGGCTTCATATGATTTCTGTAATTAATTTTAAAACAGCATTTTATAAAATGCTGTTTGGGTAAAGATTTTGTTTATATTGGGAAGGGGGGAAAAATCCTAAATGTCTTTTACTCAGAGAGATTTTCATTTTCCAGTTTTATCATTAGGCTACACACAATCACAGTTACTCAGCCAACACTGAGACTCTCTTGCAACGCTGCCCCACCAGAATATTCCAGTTAAAGGACGTGAGATCTAGTGGAGAGTGTTGTTGTTAGAGCTTTGCTAGATCATAACCTTTCCCACATATACCTCACCCCCCTCCACACACACAGGCTCACTCCATCACCAGTTCCGAACAGAATTGGCCTCTAACTGCTGCTTTCCGGCTTGGCCTTCATCACCTTGGTCCAACCCCCCCTCATGTCTCACTGGGACTAGATTGGTGTCAGGTGCCTCCTACATAGAGCAGCTAGAAGAATCCTGTATTTCTTCCTCCTTAAAATCCCTCAGAAGCTGCTCACCGGGAAGAAAACCCCAGCTCAGAGACCTTGCCTGATCTAGCCCTGCCCCCTGCCACCTCATCTCTTAGCCCCTTGGGCTCTCTGTGTTCTCACTCACACTGCCCTCCACCCAAGCACTTCCCTACCTCAGGGCCTTTGCACGTGTTGTTCCTCTGCCTGGAATGCTCTTCCTCCAGATTTTGAACTCATTGGCTCCTCCTTTCCCCTCGGGGTTAATAAAAATATCTCCCCCTCGGAGAAGCCTTTCTAGCCTCCAATCTAGGACCCGCTTCCTTCCCCGAGTTGTTTCAGTCTCCCTCTTTATTCCCTCATCAGATGTCTCCCAAGCAGTAATTATCCTATTTGTTTCATTGGATGCCTGCTCTGTGACACCAGGGACAGGGTATTCTTTGTTCATTGCTGAATCCCCAGTATGGAGAACAGTGCAAGTCGTATGGGCTCGAATACAACTTGGAGGGAGTGAATACGTGTAGCTGCTACGTGTATGGATGGATTTTTCCTATGTAAAATTATTGTTGATCCTGCAGGGCTGTGTATCTTGCCACGTCTTAATTATTTAAAATTGCAGTCATATTTTCTCATCAATTTAACGTAGTTGCAGTTGATCTGCAAAAGCTCTATTTCTAGTCCCAAACCTAAGAGCCTATGACCCTCACTTTCACCCTCTCCTTGCAGAGAATCTATGGGCTCTAACCCTAACCCTAACTTAATCATATCTATGGGGCTGAAATTCAGCCAGAATGCTGAATTAAAATATTGAAAGACTTCAGTTTGTGGGTAATTAGTGCCTGCCATGACTGTGGCCCCCCAAGGATCCTTCCCTCTTCCTTGGGAGGCCCCTGTGGGCACTGCTGGAGTGGGCCAGAGCATGAGGCCTGGATGACAGCAAGGCGGTGGTGCCCCTGAGAAGGCACTGGGACTCTAGCGAGCAAACACGTGACGCCTGTTTGGCACCGCCATGGCTGTGACCACCTGCTGATGCTTCCTCACAGTCGCCCTCATATGGCTACTTTGGGGAACTGCAGCCTCTTCAGTGTTATCATTTCTATTAATGCCTCTTGGCATGTGTACCATTTCTGTTTAATACTCTCTTGGTCTTTTACCTGCACCCTAAAATGGGAATGTCCTATTTTCCCCAAATATTTATATCATGTTTTCTTTCATCATTGTGTGAGTAAACTCTCTCAAGTAAAAATACTTGAAGTTCTCATGCTGTAGTTTGAATGTGATCTTTTCAGAAAATAACGTCATCATCATCACTGTTACTCTTGTCAAACTGTAGTAATAATATCTACAGTAATGATTCCCCTACTAGAGTAAGGATGAACTTGATTTTTTTTTTCTAGTGGTTTTAAAGTATAAGTTCATTTTTAAGAACTTAGCTGACATGGTCAACTGAGAATCACGGGCACTATGAGTTGACAGTCAGCTTTCTCTCCACTGCTTTGTTGCGTACTTTTGAGTGTTTGCTGTGATGAATCTGAAATCATTCACTTCCCCAAAAAATAATTTGGGTGGGGAGAGCTGATCTTTAACTTTCACTTATTTGGGCTGGCGTATATATTTTTTAACCTCTCTCTTCCTGGTCTCTCCAAATAACAGAGTACGTTTCCTGATGGGGGGACGTCACGGAGAATTTAAGTTCCTGCCTCCCTCTGGCTATGCCCCTTGCTATGAAGCCTTACTTCCAAAAGAAAAGATGAGATTGGAGCCTGTCAAAGAGTATAAACGTGATGCTGAAGGTGTTCGGGATCTGCTGGGTACCACCCAGTTCCTCTCCCAAGCTTCTTTCATTCCGTGCCCCATAGATACCAGTCAGGTAGGTTTGAGCTGCCAACAGAAGGCAGCCCACGGAGATGATGCTGCGTTGTCTTTGAAACATTCTTATCATACATTCTACTGAATTGTCGTGATGTGTGAGCAACCATTATGCTTCACGTTTCCACCATATGCGGCAATTGAGCTCTTGAAGGATTTTGCAACCAATGAACATGGTTAAGCACTTGCTACATGCAAGGCACTGTACTAGGTTCTGTGAGGCATAGGCAGACGTGTGACAGTATTCTCTGGGAATGCACAACCAAGCTGAAGAGATAAGAAGCAAATGTGTTATTTTTTTTCAAGTCCAAATGTAATATGCAGAATGATCGTGTACACAAGTAAATGCTAGAGACGTCCTTTACGCTAGAATGTTTCCAAAAGTCTGTGTAGAGAGAATGGCATTCAGTCAGGACCCTTTAATAAACTTAAATGGGGAGGGGCATCCAGGGGTGAAGTAACAGGAATGGGATGAATGAGAGCCTAGAAGTAGAAACACAAAATAGGGACAGGTGGCAATGAACGTTCTCCTGTGGCTGGATGCTTGGAGGAGGAGCAGCAGGTAGGAGAAGTGTGGGAAGTAAAACTGAAAGCAACAGGGGAGAGCATGGAGACCTCAGAAGGTGCTGGTAAATGGACATTTTCTTTTTTTTTTTTAAGTCTTTATTGGAGTATAATTGCTTTATAACGTTGTGTTAGTTTCTGGTGTATAACAAAGTGAATCAGCGATACGTACAGACATATCCCCATATCCCCTCCCTCCTGCGTCTCCCTCCCACCCTCCCTATCCCACCCCTCCAGGCGGTCACAAAGCACCGAGCTGATCTCCCTGTGCCACACGGCTGCTTCCCACTAGCTATCTATTTTACATTTGGTAGTATGTATAAGTCCATGCCACTCTCTCACTTCGAAATGGACATTTTCTTTCCCTTCCCAGTGTCTCTGTTTTGAGAGACACACGTTCACACAGTTATGATGAGGAACATACAACAGCTTTCCAGTGCCTCTGCCATGCCAGTGCTATTCACATCACTATTCTAGATGTTAGAGAAAATAAATGTAAAGGCACCTTGTCTCTGAGGCACTTGGGGTAATAGTTTGTAGGAGTATGGCTCTTTTAACCTGTAGATGGTCTCTACAGTATATTTTCCCATAATACCTCTATGGCCCTGTTACATTCAGCTCTGTGTGTGTGGTCATGCGTCTGCTTCTTACCTCCTGTGGCTAATGATTGTGAATTCTCATTGTCTAGAAATCACAGTGTCTCTCTGCCTGCTTCACAGAGCCTAGTACAACACCAGGAATGTAGCTGGAGTTGAGAATGTTGATAGGAAACGAGGTAGGAGTTTGTGAGCCAGAGGTAATCCTAGGAATCGGATCATCTGCTTGCTGTGTATTTTAGATAAGAAGTTTGAGGGCCAAAGAACTAAATTAGCTTTTCTGTGGACACAAGGCGGTTAGTGCCCAAGCAGGGAGAGGTTGTACTCATGGACATGATTCCTACTTCTCTGTGCTGCCCTCCTTACCAAGTTATCAGAGACGTAGGTATTACTCAGAAAAGGCTTCCTGGAGGAAGCAAGCCTCAAAGAGAGTTCAAAAGAATGAGGGGAGGTTTTGATGAGGGAGGAAAGAAGTACTGGACCAGAGTGAGAAGAGTTTCTAAACATACAGAATAGAAGATTTGAAAATCAAAGAATGGAGATAAATCAACAAGCCAGATGAACTTGGATGTCTGGACCCAAAGCTGAATATGTATAGACCCTGGAATGAGGGAAATGTTGCTGGGAATCAAATAATAAGGAAGTTCTCTTTGGAAAGGTGCAATTTATTATTTTGAATGAGACTTTGTAATTTTTTAGAATCTATCAGTCTGTGAAATTATTGTCTAAAGAGAAGTTAAATACAAGATACACAGTCAACTCCATCCTGCTTGGGGCACATTAACCAGTTTGCAGATAAAATGTTGTTGACTAGATCCCTATCCTTCAGTGCTACCTGTGTCCAGTGCTTGAAGCACCCCCAGGCCCTTGCTGAGTGCTGCGGGGGAGGAGCCCAGCTCCTAGCAGCCTTCCCTGGGGACGTCAGTCTCAGGCCCCAGCCACCCAGGAGGCAGTTACCAAGCCAATATTACTCTATCCCAGCTAGTCGCCAATTGAGGTCACTGAAATTATGATGTAGGATTGTTTGTGGAGGCTTCTTTCCACATTTCCCCCTTTTGCTGAAGCGAATGGTTCCTTCACATGGAAATCCCCCTTCAGGCTGTGATTAATTTAAACAGATTAAATTAGTTAACCAATAAAACTCAAATACAGTTGTCATTTGTTTACTAATAATTTCCCCCACTTTGCTCCTTATCAAAACATTATGCCGCTTAACTTTGACTTTTCAATAAGAAGTTGTTTTGTTTTTAAAGAGTGTCTTTAGTTGAAAGGCCAATAGTGGTTATGACACATAGTTAAAATATTTTATTGCTACTTTTCTCTGTGGTCTCCTTATACATCACTGACTTAATATACTTTTTCTACACAAAAAAATATATACTTTTTTTTCCATGAGCTCCCCTCCTTGAAAATAATTGGGATTTTGGCAAGTAGTGGAAACACTAATAATCATTATAATAGAGCTAGAATTGTAGGAGCCAGGGAGGTGATACAGAAGGGAAACAGGTCAAGTGTGCAGGCCCTCCTAAAGCAGGGGGCCATTTCTTAGCCCCAGCTGACTAGTTGCCAGGCAAAAGTGTGGGGCCAATGTTAGCAATCTTTCAACTGGTCAAGGGAAATTAGAAATCTGGATTTTTATATGAAATCTCCTATTTCTTAGGAGCTATCAACTAATAAATGAAAATGGCAATAATTAATTGTTTACTGTTATAATTGTAGTAGTAGTAAATTAAAGAAAGGGGGAAAAAAGGAGAAATTTGAGTCCCCAGTTGGTGACCTTTGTGGAGAGACATGAGCAAGGTACCAGGAAAACACAGAGAAACTTTTCCTGAAGGTACCTGGGGAAGACCTCCAAAAGGTAGTGAGGCATTTGAGCTAACTCCAGAAGGATAAATACTGAGGGAGTTTGTATTAAGACCAGAGCTGGACAGCAGTTAAAGGGGTAAAGACAGATTTTTGCTTAGAAGTTATTGCAGTAGGGGAAAAGGAGCTCCACTATAGAGCTGGGGTCAGTTCTGAATACAACACAAACAACTGGGGATTTACAGCCAAGGAGCAGGTTTCGGGTGCAGGTGGGGTGGGCGTGTCAGTGACGGAAAATTACTAAGAGGAACATCACGGGTTGGGATGGATTCTTGCTAAACTGATCTAACAGGATTCTTACTGAGGGCAGGTCAGATAGATCTGATATCACCTGGGGGAGGATGGGAGATGAATAAGTTTGATCAGACATGGAGGATGATCACATATCAAGGGTGTAGATTGTCACTAAACTAATTTAGCAAGATTCTAGCTAGAACTGGGATCTTGAGGACAAGGCCCAAGGATCAAGCCTAGTCAGAAATGGCTCTGACGCACCCATCTAGAGCTTGGTCCAAGGAGAAAGTCTTTGTCATTTGCCATGTAGCATGGGGGTGGGAAGTATATATATGATGTGTATCATGGGGAGTGCTAATAAGAATTAAGGTTCCGTGTGCAAGGGCACAGAACTGAGCGACAGTGTGACCTTTGGGGAGAATGTCAGGAGCTTTGAAAGGATGTGTTTGGGAGGACCGTGGCGAGAGGACTGAAGAAAGGCACCATATGCTTGGTTAATACATCTAGTCTGTGTCTTGGGAGTGTCAAGGGGCTCTTGGAGGTACTCAGGAGGAGAGTGTTTTGATGTGGTTGTGTTGTCGTGAGCTCATCACTCTGGCCACAGCGTGAAGAATAGATTGGCGGGGAGTTGGGGAGACCAATTGTAAAGCTCTTGCGATGGTCCGGGTAGAAAATAACGAGGTTGAGTGACGTAGAGGAGGGGAACCTTCAGAAAGATGATTAGGAAATAAACATGTTGGGTTTTGTGACTGATTAGGTGTTGTTGGTGGGGGATGTAATGCCAAGAGAAAAGACACTAAGATGACTTTATGGTGGGGTCATTCAACGAAAAGAGGAAATACAAATAAGACAAGAAAAAGGTTTTGAAGGAAAAATAATGAATTCAGCTTTGAACAACATGCTGAGTTCACTTTGGTGGGAAAAGCCTGCAGGTAGTTGGAATAGTAGGTCTGAACTTCAGGAGAGACCATGGCTGGAGGCTGGATGGTCAGGAGTGACCATCTGCAAGTGGATGAGATCTCCCAAGGAGAGAGGATAGAGGAAGGGGAGATACGGTCCAGGGGAAGCCAAGAGAGGAAGGAATCTCTAGAAGTAGCCGCTCCTGGGTGATGTGTAGAGAATTCAGCTGGGGCCCACGATCTGTCTGGACTTCATGCCAGGTTTCAGGGCGGCTGATTCTTGCAGTTGTCACTTCTCACTTCTTCCTTTTCCTTTCAGGTCGTTTTACCACCTCACCTAGAGAAGATCCGAGACCGGCTGGCTGAAAACATCCACGAGCTTTGGGGAATGAATAAAATAGAGCTTGGCTGGACTTTTGGCAAGGTATGTGTTTGAGTGGCCGGGCCAGGGTGGAGGGTTGGGTCGCCTTGTTACCTGGAAGCGTTCTTCAAAGACTCACATGAGAAACAAACCTCATAAGCCCAAACCCACTGGCTCTTACTGACTCCCATCCAGCTCTCACCGAGTACAGCAGCCTTGCTTGGGAGTTTGTTGAACTGCAGTCAGGAGTGCTGGGGAGACCAGCACTGCACAGACAGACCCAGGAGCCTGTCTCCTTCTTACTCCCAGATGCTGGTCTTTTTCTTCAGGGAATATCGAATGTGGTCAACCCTTAGCTCCTCCTTCAGAGCCCCGCATCTCCCTTTCTCTTCAGAAAAAGCTGTTCTCTCTGCATGGCTGGTGAAAAGAGGCTGATTCATTGTTGTGAGTCAGAGTTTGTTTAGTGTGGTTTTCAGATGCATCACTAAGATTAATGGACACGCAGAGGAGGTTAAGGAATCTCTTTCACTAGAAAACATTTTTCAAAGAGGATGTAAATTGACTTTGTTCCGTGACTTGTATAAGGTCATGTCTGAGGGCAGAAGGATCTGTGATTCTGAAGCTCCCTACGACCCTGCCACTCTCAGATTATACACATTCCAGCTTTACTGAAAGCGTCCCTGCACTCTAGCACTTATATATTGAACTAGCTCCCATAAATATCCTCCTTATATACGACCACCTCTTTGCTGTATGCTCTTTTAACACCACAAACCTCTCCTTTGAGAACGAATTACAATTGCAATTGTAAATTTATTTCTATGATGATTGTATTACTACTCCATCAGACTGTATCCTTCATGGGGCTGGGGCTACCCCAGCTCACCACTGAACTCCTAAGGTCTAGCTCACTGCCCACCACATGGTAGACATTCGACGAATGTTTGTGGAATGAATGAATGAATTAGTTAATGTCTGGATCTACACCGTCCAATACAGTAGCTATGGGCCACATGTGGCTACTGAGCATTTAAAATGTGACTAGTCTGAGTTGAGATGTGCTGTAAGCGTAAAATACACATTGGATTTTCAAGGCTTTCTATGAAAAACTAATATAAAGTAGCTCAGAAATAATTTCTTATATTAATTACTTGTTAAAATGGTAAGGTTCCAGGTGTATTGGGTTCAGTAAAATACATTATTAAAATTCATTTCACCTGGTTTTTTCGTTTGTTTTGTTTTGTTTTTGTTTTTTGTTTTCTTGCTTTTCTCATATGGCTACTAGGAAATTTGAAATGACAAATGTGGTTCACGTTGGTGGCTGACTTCGTGCTTCTATTGGACAGTGCTGGCCCAGATTCTGTAGTCCTTTATGTTCTGAAGAATGCTACCCTGCAGTGGCACTGTGGTTCCATGAGTTTTGGACAGGCAGGAGCATGGCTACCACGCATAAAATGGCTTCTCTAGGAAAGTATGTTCTGAATGCAGACACTTGACTAGAAGCAGTCCACAGAACACAAGCCACTGGCAGCCTGGGGACGGCGTGTATCATTTATTAGAGAGAAGATCGTCTATTTGCCTATCAGCAAATAACTATCTTTGTCTTGCCTGATATGAATTACCTGGGCCATGTTTCAAAAGCGTGTCTTTTCTGTTTCCCAAGGCAGTGCCAGTTGTCAAAACTTAAATTATATTCTTTCTTATGTTGTCACCTAGATACGGGATGACAACAAAAGACAACACCCCTGCCTTGTTGAGTTTCCAAAGCTACCTGAAACTGAGAAGAATTATAACCTACAAATGTCAACTGAAACCTTAAAGTGAGTGTTTAATTGAAGTGAATTTGGACTAAACAGTGAGTGGATGATTTAATGCCTTATAACTAAACTACAAACCTGTTGTCTCTCGAAAACGTGATGCATTCTGACAGATTAGCCAGGATGGGGATTATTCACGCCACGAAAGGGTTCAGCATCGTGAATAACACATCTACTATTGTTATTTAGCATATATAGTTCTTTAGAGACCATTTGCTATTTGCCAGGGACAGGGAAAAGGTAGGCAGAAAAAAAAGAAGAGAAACTTAGAATCAAAGGACCAAGTGCCACTTCTAGTTCATGTATAATCAAGGAAAGAAGATAGGATATATAGTAGGTTCTAGGTCATACTGAAATTGGACAACTTAACCTCTCTAAGTCTCCATTTTCTCATCTACAACATGAGGCTAGTAATAGTTCTTATCTCTATATAATTGTTGTAATGGTTCAATGGGATGATAAATATTTTTTATAAAAGATAAGGCATTTCTAAAAATGAATGGGAAAACCTGGTTTAATTCACAAAAATTCCATTTAAAAGTAACTTTTAGCTTCTCTGTGATCCCACCTGTGGTTTAAACCCTGATTCAGATCTTCATTTTTTTAGCCCCATCTTATATCTCCCTTCTCGAATTCCCTTTGTGCTGGTTACCTGTGCTTCTCTGCATTGTATTTCTCTGTCTGATAGTTGGTGCAGAACTTTTTAACACTGTGGTCTTGCTGGCATAATGACGCTCTGTCAGGTTGCTTTGTCTCATAGGCTCCCCGTATGTGATGTCTTCCATCACACCGACCCTTCTTGAGGATGTGGCTTTGGTACCTCATGGTGTCCAACACAGCTCAAGACACTTCGTACAGGGAGCACGTGGGAAATACTTGCTGACCTCTGGGTTCTCCCAAAGGGGCTATTAACTAACTTTTTGTTGCATTCTTGCTACCGTCTAAATCACGAGTTGGCAAACTAAGGTCCACAGGCCAATCTAACCAGCCACTTACTTTGGTAAAAAAGTTTATTGTAACAAAGCCAAGCTCATCACTTTGTGTGTTTTCTGTGGCTGTTTTCGCTCTGTAATGGCAGAGGTGAGTAGTTGTAGCGGAGACATAAAGACCACAAAGCCTGAAACGTTTCCTCTCTCGCCCTTTACAGAAAAAGTCTGGTAACCTCTGGTCTAAGTGAATGAATATTGTATGTTTTTATCACACAGGTTAGGGTTCTCGCTGTCCTTCACCTTGCAGTTGACCCTTGTTTCCTCTCTCTGTTACGTCACAGAACCCTCCTGGCCCTGGGGTGCCACATCGCTCATGTTAACCCGGCTGCTGAAGAGGATCTCAGGAAGGTCAAGTTGCCCAAAAAGTAGGTGATCATTTAATGGTCAGAGACTTTAATGCTTCAGTGTGACTTTTTAAACTGGGAGGACAGGAGGCCCACGCACAGAGGCAGGTGATGGCCCCAGATACTTCTAGCACCAGCTCAGGATGTCTCCACCAGGTACCTAGACTGCCCTGAAACCCCCAGACGGAAGGCGGCTGGAGTAGAGTATTTTCAGTGCTTCTGCCTGGACCTATACTACTATCTACTAGGGTTAGTTTTGAGCCAGATGTGGCACTCAGATGGATACGCCGTGTTGGTCTATAAGAATAGCAGTTGGCACGGGAGCTTGAAGATCGTCGGTAGCCACAGCAAAGATTCAGTCCTCTGTCACTGGGCCAACCTTGCAAGTCCCTTGTGGAAATGTGCGTCACTGCCAAGATTTAATTTGGCCCCTAAATCTGCATGTGTCCTCTCCCTCTCGCCCGTGCATTCACCGAGCCATGTGTTCTCACACATTCAGATGCGAGCCCACGGGCGCATCCCCTGGCTCACTTGCTCACCCGCACATGTGCCAGCCTCGGGTGCGCACGCGTTCACACCCAGGTGTCGTAATGACTTATGAGCCAAGGCAGTGCCGGCTCTTAATCAAATGCTTATCTTCCCCTTCCTCCCTGTGAAACTCCCAAGCTGCCAGGCTCCACTCTCAGAGGCAGCTCCTGGTGCCAAGAGCAGCTCATCTGAGAGGCAGCAGCTGAGAGGTGGCTGGGGGCGGTGCTCAGCAAGCAACGCGTGTTGACTCTGCCCAAAGTCAGGCATCCCTAGAAGGTGGACGAGGGGCAATATCACGCCTACAGTCGACCTTGTATCTCGCGCTGCTCACAGGTTCTTGGGTCGAGTAGCGCTGGTCTGCAGGTCATCACATTTGGGCTCTGGCCCTGATCTGGGCAGTCCGTGGCCTTGGGGCCCTGGATGCCCCTGGACTCACATTCCCACGTGACTGTGGTCAGTTACTCTCCTGTGAGTCACTCCACACAGGGCCCTGCTCCTCTCCACTCACACGATGCGTCTACCTGGACTCACACTGAGCTTTTCCCGTCTTCACGTTATCTATCAAATTATCTGTCGAATTACAGACATTTGTGACTCCTGGACTGGACAGCAAACCATGAAGATCATTCAAGCTCACAAACTCTCTCATGTTATGATTTTTTAAACTTCTCAAAATGAAGGTTTAGTTTTCTAAGACTGAGTGATCATTCTTTGCTGATTTGTAAGAAACCGTTTGGCTCAAGGTCCTGTCCGTGCCAATGTGGTCAGAAGCTTTTGTGCTTTTGAAGCGAGACCAAGGAGCTTCGGGTGATGTTACATTACACGGAATGTGCCCATCGTTTGTAGGGCAGAGTAGTTTTCTTAGGAATAAGGGTGGATTTGCACAGACCATCCTCTTTCTCCAATGGTCGCCTTAATCTGCGACATGCATTGGCAAAAAGGATGGTGGATGGGGGTCTTCTACTAAAGACTTGAGATAGAGCTGAGCTGTCCATTCTGCCAAAGATAGAATCTGTGACTGTAGCCTTGTTTTCCTAGTGTTCTGACCCTGTGCTATTGGTCTAAAATCTGGAATGGGGGAGCCGTACAGTTCTGTTCAAAATATATATTTTCCATTTACTTCTAGCTACATGATGTCCAATGGCTATAAGCCAGCCCCTTTGGATTTGTCTGATGTGAAGCTGTTACCTCCTCAAGAAATGTTAGTGGATAAGCTTGCAGAAAATGCACACAATGTTTGGGCAAAAGACAGAATAAGACAAGGATGGACCTATGGCATTCAACAGGTGAGATGTGCTGGGTCAGGCCTGCTGGAGAAGCCAGGAGATGTGATCGTGCATTAAAATGCCATTTTGCTTTGGTGGGTGTTAGATTGGAAGGTGGAGGTTGCCCTTGCACTCTGTTCCTCATGCCTCAGCACCTTCCTTGTTTATAGAATCATGGGGCTGGTTGGAATTTGTAATGGTCACATTGATATTAACTCCAGGCATAATTCCACTTTTTCAGCAATGGCTAGGCTTACGTTTCCTTTGTTGGTCGGGTTCACTTGTGATCATGTTGCCCTGTGTATATGGCCACTGGCCGCATCTTCTCTCATTCCCCGTCTTGTTGCTTGCCTCACGGAGTGCTGAGTTTTCGTGCACTCTCCGAGGCCAAGGTAAGGCTCGCATAAATCAATGTCACAGCTCAGCAGTATTTCTGGGATGGTCCCAAGTATCTACCACTGAAGGGGAAGCTAGCCCAGGAGAGAGGCAGACGAGCCCACCAAGAAGCCTGTGCCCCCTTACTTCAGTCCACAGGGCCAAGATTCTTGGGCAGGGTTCTTAGTTTATCCAGAGGCAGCCTGAGAGCCCAGCAAGGAATTAAGTGGAGTTTAGAACCAGGGTTCGGCCCAAACCATCTGGCACACCTCTCACTCTGAAATGCCCCCCTCATCTAGTAAGTACCGGGCTCAGGGAAGTTCAAGGATAGCTGTGTGCACACGTGTTCATTCATTCCTGAGCCTCCAAACCTGCACGCGTCTGGAACCAAGAAGACCACAGCTGTGGAAACTGTGGCAGGGAAGGGAGTTGGGGGTTCAAAACAGCAGGTTAGGTTATGGTGACGTGTCACTGCTGTTGTCATTATTGTCTTCTTAGTCCCCATTAAGGAACCGAGGAGGACTGTAATACAAATGTGTGCCTGCTACAATGAAATGGCCCCACTGTGGCTCTGCCACCTTTTCAGATGTTTCTCTGTGAGCAGAGATGTCTGTTAAGAACTGTTGGGACTTCCCTGGTGGCTCAGTAGTTAAGAATCCGCCTGCCAATGCAGGCGAAACAGGTTCGAGCCCTGGTCTGGGAAGATCCCACATGCCGCAGAGCAACTAAGCCCGTGTGCCACAACCACCAAGCCTGAGCTCTAGAGCCTGCAAGCCACAGCTACTGAGCCCGCGTGCCACAACTACTGAAGCCCGCGTGCCTAGAGCCCGTGCTCCACAACAAGAGAAGCCACCGCAATGAGAAGCCCACGCACCACAACGAAGAGTAGCCCCCGCTCACCGCAACTAGAGAAAGCCTGCACACGGCAACGAAGACCCAACGCAGCCAAAAATAAATAAATTTTAAAAATAAATTTAAAAAAAGAATCTGTTGTGAGGAGGCCATAACTGTTTGAATCATGGCACGCTCTTTCATAAGGGAATAGTTACGCAAACCCCCATCTGCCTTGCCTTGGGAATGGAGGTTTCTAACCAATTTCATGACACTTCATTTTATTCACAGGCTGGCATTATTGAAATGGGTTTTTTACTGCTGGTTTTGAATGTTAGTACAAATTTTCCATTTATACTCATTTAATCTTGAAGCAGCAAATATGTACATTGGTAAATATCAAGGCACTGGGAGAAGAGCTAGCAGACTCACCCGAGGAAACCAGGACCGTTGCTGGGAGTGTGTGAGTGGGACAAGCTCTTTGTAAAGATGATAATGCATTTTCTCAGCATCTCTTTTCTCTGGCTTCACATAGGATTTAAAGAACAAAAGAAATCCCCGTCTGGTGCCCTATGCATTATTGGATGAGCGTACCAAGAAGTCAAATAGGGATAGCCTTCGTGAAGCTGTCCGGACTTTCGTTGGTTATGGCTATAACATTGAGCCATCAGACCAAGAACTAGGTAATCAGTGGAGATTGTTCCCTCTGGCCCCAGTTTACTAAACAGGTCTTCTTCTGGCGGAATGCTAACTTTCAACAGGGCTGACTTGCACTATTAGAAATGCTGGTGGTGCTAAAGAGTGCTAAACTCAATGGTGTATTTTAGAAGTGGGGGGAGGGAGGAGGGGCCATGTTGATAATAAATAATAATAAAAAATAATATAATAAAATAATAAAAAAGCAGTGTCCCATGGACAGATGTTTCTGTAACGAGCACGTCTATGACATAATCCCACAGGGAGTAAGTTGTCCTCCAGCATAGCTGAGCTTTTCAGGATATTTGGTCACAAAACCAAGTTACCTTTATTTCTCTTGTTTTCCAAACATGTGAATAGCAGCTTACTTTGGGGCCAGGTAATGTCATCTCTAAATTGAATTCTAGCAGTGATTAAAATCACCAGCTTATGGTTATTTAACATGTCACTGCCATCTCATACCCCAGGGGATACCATAGGCTAGTGGGACAGTAAAACCTGGTTAAGGGGATGGATTTGGAGGAAGACAGACCTGGGTTCAAATCTTTGCTCTCCTTGGTTTATGGGGTCTAAGACCTTGAACAGGTGAAGCTCTCTGAGCCTCAATTTCTTCATCGGTAAGAGGAAGACAGTAATACTGATTTCATAGGATTATTGTGAGGAAACACTGAGATTTAGTTTCTACTGCAAAGCAATCACTCACTGAATGGTGGCTTGTATTGTTATTATGATATGATGATGATAGTGATGATTATATTATGAACAGAATGCTGTATTGGCTAGTAGCAGATCTGTCATCAGCCTTTGTTGTTGAAAGTCTTTTGAGGCATGCTCCCTAAATATTAAACCTATGTTCTCTCTCTCCCTCCTGCACCCTCTACTCCCTTTTCTTCTCGATAGCCGACCCAGCTGTGGAGAAAGTCAGCATAGACAAGATCCGCTTTTTCCGGGTAGAGCGCTCTTACGCAGTGAGATCTGGAAAGTGGTATTTTGAGTTTGAGGTAGTGACCGGAGGAGACATGCGTGTCGGCTGGGCCAGGCCAGGCTGTCGGCCTGACGTTGAGCTGGGGGCCGATGACCAGGCCTTTGTGTTTGAAGGCAGCAGGGTGAGTCTGGCTGGTGTCCGCATGTCCTCAGTCCGGGTTTTTCTGCTTCAGATATTTCCCCAGAAGTGAAAAGTGCTGAGTATCTGGATCTCTGGCTTCCAAAGGGAGGAGCCACCGCACTGGCTAATTGAGACCATAGAATGATCATCACTTAGTGTTTGTCCCTTCACTCTTTCCTCTGGAGAAAGGGAGGGCTACACACTCTCGTCCTTTCCATAGTCACCTCCGTATCTGCCTTGCCTCTGAGCCCATGTTCCCCTCTTCAGGGGAGGCTCACAGAACACCGTGCAGCCAGTATGAGGGAAAATCTTACCACTTTGTCTTAGAGGGAGTTCGGCTTGTTTTCATAGCTGACTAGGTATTGGGAGACTCAGGCCATCTTTTCTGATGAGCCTTGTATATCTTGGTTTCATGCATCTGTAGATAGACCACTTCTCCCTGTGAGTTGTCCTTGGTAGGAAGGGAGGTGCCTTGTAGAAACCAGGTACCACTGCCCATTAGGAGAAATTATTCATGGGGTCATTTCTCCAGTAGTACAGGGCCCTCTAGGCTAGGACCTCCATTGCTCTGAGCCCTCGCTCTTGTTTTCTAGGGCCAGCGCTGGCATCAAGGGAGTGGGTATTTTGGACGGACCTGGCAGCCAGGAGATGTGGTTGGATGTATGATTAACCTGGATGATGCTTCAATGATCTTCACGCTGAATGGGGAGTTGCTGATCACCAACAAAGGCTCTGAGCTTGCCTTCGCTGACTACGAGATTGACAATGGTAAATCCACCAGCTTTCCCCCCTTCCACCTCTACGGGATGAAAGGAAATCTAGGGAGCGGGGTCCCCCCTTCCACCTCTACGGGATGAAAGGAAATCTAGGGAGCGGGGTGAGATCTTCTGCCTCCTCACTTAGGACACACTGACCTTTGCAGATTTGAAACCCTGGTGGTGAAGATGAGATCTTATACTATCATTTTTGAAGGATCAAGACAAATAATATTATGTGATAGTTGACGTGTGCGGTGTAAATCTAAGTCTGAACTTGCCGAGAGGCTGACCAAGGGGCTCTCCTCTAATCCCCTGCCCTGTGCCTTGGCATGTTAAGGTACCTCACGTTTCCCGGTATCACAAAGGAAATGCTAATTGCATGTGGACTGATAAGCCTGGCAGGAGAGGAAAGGTGGTGAGTTAAAGAATTATCCTCATTATTCTGAATTGAATTGTCAATCTGAATGTCTGTGTAATTGACCTTGATGCTTTGATGAGAATCACTGAAACACAGAAGTTTGACTTAGCTGTTCCCTTGAATGAAACAGAATTTATTTTGAAAGTCAAGCATGCTATGAAACCCAAGCACACTTGCACTTGTTAATGGCCGTGAATAGACTGCAGTCAGGGCAGTGCTTCCGGCTACACAGAGGAGCGATGGGCGCTTCTTATTTCCCATCGACAGAGCTACGTTATGTACCGAGGACAGTGTTGGCACCAGGAGCAGGGAATACTGGACTGGGAGTTAGCTGACTCGCTCCTAACAAACTGTGTGGCTCCCAGACGGGCTTGGCTTGACTTCTCTGGGCTTTGCCTCCTACATCTGTACCAGAAAACAGGATGATAGACTGCATAAGTGCCAACATCCTTCTCAGTTGTAAAATTCTGTGGCAGTGACCGAATACCAGCTGTGGTCACACCCCTGTGCTGGGTGCTTTGCCACTCTCTGCTGCTTCAGTACACAGACGAGAAGGAGGCAGGGAGGTCGAGAGGAAAAGAGGCTGCTCTGGGTCAGGAGGCCTGGTTTCCTGTCCTGCCTCTGCCCTTCCCACCTGTGACATCTCGGGTTGACTTTATTTAATGTCTTTTTACCTCGTTTCCCCCTCTGTAAATGATTAGGGTTCCTGGTAGCTTTAAATTTCTGAGACTTTACAAAAAGAAACAGTCCTCCCTCCCCGCCCTGAAAGTTAAAAAAGATAAAACTGCACAGGCAAGAGCAGCAGAAATACATGAGTATGTTTTTGGGGGGTTTTTTTGTGGTACGCGGGCCTCTCACTGTTGTGGCCTCTCCTGTTGCGGAGCACAGGCTCCGGACGCGCAGGCTCAGTGGCCATGGCTCACGGGCCCAGCCGCTCCGCGGCATGTGGGATCTTCCCGGACCGGGGCACGAACCCGTGTCCCCTGCGTCGGCAGGCGGGCTCTCAACCACTGCGCCACCAGGGAAGCCCGAGTATGTATTTTTAATACATATAAAATATTATGTATTTACAATGTGTTTTAGCTTTACAAATCACTTTCACACTTTTTGCAGACATCTATTATCCGCAACATGCATATCCAACTGTACCTTAAAAGGGCTTTAAAGATTTTTCTAAGAGGCCACATATTTGGGGTAATAGAAAAGTTGCAAGTCAACGTATTTTCCTAGAAAGACAGGGTGACTGAAGCCAGATGGGGTCATATTTTAATGCCTTCTAAAAAGGTTTAAAATCAAAGTTTTGAAAAATATGTTTTTGGAAACAACTGGGAAAGATGTTGCCAGCAGAAAGAATGGTTTATGCACTGGTTCAGAGGCAAAGAGGGGGAAATCATGTCGGTGGGCATGAGGGCAGTGGAGAAGAGTATCCTCTGGCACTGCTCTTTGGAAACAGATATTTACCAAGTACCCATCACAGACAGTGCTCTCTTCATGAGGTTGGAGGAAAATGAAGAATTAGAAGATTCAGATTCATCCCCAAGGAGCGTAGCTCCCTAGAGCAGGAAGAGTCCAAAGACCAGAGACCTTGTTATGGTTCCCCTGAGTGTGGATTCGGGGAGGTTACTTGCCTATGAGACTTTGGCTCAACCTAAGGAGGAGACAAGACTCTTGTCTATGTGCAGAGTTCTAAGAATTCTGCAAAGTCTAAAGCCTTGCTACTCAAAGTGTGGTCCAGTTGTTATAAATGCAGACTCTCAGACCCCATGCCTGTCCTACTGATTCAGAAACTGCATTCAGACAAGACAGTCCGGTGGTCCCTACGCACTTGAAGGTGTGAAAAGCAGTGGTCTAAAGTATACACAACTGTAAATAGTAGCAAAATTAAGGAGTTCATTTTCTAGTTGGAAAAATAAATCAGATGAAAATACGGAAAGGTAACTACCAGTGCGAAGCGGTGGGTTAAAAATGGCAAATGACCAATGCAGGATGAAAATTCTATAAGGATGGGGTTGGAACTGAAGGTTAAATAAAAAATATGAGCTGTCTACCTCTGAGGAGAAGGGTCTTCTTCTAAGGGGATGTGAGTCGAGTAATAGTGTGGAATCAGGAAACGGCAGGAAAGAGTGACGATACATTTTGGAAGATTTGTGTACGGAATTTACAGAAGATGAAGGTGGAAAGAACAAGAAGGTGCAGATGATAGCCTCCAACATCAAGACTTGGTCTTTTTATTCAAAAAACTTTCTTTATTGTCTAATCTGGGCCCAGCATCCTTGGACTCCACTCTCTGTGACATGGGGAGCTGTCCTAGGGTTTGTGCAGAAGAATACTATAAAGAAGAGGGATGTTTTAGGAGAACTCTGTTTTTAGAGATCAGCTGTGCTGTAATGAAAGAGATGCCTCATAGACCTTTTGTGTACAGAGACATGATTTAACCTTCAGAATAACTGAGTCTATTATTAGCACTCTGTTTTATAATAGAATTGTACTGTACTGTGTTAACACACTGTACTGTAGTATTGTATCGCACTTTAATCACACAGAGACAAGATCATTGGGAGGCTCTTTCAGTTGTGTGATGGCTCAGGAGTCAGAGGAAGGGCAGTTGAGAGGGAGTCTGCATGCTTTTCTTTGATGACAATAACCCAGAGGCCTAGAATCACCAAATTGCATCTCTATTCTCTGCATAAAGTGGAAAGAGGCAGCACTTCTTGCCTTGAGCTGTTAGGAAAAGCATCTGTTGAAAATAAAACATTTTGTGCATTATAGCCCCATATCAAGCAAAATCCCCTATATGTTTGTGTTCTGGTCACCAGCACCCCAGCCTTGATGCAGGCCATTCACCCCAGAGGGAGTTGTGCTGTGCAAAGTTTTTAGTCCTTTGGGGGAAGGAATGGGGGCAGGCACTACAATTCGTGGCTGGTTTTTTTCCTCTGGGTTATTTATAAGTTGTCATCTCCATCCTCTCCTGTATCATAGATGATCTACTCTTAACGGCCTCATTAGAATTTTCCTAATCATTGTTCCCTGGCCTGGACCATCACAGCTCACGGTGTTATCGCCAAAAGGCATCCGGAAGCTCAGAAGCTTCCACGGTGAAACCTTTGCTATTAGTGTTCTCTTTTATCCCATTTAAAGGAAAGGAAGAGAAAGTTCTGCACGTGGTGCCAGACCTCAGAACATGCTGTCTGGAAGAGGCTTCAGTGCCGGTGTCCTGTTCTGCCTGTACCGGGCACTCTCCTGGGGCACCTCCTGCCTCGCTCCAGCTTCAGCGTCTGCAGGGGCAGCCTCCCAGGCTCTTCCTGCCACTGGCCCGTCAGGGTTTAACAGATCCCCCAGCTCTGCTGGCAGCTCTTCCGTAGGCAGCAGATGAAACTTCCTTGCGGGCAGTGTTGCCACCATCTGCGCACAGACACACTGGTACCCAAGCTTCCCCTGTCATCCTCTCCCCGGATGGGTGCTATAGCAGGGGAATGTGGCCTCTGGTTTCCTGTGTTTTCTACAAGGCTTGTGACCATCTCAGTGCCGTCCCCGAACACCATCTTTGTGAGGCTTAGAAAATTAAAATTAACGGGTAAAACATGAACTGCTGGATTGAGACTCTCAGAAACAGCCCAGGGGTGGTCTGGGCAGTCATTTAACCACCTCTCCCCAAGATCTGAGTCTTTCCATTACTGGGAGTGATTTGCTCTCATGTCTTTCTTCAGCTTGAAATGGACTAAAAATGGATCCATGGTTGGGATTGTGTAGATAATTGGTTTCTTTCCAAGCTCCTGAATTATAAAAAGATGACCTCCTGGCTGACTCTCCTCCTAATCACAAAGCCGTATGAGGCCTTGTGATTCAAAGTTTATCAGAACCTGGGGTCCTCTGCAGGATTTAAATGCGTGTGTTCTTGACATACCCTTCCTAGAACAGGAATTCTGTGCACATCTAGGTTCCAAGTAAGGCCGTTTGCAAATTTTCTCCTCAAACCTCTTCAATGATGTCAGCATAATTACTTCTACTAGGCCGCATGTACGGACGGAGTACTGCTTTTCCCCTTTATTTTTCCGTTTTCTTACTTCTCCAGTCTCATTTGAAGCTAGGGATTCATTGAGTTGTGTGCAAAGTGCAAATCCTTGTGTGTGCACGACATTGTTCACAGTAATGCCAGGTGGCCTTACCAAGTGGATCTGTCCATCCAGATCAACTCCAGGGAGCCGCGTGGCCACTTGAAGAAGGCAGCCCCTCTCCTCCAAGGGGCCTGGAGTACTTTGCGGTTGTAGGTCTCCAGCTGCCTGATCTAGAGGCAAACTAATCAACTACACGACACTTAGGAAAATCATCTGAAAAGTGAAGGAAGAGTTCATCTCAAAGCCAGTCACTGGAGATAAGAACTAGAAAGCAGTCATCCGGGCCTCAGTCCCCATTGCTTGCTCTGGACTGCTCTCGGGCAGCCTTGTTCACATGCTGGCTCCACATACTTACCAAGAGACAGAACTTGAGCAAGTAAGTTATCAACTTGCTAGGCCTCGGTTTCCTCATCTGTAAAATGGGCACAATAATGAGCTAAATCTGTAGAGCGCTGAGCCCAGGGCCTGACACCTAGAAAGTACCTGATAAATATTAGCTGGTAGGGTTTATCATCATTGTTCCCCCTTATCTGTCTATCAAGCAGAGTTATCAAGTTACATGAAGTTGTAACTTCTCAAGTAAAGAAGTTGTAGAAATGGAGCAGAGTCTCTCCACCAGGTGGAGGGAGCTGATTAAATATATCCAGTTTTCAAGTATTCTTCCCCAGGAGAAAGTGCTGGTGCCTCATGAAGATGTAGCTTTGCTCTCGGTCCTTTCTGGAGTTTCTCTTTTCTGGCTCAAGCCTGGGATTTAGCTTCTCGTCTGCTGCTGTACAGAGCTGTCCCCGCTGTGCCCACTTAGTCTCGAGGAGGTCCCTGACACTCCCTCCTGTTGCTTTGACATCCCCAACTTCTGTTTCAGAGTCTGTTTTCAGTCAGTGTTCAGCTCTCCCCGCATAGAGATGGCTTCTGCCTCAGAGGGACAGCGCTCTGCTCTGTAATGCATACAGCCCTCTGCCCTAGGACATAACTGCTGTTTAAATTCATCCCCTGTAACCTTCACCCCCTCCCTTGCACACTGACTGTCAGCTGCTCTGTGAGTCAGAGGGTGTGGGATCTTTTCCCATTTTGTCACTTGCCCTTCTTACAACCTTGGTCAAGTCTGTTAGCTCCTCAAACCTTCAGATTTATCTTCAGCAAAGTACTGTCCCCTCTGCTGATGGCTTAGGAACAATGAGGAGCCCAAGTTCCTTAGAAAAAAGACCTCATGCAGATATGACCTTTCTTCCTTTCTGCATGCATCTTGCATTGTCCGGGGGTCTATAACTGGGAAGTCATTGATATGATCTGGGTTATTCAGAAGTCCTCATTGTTTTTGAATCTGCTGCTTACTTATCCCATCATTCAAGTTATTGGAGAAGAAAGGGGAAGGGAGACTTTCCTTTTTTTATTGATTTTATTGAAGTATAATTGATTTACAATGTTGTGTTAATTTCTGCTGTACAGCAAAGTGATATATGCATTATTTTTCATATTCTTTTCCATTATGCTTTATCACAGGATATCAGATATAGTTCCCTGAATGTTTATCCATTCTATATATAATGGTTTGCATCTGCTAATCCCAAACACCCAAATAGCCCTCCCCCACCCCTACCCCTTGGAAGCAACAAGTCTGTTCTCTGTCTGTGAGTCTGTTTCTGTTTCCTAAATAAGTTCATCTATGTCATATTTTAGATTCCACATATAAGTGATATCATATGGTATTTGTCTTTCTCTGTCTGACTTCACGCCCTATGATAATCTCTAGGTCCATCCGTTTTGCTGCAAATGGCATTATTTCATTCTTTTTTATGGCTGAGTAATATTCCCATTGTATATATGTATCACATCTTCTTTATCCATTCATCTGTCGATGGACATTTAGGTTGTTTCCATGTGTTGGCTATTGTAAATAGTGCTGCTTTGAACATTGGGGTGCATGTATCCTTTTGAATTATGGTTTTCTCTGGATATATGCCCAGGCATGGAATTGCTGGATCATACAGTAGCTCTATTTTTAGTTTTTTGAGGAACCTCCATACTGTTCTCCATAGTGGCTGCACCAACTTACATTCCCACCAGCAGTGTAGGAGGGTTGCCTTTTCTCCACATCCAAGAGAGACTTTCTTAAGATGTCCTATCTCTGCTCACATCACGGATGGAACACTTCAAAATCATGTCTCCAACATAAAACTACTATAGTGGTACTTTTCCAGGTTGAAAACCAAAGTACTCTCTTGCAGGTGCGCATGTCTTACCACACAACATTCACTCTTGTGCGTTCCATTTGCCATCCCCACTTCTGTAAGCTGCTGGTGATCAAGACGGTTTCTTTTCCTTCCTTCACATCTTCTCATAGCATAGAGCAGAGCCCGCTGGCCCAGTAGGGACCCAAAAGTTTTGCCAACAATCAGTCCTTATTCCATACTGGAATCAGATCTCCAAAGATTCCTCATTTATAAAAATCTCTGTCTCTAGAAGGGGATAGTTTCATCTATCCCAGTCTCGAATGCCATGCCAGAAACATAGCAATGCTCAGGACAGTGCATGAATCCGTGCTTGTCTGATGGACCAGACCATCTGCCTTACCGAGTGGTGGGACCACCAGTCCCCGATGGTCCTGGGGGGAGGCTCTTTGTACAGATGTCACCGTCATTGCTAGGAATTCACTGGAGCTCTCTTACTCAGAAATAGTATTAAATAGTGTCCTAAATGAGTTCATAGTTTCTGAAAGCAACCAGTTCAGTTTGGGAGGGATTTATCTTTCACTTATGAGACTTATTTACATAGAAACTTTGTGGCTTAGATAATAGTATATAAGCACTGGTTTTAGGACGAGTGCATTTTGCCTTTGGTCTCTATGAGCGACTTACTGTTGAACATAAATTCTCTCAAAATAGACCTTTAAACATCCCCTTAAATAAGCACCGCCATCCTAGGAGTGACACGGTTTTCCTTGTAGGGACTCCAAGCCCTGCTTTAGCCACCAGCCTCCGAGCCCTTCCTCCTTTTCTGAGCTCTCCTGGCAGCCTCAGCTGCCCTCTGGCTGCCTGCCGCACATCTTCCCAGATCTGGGATAATTAGTGCTTTCCCAGTTCTGCTGATTTGTTGGTCCACAATTGTGATTCATAAATAGCCTGCAAACAAGAACACCAAATAATCTGAACTTCTGCCTTGGGTCTGTTCTGCCTGGCAGTGTTATAATATGATGAGGATACAGAAGAGAGCTTGGAGAGGCAGTCACTGTAAGAGTGAACAGAGTTTTCTGTGTCTCCTGCTTGAAAATCTCGCTTTCCTGCTTAGGAGGGGGCTACAGCAGAAGGCTGGGAGGATGGGGTTTGTAAACTGTATTTTGTAAACAAGCAGAATCATTGTGTTAGCATCCAAAACTTCTTAGGAGCATACTCTCAAAATGACACGAGCCATTAGACCTCTCATTTCACTGGAGAAGGTGCTGAGACCTAGAAAAGTTGGGTGGTTTACACCAAGTCATTCTTTAGGCATTGTTTTGTTTGGGGGCAGTATTTAAAATTATCTAAGGGCCTAAGATATGGAAGCAAGGTAAGTGCCCATCAACAGATGGATGGATAAAGATGATGTGGTGTGTGTCTATACACACACACACATACATACACATACAATGGAATATTATTTAGCTATAAAAAAGAATGAAAATCTGCCATTTGCAACACCATGGGTGGATCCAGAGAGTATTATGCTTAGTGGAATAAGTCAGACAGAGAAAGACAAATACTCTGTGTTATCACTTATATGTGAAATCTAAAAAATAAAACAATTGAAGGACTATAACAAAACAGACTCACAGATATTGAGAACAAACTGGTGATAACCAATAGGGAGAAGGAAGTGGGGAGGGTCAAGTTAGGGGTATGGGATTAAGAGACACAAACTAGTGCTTCCCTGGTGGCGCAGTGGTTGAGAGTCCGCCTGCCGATGCAGGGGACACGGGTTCGTGCCCCAGTCTGGGAAGATCCCACATGCCGTGGAGCGGCTGGGCGTGTGAGCCATGGCCGCTGAGCCTGCGCGTCCAGAGCCTGTGCTCCGCAACGGGAGAGGCCACAACAGTGAGAGGCCCGCATACCGCAAAAAAAAAAAAAAAAAAAAGAGACACAAATTACTATGTATCAAAGAGATAAGCAACGAGGATATATTATTGTACAGCACAGGGAAATATAGCCATTGTTTTGTAATAACTTTAAATAGAGTACAGTCAATTAAAATATTGAATCACTATGTTGTACACCTGAAACTAATCTATTGGAAATCAACTGTACCTCAAAAATATATATATATATCTCCAGAGATAAATAACATAAAATAAAATTACCCAGGGCCTAAAATCAATTTTAGCTAAGGCATGGATAAAGAATTTCACTTTTTCTCTTATTGGTTTTACTTTTCCAGCTGACATTTATTTATGTCTTAAGAAGAATTTTACCTAGATGATTGTTTTTTTTCAACAAATCATTTTGAACCAGACTCACTTTTCTTTCCCATATACCAAGGGCAGCCGTAAACTCCATGTGACTTCCCGTTGCTGAGTTTATGTGCCAGGAAGAAAAAAAAGGCCGCCGTCCCATCTTTCCGTCTTTCCTGCTGAGACTTTCCTGCTGGGAGGAAGCAAAGGTTCCGCTTCCTCCCCGCTTCCCAGGACAGTCCCGCGGGCTGACCGGGCTCTCTCACCGTTCTGCAGGCTTTGTGCCCATATGCTCTCTGGGCCTGTCTCAGATCGGACGCATGAATCTCGGGATGGACGCCAGCACCTTCAAGTTTTATACCATGTGCGGCCTCCAAGAGGGCTTTGAGCCTTTTGCTGTCAACATGAACCGCGACGTGGCCATGTGGTTCAGCAAGCGCCTCCCAACATTTGTCAACGTGCCCAAGGATCATCCGCAGATAGAGGTAATGCTGCACGTTGCGGGGACCCTGGCAGGCCGGGGGGACCAAGGCCCTGAACTCCCGCTGAGGCTTCTGTGCCCAGGTGGCGCTTGCCTAAGTCCACACCCTGGCTGCCCCTACCCCGGTCACCTCCTCGCTGGCCCTCAGAGCTGTCGTTGCAGGTACCTTAGTTGGGGCAGCTGAGTGGCATCTTACAAGTGGTAAACACCTTGCAGATCCATCCCCAAACCTTTGGGCCACGATGTTTTCTCCAGACATTCCTATACCGGTATTATAGCAATACAGTATCCAGAGACCTTCAATGTTGTTTTCCTAAAAAAGTTCAGTACCTGCGCTCAGGATCATGTGTTCCAAACATGGTTCTCCTCTGCTCATAACTTGATGTCTTTTAGGCTTTGTTCGATTCCTGCAGAACCGTCTCCAGGTTTTTAAGTGGAGATGTAGTAGTTGATTATGATGCTCCCACCTTGTCGGGGGAGCAGAGAGGCAGAGAAGCCAAATGTTGTAAGGAGACTGATTCAGATTCTGGTTCTACATCGGCTTGCCTCTGTATCGCCCAGCCCCACCATGGTTTTTTCATGGCGTAGGGGTGGGACGGGAGCTGATGGGATGTCAGACAAGTCAGCTCCACCGAAGCGTTAGATTCAATGGCTTGATTCCCCCAGACTGTAAGTCCCCTTCACTCCCTGCCCAGTTTGAATTCAGCAAAGTATCAATTCTTCATCCTCCGCTTTTCCCCACGGTCTTAAATAGTAGAGACTTTAATTTCTCTGATTCCTACCTGGCCATTACTTTAGAAATCTTTTTGGAGGTCATGAACCCCTTTGACAAACTGATAGAATCTAGAGACCCTCCACTTAGCAAAATATACAAACCACACAAAAATATGTAAGCGTACTCACGGACCGCAGGATAGGAACTATTGTCTAGAATGCAGGGAGAAATGCTCAGATCGTAACAAAATTGTTATTGTAAGTCTGTTTACTTCCTCTGCTCTTCCCTCCCACCCCCCCTCACCCCTCCACACACACACACACACACACACACACGCGCGCGCGCACACACACACACACATCAAAAATCCAGTTTTGATCTCTCATCCTCCAGTGCATCCCCTGCAGTGCTTGTGCCCTGGAGCTGGGAATTTCCTCAGTATGTAGAGGAGTTTCCAGGAGCTTCTGCGCTCAGGCTGTAACTGTGGTAAAGGTGGGAAAGGCGCTGGGTGGGAGACAGTGCCCCCCAAGGAAACTCTGATGTCTCTTCTTGAGCTTTGGGCTTTCTGGTGCCTTCTCCCTTAGATGTTCTCATGCCCACTGACAGGGGAAACCTCTGGAAAGATTTTCTCCTTTAGCCACTTGTCACCTTCCTGAAAGGTCAGCATCAGCAAATCCAACACTGCATTACCCCCCTGCCTGGCATCCTTGACCTTGCAGAAAGCCCAGTGAGCATTTTTAGATCCCTAATTTAGATCCCTCATTTCCCCAGCCAGAGGCAGGTCTGTGTGATATTTTATAGGGCACGGTCCACGTAAGGATGAGTGTAATGGTTTGTAATCACTCGGGACACCCTTTGTAGTTCTCATAAAGCCTTGACGTAAGTAGCCAGTGAGGGGAGGAGGGGTGGGTCAGAGTCAGGCTGTGTCAGGTGAGGACTGTGGCATTTCCAGGTGGTGAGGATCGATGGCACCATGGACAGCCCTCCGTGCCTCAAGGTGATCCACAAGACGTTCGGCACGCAGAACGGCAATACCACCATGATCTACTGCCGCCTGAGCGTGCCGGTGGAGTGCCACTCCTCCTTCAGTCACAGCCCGTGTCTGGACAGTGACGCTTTCCAGAAAAGGTGAGGGAGGAGCCTCCAGCTCTCAGAGGTGCTCAGCCTGTCTGTTGCAAAGTCAGCTTTCTGTCTGTCTCCTTCTCACTCTACCTCGGCACAACTCACAGGACTCCTGTGTGAGTAGGGTTCCCTCTGCTTTCAGTCAGGAAGAAATGAGGATGGGTGTGCACACAAGTGCATGCCCGTGCACATGTGTGCGTGTGCAGTGTATAATTAGGGGACCACTCAAGTGGTCACTGGTCACATCCAGTGAACAAGTTTCTGTTCTTCCCAAGCTGTCTGAGTCCCTAGCCTCCTTGCAACCTATAATTCATATGTTTTTGGAGTAAAAAGAATGTAAGTGCATGAGAGGGTGTAACTGTGGTTGCCTTTGTGTGAAATTAGAAGCTTCTGTAGGCAAATACTGCCTTCTTTGCATAACTATGGCCAGTGTCCAGCCCAGCAGCTGTGTGACTCCCGAGTAATGTGACTTCCTGCTTCCTGGTAGGGAATATATTCCTTGCTATCTTTCTTCCCTTTAATGTCTGTTTTTTATTGTTGATGTATATCTGGTCCGGGTTTCCTCTAGAGTTTTACCATCTGCCAAGCTTTAAACAAGCAAGGCTGCTTAAGAGAACAGGTTAATGTATTCCAAGGTATCCCTGCCTACATGATTAGCCTCTCCCAACCTCCCCCTAGCTCTAACTTACACCTGGGCCGAGAGCCAAGAGTTGGAAGGCACAGCCCTGCCTGGTGGTATCAGGTTGAAAATGAACAAGTCCCAAGACCAGTCAGGATCACTCATGTATAGGAAAGAGCCAGCTTCTTAAACTTGCTTTCATCATTGAAGGTAGATCAGTTGCCTGTCAGACTTGTGGGCTTCTCTATAGACCTGAAGAACTAAAACATGGATTTCTTCCCCCCAGGAAACAGATGCAAGAAATACTCTCTCATACAACAACAGTAAGTAGATGTGCTCAATTATGGTTTTAATTATTTGATTCTTTGCTGTGCCTGGTAATATGGCCCCTACAGCAAAGATCTGTCTAGAGATCCTCTTTAATTGCCAATTACTCTGTCTTTTAATATCCTTC
The DNA here is from genome assembly GCF_964270905.1 of Leucopleurus acutus. NCBI lineage: Eukaryota > Metazoa > Chordata > Mammalia > Artiodactyla > Delphinidae > Leucopleurus > Leucopleurus acutus. The sequence continues at coordinate 76,716,411 of NC_139142.1, read as the reverse complement.
TTGGTGCTTCCAGAACATATCTATGGCATTTCTCAAGTGGGGGAAAGAGAAACAGTTATTCAGTGCAAAACAGAACTCTACCTGGAGCAGCTAATTGGGCGTCATTGTGTAATTGGTGCCTATTTGCCACCAGGGACGCAGCACTGCCTTTCTGATTGAAATGAACATCAGTTGAGGGAAAAAGGGGGGACTCTTAATGTAATCCTTTTGTTTGCTCTTCTATGTAAACGTCTATGAATCAGTTCTCCCATCTCTCCGAGCAGTGCCAGGAATAATGTTGAAAGCAGTCAAATGAGAAAAAGGAGCAGGGAGCCAGCCCAGAAGATGGAGGCTGCCTTGGGTTCTTTTCCTTCAAGCTAGGCAGTGGTCAGAAAGCAATGCTTCTTAATTTCTTTCTTTCTCTCATCCTTCTTTAGCACCTGGCCAAAAAACACACATACATACACACACACACACACACACACACACACACACACACACACACACACACAAATTCCTTTGGAAGAAATGCATGTCACCCTTTCTATAAAGTTATCCTGCAACCCCAAGTTCGTAGGTTAACTATCAAGAGTATGATTCTCGCAGCGGCATGTCACACACTTACTATGTGCGGGACACTTCACGGAGCACATTGTATCACCTTCCTTCTTAAGTTCCAGGGCAACCCCAGGAGATGAACAATACCATGCGCTCTGAGGCACAGAGAGGACAAATGACTTGTCCAAGGTCACATGATTAATAGCTGCCAGAGCCACGATGCCAGCACAGGTGTGTCTGGCTGACCCTTTTCCAATCAAAAAGTAGGACAGACTACACATAAAAGGACTTCGTTTGCACTACTGATACTATGTATAAAATAGACAACTAGTGAGAACCTACTGTATAGCTCGGGGAACTCTACTCAGGGAACTCAGTGCTCTGTGGTGACCTAAATGGGAAGGAAATCCAAAAAAGAGGGGATATATGTATACGTATGGCAGATTCACTTTGCTGTGCGGTAGAAACTCACACAATATTGTAAAGCAACCGTACTCCAATAAAAATTTTTTAAAAAATAAAATAGACGCAAAATAGAAAAACAGATAAATGTGCTCGTTTCATAAAGAAAATGATGAAGCAGTCACTTACCTCAGTGCTTTAGTTGTTATGATAACACAGTGATACAATTCACAAGTTGTTACAATGCCCACCAAGAATGGCTTTAATTTTCAGCCCTGCCTGTCACTGAGTCTGATGACCACACAAAGCACGTTTGGCCACATTGTGGGCTTTTTCTTTTGTAGCATGTTTTTCAAGACTTAAAAAAACTTAGACTTCCTGCGGAATTGGAAAGTGTAGCCTGAGTTCTCTAACCCCCGGCCCCCAGGGCTATTTCATGGCTCTTCTCTCTGAGGGCAGAGGTGTGCCTGGCTCTCCCTAGCAGCCCTGGTACCCAGAAGAGGGTTAGGGTTCTGTGCTGACCATTCTGAGTGGCTGCCCCTGACCTCGGCAGCAGCATCTTCTGGGCAGTGGGTGGTATATTAGATGCCTGATTTTTTAGGCTAAAGCACAACAGAAAAGGAAAAAATAAGGAAACCAGATTCTCTCATCAACTCTTCACCCAGTCCAGAGTGTAGCGCAGTACACCCCCAGAACAGTGTGTGCTTTTTAAGAAAAGGGAGTCAAGGGGGCTGCTGCATAATTTCTGCCTCTTGAGCCCGCTCCCCGCAACAGGGGCGGGGGTCACTCACGCCCCCCTGTGGTCTCTCCCCAGCAGTGCTACTACGCAATTCGCATCTTTGCTGGACAGGACCCCTCCTGCGTCTGGGTCGGATGGGTGACTCCCGACTATCATTTGTACAGTGAAAAGTTTGACTTGAATAAAAACTGTACCGTGACTGTTACTCTGGGGGACGAAAGAGGCCGGGTCCACGAAAGGTAAGAGGACTCCTGAGGGGCAGGGTTGGCCCTCCTCCAGCGGTCTTTTTCCCTTCCCCTCACACCCCAAAGAAGGAAACATCAGCCTCTATTATAAAGGGAAAATGAAGCACAGGCTTAAAATCCTTAAGTAAATGGCGAGGGTGGGGGAGGACTATGGTGGGAGAAGTGTTATTAGCCAAAATAAAGGGCAATTTCATCACATGTATAAAATATGACCCAGGGATGGGAGATACAGATGGACAGTAGGGAAGCCTGGGCTCCCTCTCAGACTCCATGATTTCTAGGCAAGCCCCAATTTCTACAACATAAGAACAAGACAGGGCTTCCCTGGTGGCGCAGTGGTTGAGAGTCCGCCTGCAGATGCAGGGGGACACGGGTTCGTGCCCCGGTCCGGGAAGATCCCACATGCTGCGGAGCAGCTGGGCCCGTGAGCCATGGCCGCTGAGCCTGTGCGTCCGGAGCCTGTGCTCTGCAAGGGGAGAGGCCACAAAAGTGAGAGGCCCGCATGCCGCAAAAAAAAAAAAAAAAAAAAAAAAAAAAAAGAACAAGACAGTGAAAAAATCCCTGGGTGCTTGAGGGAAGTCAATGGCAGAAAAGAAGAAGATGTACCATGTCACACAGCAACTGATAACTCAGAACTTCTCATCCCAAAAGTTTGTAATGGCTGAAAGCATAAAGAACATGAAAGAGACATGGCAAATTTATAAATAATAACCACTGAATAGAAATTAGGGATCTTCAAGGAAAATGTTTTAGGCACACCCATCCCCTCCCACTGGTCCATTGGTACTACCACCAAGGAAGGATCTTTAGCCAGTGATGCCCCAGAAATGAACCAGCAGACCATGCCTTATTTCCACCTAAGTGAGATACTAGAGTCCTTGCCCATACGGCAGGCTTGTATAGAAATGTAATAAGTTGTTTCTCATGATAACTTTATCCCTACAAAGTCAGGAATGTTTTGCTCTTCAGTTGCTACTGGCTCATCAGAGGCCAGTGGCCCGAGGTCAGACGCAATTGCTGTTTTCTGGGGGACCATTGTTGGTGGGTGGTTAAGAGTACAGACTTTGGAAGCAAACCGCCTGCGTTTTAAACTGGGTTCCAGTACTTACTAGAGGTGTGACTTTGGACCTGTTACTTAACCTCCCTGGGTCTAAATTTCCTTATTTATAAAATGAGAATAATAGTTCTAATCTCACAGAGTGTTATGAGGATTAAGTGAGATGATACATAGATAAGAGCCTACAACAGTGCCTCAGCTCAAGTACTCAATAAACAGCACTCTTATTACCATTACTGAATGTTCATCATGTTATGAGACCCAGCGTAGATGCTATAACCAGATGCAGCATCTGGTTTGGTTTAAAGGAAAGTATGCGAAAGCAGTTGACCGCTCCAGACTTTGCTCTTCAGCCGAAAGAACAAAAAGCACAGTCTCATCCCAGCTGGGTCTGTTGCTCCCGTTTGCTCGCTCTGCCATGCCAGACTGATTATTTTATTTATCTGAGCCTCAGGGACCACATTCATTGTGCAAATTAACTGACACATCGGCACCTAGCGTAAGACCCAGTAGACAGCAGGTGCTCAGTAACTCTTAGTTCTTTGTCTTGTGCAATAAGTAAACACAGGATCGATTTTCGGATGTTTTCAGGCATTTCAAACATGAACCCTTTGAAATATGACCAAAGTGTGGCACTTGACACTCCTGCGGCTTCTGTACCTTATTAATTGAATGCTGTAGTCATTAGTGTACTTCGTACTTTAATCACTGAAAAGAAGTAATGACATCGCCACAGTTTGACCTTAGTGGAAATCTAGCAATGGCTATAACTCTTTGGAATGAGCAATTTGCACTGGCCCTGCCTGTGGGCATTCACCCTGAGAAACCAGCCTGACTGGTGCCGCAGAGGAGAGTCGAGGGGAGGAGGTGAAGGAGTGCTTACAAACGGGATTTCTAGTTGTCTGGGAAAGTGATGGGCTTCTAGAACCGGAAAAAAACTGGGAGAATTCTAATCAAACTCTGGGCTTTCCAAGGCCAGATCACATTGACCTTAGGAAGTTTAAAGGGGCTGCTCTAGCATCCCGTATAGAGTCACTCTCTCCTTCAACCTGACACAAATCACTTGGTGTTACTTTAAGCAACTGGGTCCCTCAGATGAGCCACACCAGGACTGGGCTTAGGAAGAGACATACCAGCTGCCTCCTGCCCGCAGCCATCGTGAGGGGCTCTGGGGATCCACATAGCACTTCTCCAAAGCCCACCCAGGGTTTGAAATCTTACCATTAAAGAAACAGGCTTTGGGACTTCCCTGGTGGCGCAGTGGTTGGGAGTCCGCCTGCTGATGCAGGGGGACACGGGTTCGTGCCCTGGTCCGGGAAGATCCCACATGCCGCGGAGCGGCTGGGCCCGTGAGCCATGGCCGCTGAGCCTGCGCAACCGGAGCCTGTGCTCCGCAACGGGAGAGGCCACAGCAGTGAGAGGCCCGCGTACCACAAAAAATAAAAAACAGGCTTTGGAGTTGAAAGGCTTTTTAGTTATTATAGTTGGCTTTTAAAGCTAAATGCCTGTGGTGGAGTTTTCTTTCTGGGGGGTGGTAGCCAGCTAGCTGAGAAAGGGACCCAGATTGGTAGGTGGTGAGGAGTGCAGGGGGTAGGGCTCCAGGGAGCTGGGGTGGGTGGGGGGGTAGTACAGATCAGGAGGTGGGAGACCATCAGAGACTAACTTTATCTACTTTGCAAGTCTTCCTGGGGCCCAGGCCTGCCATCCTAGGGAATGTGAACCTGCATTCTCAAGTGTCAAATGGCCTTTTGCCCTGGCACTGAAATGGAACTGAGGACACAGAGTTTTTGTTCCTGTCTCTTATACCAAATTCCTCTCTAAGTCCACCTGAGGTAGTCATCCTCTCTGCACATCTATCTCCCACTTCTAAGGTGGGAATACTACTGTCCCCATCATCTGTTTCAGAAACATGAATGGATGATGGGCCAGGAAACAACTTGCCTGAACCCTCTGCTCTGTGAAGCAGATAGAGGGCCACATTCCTAAACTGAGTGAATTCATTTATGAAAAAAAGGTTATTCGGGGCTGATTGGAAAGCTTCATTGGAAGCTTTGGGGGCATTTCAATCCTGAGTCTTGATTCCAAACCGCCCCCAGTCCAGATTCTGTGCCTTTTCCTCTCTCTGGCTCCTAGTGTGAAGCGCAGCAACTGCTACATGGTCTGGGGTGGGGACATCGTGGCCACGTCCCAAAGAGCAAGTCGCAGCAACGTGGACCTAGAGATCGGCTGCCTCGTGGATCTGGCAATGGGCATGTTGTCCTTCTCGGCCAACGGGAGGGAACTCGGCACCTGCTACCAGGTAGGGGCGGCTCCTGGGGCCGTGACAGCAGCATCCCCGGCCTGGTGCTCAGGGCACAGCTCCTCAGTCTTCTCCATAGGTGGCATCCCCACCACAGCACATGGAGTTGATGTACCCACGTGGTCCTGTGCCGTCTAGGAAGGCAAGAGTAAAGTGACTTCCTTTTGTTCAGAGAGGGAAAGATCTCATTTACTGGTTGATCAGAAATGCTGGTCATCCTTGTAGAAGATGAGAAGGCTTTTCCTTGGTGATGGGCTCTAAAAGGTTATTTGTTGGTTCCATCAGTATTTCTTGTGCGACTTTCATGTTACCTACACTATATAAGATGCAAAGTTTAAAAGGTCAACAGAGATACTCCTCACTTTAAGAAACTTCTGTGCTCAAAATATAGACCTATAAAAACTGATTGATCTGCCAGGGGAGTATTCCCTTTGCAATAAAAGGTTATTCTCATTCACTATGGCTTCTTTACAGGGTGCTTTAAAATGCATTTACATAAATAATTTATTTTTCTCTTTCATTGACTGTGAACTTCGACAGAACTACTTGGGGAAGCCATTAATTATACCCACGTAGGTTTACCCGTCATTAACCACAAGAAGCCTAATCTCCTTTAAGCCTCATCTCTGATGGCCAAGTAAGCTTGGGAAATGCCACAAGTTATATCCTCCCTTGGAAGTTTCGCAGTGAGTGTTAGTACAGGAAAACTTTAAGAAATGCTTCAGAAAGAAACCTAGCCGAGCATTTCTCATATTATTTAACCAAGAAGAGCTTTTTTTTTTTTTAACAATTAGTAATCTTCTATAAGCCTAGAGTTCTACAGAGCATACTGTGAGACAGGCTAAGTTAGGAAGTCAAATTTCCTTCTTGACACTCCAAGGGTAGAATGCAGAGCCTCATGTACGTGTGGACAGAGTGTTATCCGAGTTCAGAGAAGGGAGAGCCTGCTTCCATTGAGAGTGATCAAGAAAAGGTTTATTACAGAGAAATCTTGATTTTGAAACAAAGAATTCTTCCAGGTGGAGAGAGAGGAGTGTACTAGATTGAAAGAATGGCACAAGAAGCGTAATGGAGACGGGGGCATAGTGTATGTTTGAGGAACGATGGACAGAATAGAATGGGTTATGGTTCATAGTCACAAATTTGGAAAGGTAGGGAGGCATCAGGAAGAAATGTGGAACTCCTGAAGAGTTCTGACCAGGACAGTGGCAGGCAGCGTCCAGGGAAGCTTACCCAGCTACAGCGGACTGAAAGCATCCGGCTCCTGTGTAAAGGGCTAAAACCGCAGATTCCAGAATCACCCCCAGGTTACAGCCTCTGGGCTGAAAAGCCCCTTGGCAGCAAGTGTCTGAAATGTTAGGTGACCAAAATCAGATAGGCAGAGCCCTTCCTGGGGACCAGGGATGGCCTGCTGGTGTGGCGGTCCTCTCCAGGACCTCCTGCAGTGGGTAGCCCCCTGCACACCTCCTCTTCCTCCTGGGAAGAAGTGGAATCATCACTACCACCCAGCAACCGGGACCCCACCAGCCGCTCCCAGGAAGAGGCCTCTGCACAGCCAGGCTTTGAAGTATTCTTCCGGTACTTTCTCGTGATTCCACGTTCCCTTCCCCACCAGTACCGAGAGCAGGCTTGTGTACATTACTGCCGTCCTTCAGAATCCATTAGCTTTTCCCCATTAACTTTTGAAATGAGTTTGACTGAAGGGTCCTCCCTGAGCTACAGAGAGCTCCAAAGCATCTAATCACTTTTAAGGTCCCTAAATAAATAAATAAATAGCCCATGGCATCTGCAGCAGCAGTGACTTGCCTGCTTCAGGAAACAGCCCACGACGGCGAGAAGATGCCACAACCAAGAGCAGAACACATTTGTATCCCATCTTTCACACATGACACTGGGCTGGTCAGCTGTCTGAGCTGCATGTTGACACCCACACCCCAGGATGCCTGGCGTGACTCCGTATGCGTACAGATCCTGATGACTCTGCTCAGGGGTCCAAACCCACTCCCACCCTGAGGTGGGAACGGGGAGGAGGTCACGACTGAGCACGGACCCTCGGGAGGCTCATACCCACCCAGCCCCCTTCTCATTCCCGTGAGACAGTAACGTGTCCAGCCATGCGTCTGGGCTCCCAGCAGTGGGATAATTGTTATTCTGCAGCTGTAGCCATTTTCATTTTTCAATCATCTCAAGAGGAGCAGGGCAGCAGTATTTATATACTGGCTTTCCATTCAGAAAGGACCAGTAACCAAAATAATGAGAGGAGGGTTCTCTCAAACAGTGTTTCTAGACCTCCCCGTTAAATACTGCTACGCCATTTGAAAAGCTTTTTCTGTCTCACTTAATGTAATCATGGGAGAAATGAGAAATGAAATGTATGTACAAGAGATACTCCTCAGTTGCTGCCACTCCAGCCACACTGCTCCGAGAGCAGAGCCAGCCGTGAGATTCCGATTTACGAGAGGGGTTACCCTTCAATTCAGGCTAGTTCCTATGCCCTGACCTTCACACGTGATTAGAAATAGAATGTCTGTCGTTGCAAAGACAAAACATAGCAGCCAGTGATAAAAGGTACCTTAAACACAAAGGGAAGAAAGTCCGTGGCACTTTGTGGCAGCCTCAAGTCTGGGCTCACTGCTTATTCCATTAGAATGCAGCCTCCCCTTCCAGAATGTAAGCTCCTTGAGGGGAGAGGCCATCTCTCAGGTTCACTGCTGCATCCCCTAACACATGAGACGGTACCTGGTACCTAGTGAGTGCTTGCTAAGTATTTATTATCAAACTGACCAACTCGGCTGGGAAGCCACTAGTTTCTTCATTGCTGCCTAACAAGTTACCACAAACTTAGCAGCTTAAAACAGCATCCATGTATCATTTCATAGTTCTGTAGATTTGACTGGGTTCCCTGCCCAGGTTCTCACAAGGCCAGAAATCAAGGTGTCGGCTGGAATGAGCCGTCTCTGTCCTGAGGCTCTGGGCAGCATCCCCTGCAAGCTCCTTCACGTCGTCGGCAGGATCCAGTTGTGGTTGTAGGCTGAGGTTCCAAAGTCCCCATTTTCTTGCTGGCCAACCCCTCTCTGCTTCCAGAGGTGCCCACATTCCCTCTCACGTGGCCCCTTCCATCTTCAAAGCCAACAAGGGTGCATCTGGTTCTTCTCGGGCTTCAAGACTCTCTCTGATTTTCCCTTCTGCCCCCAGCAGGAGAAAACGCCTGCTTTTTTAACGGCTCGTGCAATTGGATTAGGCCCACAAGGATATTCTGTCTACCTTAAGGTCAGCTGGCCAGTAGCCTCACTAACACCTGCAGAAACCCTTTTGCCCTGTGACATACAGGATCGGGGGACTAACCCCAGGGGTCAGGAGGGCCGTCTAGTATTCCACTTAGCACACCACCAGTTGCAGTTTCTCTCCTTATGTACACCCATCAGGAGCTCACCCTTGTGTGTTCTTGTTATTTTAGTGATTGAAGGGACGTTTTCATTGTTCATCGTGGTGGGAGTGTACTCTGCACGGTAGAAATAAACCCATCCCAGGGCACCCATCCTAGACGCTTTCAAGGACCTCCTCTCTGCAAGGAGATTTGAGGAGGGCCCTGGCATTTGACTGGGTAGTTTATGAAGTTTGCAGGGGCAATTCCTGAGGGACCTAAAAAGGTACCACCCTCTTCAGCCTGTTGCTCCCTATACTGGTACAATTTAGCTCAGCAAAGAAAACCTCTGGCTGAATGCATTTCTCTCTCTCTTCACCTGGCTGGTCCAGGTGAAGTTTTCTCAGCTGCCAGCCCTCTGCTTGCTTCAAGTTCACACATTGTTCTAGATGTTACCCGTTGGGTATTTGAGAAATCTGGGGCCAGACCAGAGATGAGTCTTACCTTGTGGCCAAAGTCACACAGCATCAAATCAGAATTTCCCATATGTGTCTCTCACCCATAAACCCAGATCCTGGCACAAAGAAGGTACGTGATAGGCACTAAATGATTGTTGAATGTCCTTACCAAAGCTTATTTCAGACGTAGCCTAGGCAGTTCTAGCAGCCCCCTCCCTACCTGTTGCTTTTACTGGCATCATCCCTTCACGTCATCCATGGGTACCTGAAGCATCAGGTAAAAGCAAATGTTTGATCTGAAACGTAAGCCTACTACAGTGTGTTCAGATGACATGTGCTGGGTGCACGCCTGGGGTCTAAGCAGTCTGGCCTCTTCATCGTGAGCCGATGATAGCACCGGACCAGACAATCTTTTAAGTCACTTCCAGCCATAAAAAGGTATGTTTATAATTCTTATGTCTAAATGCCTTGAGGAAGTTCATTATTTACAAGAAGCCTGTAACAAATATCCCGGAAGAAAGGAAAACTGCTCTATTCGTTTTCTATCGCCTGATAAATTGCCACAAACTCAGTGACTTAAAGGCATTCACTTATTGTCCCACAGTGTCCACGGGCCAGGAGGCAGGGCACAGCTTAGCTGGGTCCTCTGCCCAGCATCACACAAGGCTGCGGTCAAGGTGTCAGCCAGGCTGCATTCTTTTCTGAAGCTCGGGGTCCTTTTCTGAGCTCACATGGTTGTGGGCAGAGTTCATTTGCTTACGTCTGTAGAACTAGGGCTCCATTTCTTGCTGGCTGAAGCCAGGGGCCAGCCACTCTCAGCCCCATGAGACCCCCCCCGGAACTCCTGTCACATGGCCCTCTGGGAACATAGCAGTTTACTTCTCCGAGGCTGTCTGGACCATCTTCCTCTCCCATCTGCTGAGATGGAGTCTTCTACAATGTAACCCAATCAAGGGCATGACAGTCGCTTTTTGCCATATTCTGTTTGCTGGAAACAAGGCACAGGTTCTAGGAGAGGGGATTGTACAAGAGGGTGACTCATTGGGGGACACTTTTAGGGTATGTTCCCAATACCCAGCAGTCCCTAATGTGACGGGTCGGGAGAGTTGCAAGAATGTCCTAATGTCTGAATTTGCTTAAAGGCAAAGGACTTTAGTTGGTGGAATTAAAGTTCCATTTCTTCTTCCGTGGTCCTCCGAGTCTGATCAAAAGCCCGACGTCAAGGTGAGCAAGGGATAAGTGGAGCCCCTGATGTCATAAGTAAATCAATCCACATGCCTCATCTCAGTGGCAGCTAAAAGGCAGCTGGCGAATCCCGCACCTTTTAATGTAAGAACTAAAATCATGGAGAGTGAGGAAGGGGTGGAGAGAAGTCCAGAGGAGCCAAGTGAGAGGGAACGGTTTTGAGGGAGGAGAGAGGCTCCAGGAGCAGCCTCTTCATGTAATTCCAGGGAAGCGCCGCGTGGTCCCTGCCTGCAAAGCGGGCTCTCGAGTGGGGGCACTTTTCCCTTCAGGGACATTTGACAACTCTGGAGACATTTATCAGTAGGGCTGAGGTTGCGACGCTCCGCTGTAGGTCCCCCCGGCTTTGCCTGACTGACGCCCGTGTGCCTTGAGAAAGAATACTGACGCCACCGCACCACCCTCCCTTGTCACCTTCCAGGGCGGGAGTGATGGATGGTGGTGGGCTGTGGGCCTGCGGGGGGGCGGTCTCCGTGCTCTGTGAAGAGCCAGTGCCTCAGCTCGTTCTGTGACCAGAGCAGGCCCTGCCTTCGGTGGCCGGTGGGTTGCTCCCCTGAGCACTGCAGAAAGCTGCTGGCTTTGGTTACCCGAGGGAGGAAATGAAAGGGCGTTAGATTGTTCGGCCCCGAGTGGAGAGAGGAAGGGAGTGTTGAAGGTGGGAGCAGTGACAGTAGCTACGGTTAGGCACCAGGTCTCTGGGAATCTCTGAGCAGTGGGCAATCAGCAGCCCGTTAACTGCCCTCTTTCAGCTCAAGTTGGAGTGAGGGTGTTGATTGAAACATCCATGACTTAGCCCCCTGTGGGTTTATAATTCTGGGCAAACATCTGGATTTGTTTTGCTTTCCAGGTGGAGCCCAATACCAAGGTGTTTCCAGCGGTCTTCCTGCAGCCTACAAGCACCTCTTTGTTTCAGTTTGAACTTGGGAAGCTGAAGGTATTTATCTGTCCCCTCATCTAATGTCTGTGACATGAGGGAGCATGCTGACCATTAGGGGGAGAAGCTCAGGCCTGAGAAAACCGGAAATCTGTCACCTCTTGCTTCTCACATGCCTCCCAAACGTCTACACTTCCATGTGAAATTCATGCAACAGTAGATAGGTTCCCATTTTCCCCTTCTCCCACTTCTGTTGAGTACCGAAAGAATTAATGAATGTTCACATAACCCATTATGTCAGGTCTTCATTGATGCCGGTGAAGCCCTCGTTGGTCCCTGGATGCATTCGTCTCTTTTTAATGTACGCTCATCCTTTTGGTCAACATGGGCCTGGTGTATTGTCCAGCCACTGAGCATCTCTGTGTTGCACGTGTATTCTCCTCCCTGATGCCTTTCTGCCTTGCCCCAGAACGCCATGCCCCTGTCGGCAGCCATATTTAAGAGTGAAGAGAAAAACCCCGTCCCGCAGTGCCCACCACGGCTGGATGTCCAAACCATCCAGCCCGTCCTCTGGAGCCGCATGCCCAGCAGCTTCCTGAAGGTGGAGACGGAGCGGGTGAGCGACCGCCATGGCTGGGTGGTGCAGTGCCTGGAGCCTCTACAGATGATGGCGCTCTACATCCCCGAGGAGAACAGGTAGTGGGGGGGCCCAGAGAGGAAGGGCCGGGCCCGGGAGGCAGGGAAGCAGTACCCAGCAAGCCCAGAAGGGAAGGAGGGTGATGAGTTGGCTACCTGACTACGCCAACTCATCACAGGTTGGAAGGCGTTTCCTCTCTGGATAAGAGCGCGGGTGTGCGTTTGTTTTCAGGAAAAGGATAGCCCCATGGCTGATGGTAAACTGGAGATTCCATAGATGAGGCAGATGGTAAATTGATGGGAGGGCTTTAGCTACGTCTTCTGAGGGGCTCTTACATCAGGAAACAGAGGATCCCCTTGAGCCTACAAATAAGAGGACCGAGTCACCTGTCATGTACCTGAATGTTTTCCGTTCTGAGTTGGGTTTTTCCCTAACAGTGGGGACTCTGATATTCGGTAAGCTAGTGGCTTTTAAGTCTCACAGACTTTTGAGACCCTCATGGTTAGAAATGGTGGGACGAAGGATAACCCGTGAGAGACTCCTCCAGGCTTCTACCCGCTGTGCCTTCCTTGGCTCGGGTGAGACGCGTGGGGATTCCGAGGGTCAGCGCTCTGCTGAATTCTGGCACAGTTTTCTCCCCCTGGAGTGGTTGACTGCTTGTCTCCTCCTCAGGTGTGTGGACATCCTGGAGCTCTGCGAGAAGGAGGACCTCATGTGGTTCCATTACCACACGCTGAGACTCTACAGCGCCTTGTGCGCCCTGGGAAACAGCCGGGTGGCTTACGCCCTGTGCAGCCACGTGGACCTCTCCCAGCTCTTCTACGCCATTGACAACAAGTACCTCCCTGGCTTCCTGCGCTCCGGCTTCTATGACCTTCTCATCAGCATCCACCTGGCCAGCGCTAAGGAGAGGAAGCTGATGATGAAGAATGAGTACATCATCCCCATCACCAGCAGCACCAGGAAAATCCGCCTGTACCCGGATGAGTCCAAGAGGCATGGGCTCCCTGGCGTGGGCCCGAGAACGTGCCTCAAGCCAGGGTTCAGGTTCTCCCCCGCCTGCTTCGTCATGACCAGCGAGGAACACCAGAAGCAGAGCCCCGAGATTCCCCTGGAGCTTCTCAAGACGAAGGCGCTGAGCATGCTGACGGAGGCAGTGCGGTGCAGTGGGGCTCACATCCGGGACCCCGTCGGGGGGTCCGTGGAGTTCCAGTTCGTGCCTGTGCTGAAACTCATCGGAACCCTGCTGGTCATGGGGGTGTTTGACGATGACGATGTTCGGCAGATCCTCCTTGTCATCGACCCCTCTGTGTTTGGGGAGCACAGTGGGGACACACAGGACGGAGCAGAGAAGGAGGAGGTGACCCAGGTGGAGGAGAAAGCTGTGGAGGCTGGGGAAAAGGCCAGCAAGGAGGCTCCCGTCAAAGGCTTGTTGCAGACCCGATTACCGGAGTCCGTCAAGCTGCAGGTAACTCGGGGCAACCAGCATCCTGCCCTTGGAAAGAGCTGGGGAGGGTGACAGTGCAGCCTGGTGGTGACGCCAGGACTGTGGGCATTGGCTTGAATGTGGAGTGTAGCAGAGATGCTCAGGGAGAGCGCCCACTGGTCCTGCTTGTTTCTGAGCTGGAAGGTACTCCCTAAGTCTCCCCAAACCAAAACGAAAATACCAGCCCTCGTCAATAAAGCGTGTGCTTTAGAACTGTTTTTCTGGTCCCAGCGATGGATTTTCCCTGGTCTTCTCTCCTACCCTTTGGGACTAAAGCGCTCATCTGTGACATCTTGTCTGGAGACGGGGAGGAGCCTTTGGCCGTGGAGTTGACCAGAGGAACTGGCTTGTAGAATGACCACACTCATCAGCCGCTCTCATTTGTTGCCGTGCTCCTATCACAAGCCTGACGTGAACCTGTTACACTGGCACTCAGAGAAAGTGCCGTCTGCGCTGGGCGTCCTGCTCACTGAGAGCTGCCCCCTCGGGCAGCTTAGTCTTACCAGACGTAAGCTAGCATCAGTGATGCACGGAAGAGGATGGTGACCTTTGTCTTCTCAGCACTGAGAAGAGAGAAATGAAAACAAATAGAGGAGAAATTAACACAACACTGTAAATCAACTATACTTCAGTAAATTTTCTAGAAAGTAAAAAAAGAGAAAAGAAAAGAAGTAGAGGAGAGCAGTTGATCTTAGTGGAGTGACCCTGGTTCAGGCATCCCTGGATTTCACTTCCTGTGTCTCAGCCACTTACTAGCTAAATAAATTTGCCAAGTCAGTAGCCCATCAGTCTTGGCTTTATGATTTGTAAAATGTGGATGATGATATAGTAAAACATAATATTAAAATGTGCTGTTAAAAAATATAATTTGAAACATATTTGACCATAAAATATATTATAAAAAATAATCTGGGCTTCCCTGGTGGCGCAGTGGTTGAGAGTCCGCCTGCCGATGCAGGGGACGCGGGTTCGTGCCCCGGTCCGGGAGGATCCCACGTGCCGCGGAGCGGCTGGGCCCGTGAGCCGTGGCCGCTGAGCCTGCGCGTCCGGAGCCTGTGCTCCGCAACGGGAGAGGCCACAACGGTGAGAGGCCCGTGTACCGCAGAAAAAAAAAAAAAAAAAGAAAAAATCTGCAGTCGAAGCTCTCTTATCCAATATGATGGGATTGGTAGGTGGCCATTTCATCAAATCATTGAATATAGAGGAGAAGTACAACAAATTTTACATATGTACCTTAAATATTTTATTAAAACATAGAAATGTGCTATTCTGATGGAGGGCCAAGACCTCTTCTTTTTTTTTTTTTAATAATTGATTAATTTTTTTAAAAAGAGATGTTACCTCAAGACAAATGTAAATGAAAACAAAAATTACCAAAACCTATGGGATGCAGCAAAAATAGAAGAGGGAAGTACATTGCAATAAATGTTTACATTAAAAAAAGGAGAAAGATCTCAAATAATCTAACTTTTTACCTCAAGGAGCTAGAAAAAGAACAAACCAAGCCCGAATTTAGCAGAAGGAAGGAAATAAATATTAGAGCAGAAATAAATGAGATAAAGCAGAAAAACAATAGGAAAATGTCCAAACTAAGAGTTGGCTTATTTTATTGTAACTTTTCTTAACTCTAAAATTAAGAAAATAAGTATGCCTGCAGTAGCCAGTTTAATTGAAGCAGGTATCTATATGCACATGATCTGGGGCAAGACCTCTTCTTTAACGTGAGTCCCTGACTGGCACATAGAGTCCCCTCTCTTCCGTGGATGACACCTGTCATGCACCATCTGTGATTACAACTTTGGGGTCTTTAAGGTAGGCTGCAGATTTAGAGGTAATTGAAAGCAACCTGAGTGCAAAATGCTTCTAGATTTTTATGATTTTCCCCAACTTTTTATAGTTGTCTAACTCACACTCAATTTTAGCATTTTTTTTTTAAAAAACTCGCCTTTCATAGATGTTCCCTAGTCATTCAACTTAGTTTTCCTATTTCATTCACCCACATGACTTTAAATGTTGCAATTATAATCACAAGTAGGACGAGCATAAGCTCTGGGTCCCAGTTTACCTGGCTGGAGCAGAGGTGGGCAGATGTGCAGAGACTGTCCTGCTAGGTGACAGCACCCCACCACCAGGGGCTTGTCTGTGCCCAGACACAGTGGAGAGTGTTCTTGGTCTGGACGCGCAGCCTCAGCGGCCATGGCTCACGAGCCCAGCTGCTCCGCGGCATGTGGGATCCTCCCGGACCGGGGCACGAACCCGTGTCCCCTGCATCGGCAGGCGGACTCTCAACCACTGCGCCACCAGGGAAGCCCTGGAGAGTGTTCTTTAGTCACGTGTGATGGGTTAAGTGGAGGTGGGTAAATAGAACTTCTGCTTTAGTAAAAATATGAGGAACACACATAAAGTATGGCAAGTGCCTGGCACAGTGTCTGGCACGTAGCTAGTGCTCAGTAAGGTAGGGCTGTTTTTTTCTTATTAGTATAAATTCTAATGGCGATAAGATTAGTTATATCAATCGATCATAGAAAAACAGTGCTGATAAACAAAAACAGTGAAACATGGGGAGGGAAGCAGAAGTCTCGCTTTCCCATCATCCAGCACCAGAAGATGTCAGGAAGGAGACCCAGTGCTCATATGTACCATTCAGTGGTGGTTTCCGTACTGAGCTTAGAGCCCTGGGAAAACGCTCTCCTACATGCTGTTCTCTGTCTCCACAGGCAGACACGCTCTGTGTTTAATGAGCTCATTTTCCTGTTGTTCTCCTGGCTCAGCGGTAAAGAGCTGGGCTCTGGGTTCAAGTACTAATCCAGAGTCATCCAGTAGTGGCCAACTTGGATTCCAGTAATAGCTCTATGATTACTGTGTGATACTGGGCAAGTTCCTTAAATCGCCTAAGTCTCAGTGTTACCATCTGTAGAATGGGGATGATAGCCGCTTCACCAATGTACATGAAGTATTATTATATTCACGTGTGTGTACACTTTTGCAGATGTGTGAGCTCCTCAGCTATCTCTGTGACTGTGAGCTGCAACACCGGGTGGAGGCCATCGTGGCCTTTGGCGACATTTATGTCTCCAAGCTCCAGGCGAATCAGAAGTTCCGCTACAACGAACTCATGCAGGCCCTGAACATGTCTGCGGCCCTGACCGCTCGGAAGACCAGGGAGTTCCGCTCCCCCCCGCAGGAGCAGGTGAGAAGCCCCTTCTGAGCCTCCATCCCATTCCTAGGGAAGAGCTTGAACCCGACAAAGCAGGGTACGCAAAGCCTTCCTGGGAGGTTGAAAGACCCCGGCCAGCACCAGGAGACAGGCTAGTCCTGTGCTGAGACAACTGGGGAGCCTCGGCCAGCTGTCTTGGGTGGAAAGATAACCTTCCAAAACCACACACAGAGCCAGGCTTCCTCCTTTCCGTCGCTCGCTCATGCCACCACTCCTGTCTCTGTTAGGATCCAGCTTCTACCCCTTAGAAGCATTTCTGTCCAGTCCTTCCAGAAGTCAGAACTCTACTCTCCAGCAGAGATCAACAGAATGTGGTCCGCATTTCCTGACTCGTGAGGGCGGGTGCACAGTCTTCCTTGACCGAGACCCTCTGGAATCCCCCCATCGCAGCCCCAGGAAGCCTGGAGAGCACGACATGGATGAGGGAGTCCTCTCCTGGGATGTGTTGTCTCCGTTCTTTGCGCTACCCCACCTCGTAGTCAGCCTCATCCAGGTTGAAAGGCTGCTTTGAAAAGAATGAAAATCCTGGTGAGAAACTTGCAGATGAGGGAGGGCCAGCTTATAAAATAATGGTCTCCACTCGTCGCCGCTGCTCGGCCGCTCACGTATATCCTGCAGGCCATTTGTCACAGCTCCCTCAGTTTCAAAAGACAAGCTAGATCTTCCAGTGAAGAAATTCATTTTCTGTCGTCGAAACCAAATCTTTGGATCTTATATATATATATATATATATATATATTTTTTTTTTAACATCTTTATTGGAGTGTAATTGCTTTACAATGGTATGTTAGTTTCAGCTTCACAACAAAATGAATCAGTTATATATATACATATATTCCCATATCTCTTCCGGCTTGCGTCTCCCTCCCTCCCACCCTCCCTATCCCACCCCTCCAGGCCGTCACAAAGCACCGAGCTGATCTCCCTGTGCTATGCGGCTGCTTCCCACTAGCTATCTTATATATATTTAATAAGCAGCCTATCCATAAATTGTTGTCGATATAATTACCACCATTCTGTAACAATGGCGAGGCCACCACAGCATGGTCCAGTTACGTTCCTAAAACCTAGTTTATAGGCTATAGATACTTATATTGGCTTAAAAATGAACCACCTATCTTGGCTTTTTAAGATTCCTTTGAATGATACTGGCCTTGATACAGAGCAGACAGAGCTTCACATCTCTTTGCTAGAGGCAAAATGCGAAGGCCCTGTGGATTGGTGAGAGCAGGTACTTTGCACTGTGGTGAGGAAAATGCAGTGAGTGTGAATTATTCTTGAAGGCTTTACAGATGTTGTCAGGCTGCTTTTAGACTGGCAACAGGTGCGAACATTCCCTGTTTCCCTGGGCAGAGGCTGACTTGTATTTGTGAAAAATGGGAAGGTGGATGAAGTGGTGATTAAAACACTGCTGTTGGCTTCAGAGCCTGGCCCCCATTCCGGCTCCACCATCACTCACCGGGTAGTCTTGAGTGCATTACTTCTCTTTGTCTCTCAGTTTCTTCAGGCTGCAAAATGTGGATAATGTTTGTGAGAAACCTATGAGACAATTCATTTAGATCGCTTAGCAGGTAATCTGTCAGGTAGTAAACATTCTGTAAGTACTACAAGCTCTCATTAGTTTTAGTGTCAGAGGTATTTGTATTTGCCTCATGCCATGTACTATGACCTTCTGTCAGTGAGCCAGTGACTAGAGTTTCTGCATGTTTTCTGACATCTCCTCAAGCCAGCCGGGACTTGGTTGTCCATCTGACACCGTCATCCCCATAGACACAGCTCATGATCCTGGATCCTAGAAGGGCCCTGCTGGCTCCACCCTCTTCTAGCCCCATTCTGCCTCCTTATCTTCTCTTCTGTCATCTTTGGGACCTACCATCACTTCCTTCTTTAGCCTTCTAGACAGTCCTCTGAACAATCATTTCAGACCCATTTCAGAAGTCTGTATCTCAAGAACTTGAGCAGACCTCAGAATCCCTGGAAGGCTGAATAAAACACAGATTGCTGGTCCCACCTCTAGGGTTTCTAATTCAGTAGGTCTAAGGTAAGGCCTGAGAATTTGCATGTTTAGCGAGTTTCCAGGCTATGCTGATGCTGCTGGTCTAGAAATGAAATAAAAGCAGGGACCCTTCAAATTCAGCTGTCCCATCTGCCACCCCTCCCAGAGTATTCATTTCTAGAAGGAACCTACCCATAGAACTTTCTGAGTAATTAAGAATTTAATATTGATAAAGGATAAGGAGGGTTTCAATTTCAGGGCAGAGGAATGCAAAATCACTTGGAATATGGGACACATAGGAATTAGAATTTTAAAACAGTGATATGATTACCTCATTCTTCTGTAACCTGTGAGGATAAAATAGAGGTTTTCAGCCCTATATCCATACACTATTCAGAGAGATGAAAAAAACATACCTGGGGGATGTAACTAAGTACAAAATTAGGTAAAGCGAAGATTAGTCCAGTGATTGTTGGCAAATTAGCCAAGCACAGCTTGCAAGCCTCTCCCTTTGAAAAGGACTTTCATTAAAGGGGATGATGACCTGGCAGAAAATTCAGTTCACTCCCCTTTTGGTTACGCCCTGAGGGCTGATGGACCACTTGCTTCCTAAGTGTTGCAACAAAAGAAAGATCATTCAGTAAGAAATTAACTTTCAGATTCTTGAAATCAGACCTTCAGATCTGATTTTTATTTAATAAACAACCCATCCATATATGTTGCTGATATAATTACCATAATTTAACATTGTGGAATAACCACAAAAATCACTTTTCCAATCTGTTTTATCCATATTATTTTATTACAAACAATACCTCTACCTTCTGCCAGAAACTTGTTTGCAGTAGAAGCTTTGAAAAAGTATCTTCCTAACAATATTAAATAAGGTTCATGGTTTAATAAATGAGACTTTGTTTGTAAATTTGTTTCACCTAGATATCCTGAACAAAAGTAGAAAATACCCCTTTGCCTGGTGTTTGGGTTACTCTGCCTGACACAGCAAAATGGACAAGATTACCTCTAGCTATTACTTCAGTGCCTCGAGATATTCACTAACCTGGGGTCATGGGTCTGTGGAAGAATTTAGACATCCAGAAATCTTAGTGACAGCTTTATTTTCACCAACTTTTCATTAATTTCTAAGAGCATTTCTTTCAGTTATTGATATAGGCGGCAAAGCAAGTACCCAACTTTGTCACCCACAGAAACTACATATTTTTTCATATCATATTACAGAGTTCTAATACCTTGAAATATCATTTGCATTCATCACTACTTCAAGATCACAGGGCATGTGAGACCTGCTGCTAGATCTTTTTGTATATATGTTACTGTATCACAGATTTGTTTTTTATCATCTTGATAACTAGATTGCAGTATAATTGTTTCTCTTTGTAATCCTCTCTGTTTTGTTTTAGGTATTTAAAATATTAATCTGAGAAAAAATCCATGGGTTTCACTAGACTGTCAGAGTGGTCCATGGCACAGAAACAGTTAAGCATCTCTGACACAAAACTATAGAGGAAAAGATGACAGGCTGGCTGCAAAACATAAAACCTACATGTCAAAAAAAATTCTGTAAACAAAATTAAAAGCTCACTAAAAACTGGGAGAAGTATTTGGAGTATATATTACCAAGAGTTAATAAACTGCAGATGTGCAAAGCACTCACCGATTAATTCTTAAAAAGATAATCACACAACAGAAAAATGGAGGAAGAACATGCATGGAAAATATATAAACTGTGAGATAAAAACAGTCCTTCTGTGTGGAAAAGCAAAGTTCAACCTCACCAATTAAATGCAAATTAAAGGAACAGAGGGCTTCCCTGGTGATGCAGTGGTTAAGAATCCGCCTGCAAAATCAGGGGACGTGGATTCGAGCCCTGGTCAAGGAAGATCCACATGCCGCGGAGCAACAAAGCCCCTGCACCACAATGACTGAGCCTGCACTCTAGAGCCCACAAGCCACAACTACTGATGCTACGCTCCACAACTACTGAAGCCCGCGCACCCAAGAGCCCATGCTCTACAGCAAGAGAAGCCACTGCAATGAGAGGCCCACACACTGCAACAAAGAGTAGCCCCGGCTCACCGCAGCTAGAGAAAGCCTGCGCACAGCAATGAAGACCCAACATAGCCAAAAATAAATAAATAAAATAAATTAATGAAAAAGATTAGGACTGTTTTAAAAAAATGAAAAATAAAAGGAAGAGAGATATGACATTTTTCACCCATTAAATTGGAAACTATTTGAAAATATGTTAACTCTCACTACCATAATGGAGATGGCAAAGTAATACACACTCTTGTATAAATTTGGTATTAATGCAAATTGTTGTGAGCTCTCTGGAGAGCAGTCTGGCAATTAATATCAAAAGCCATTAAAATGGCAGCTCCAGTTGGAATTACTGGGTGGTGCATGCCAACGTGACTGCGCTGGTAGTGAGAGGTGCTTGGGTCATGCAGAGGCCTGTGGACTTTGCAATGGTCCCACAGAGACTTTGACGTAAGAAGTGGCCATGCAGCTGGGAGGGTCTTGGTGCTCCGGCCGGGTGTCAGGCCTGAGCTGCCAAGGTGGGAGAGCTGAGTCCAGGACATTGGACGACCAGAGACCTCCATGCCCCATGTAATATTAATCAGTGAGAGCTCTCCCAAAGAGCTCCATCTCAATGCTAAGACCCAGCTCCACCCACCAGGCAGCAAGCTTCAGTGCTGAATGCTCTATGCCAAACAACTAGCAAGACAGGAACACAACCCCACCCATTAGCAGAGAGGCTGCCTAAAGTTATACTAAGATCACAGACACCCCAAAACACACCACCAGATGTGACCCTGCCTACCAGAGGGACAAGATCCAGCCCCACCCACCAGAACACAGGCACCAGTCCCCCCCTGCCAGGAAGCCTACACAAACAACTAAACCAACCTCACCAACTGGGGCAGACACCAGAAATAAGAGGAGCTACAAACCTGCAGGCTGGGAAAAGGAGACCCCAAACACAGTAAGTTAAACAAAATGAGAAGACAGAGGAATATGCAGCAGGTGAAGGAGGAAGGTTTTTACCCACCACACCAAACAAATGAAGAGGAAATAGACAGTCTACCTGAAAAAGAATTCAGAGTAATGATAGTAAAGATGATCCAAAATCTCAGAAATAGAATGAAGAAAATTCAAGAAACGTTTAACAAGGACCTAGAAGAATTAAAGAGCAAACAAACGATGAATAACACAATAAGTGAAGTTAAAAATACTCTAGAAGGAATCAACAGCAGAATAACTGAGGCAGAAGAACAGATAAGTGACCTGGAAGATAGAATACTGGAAATAACTGCTGCAGAGCAGAATAAAGATAAAAGAATGAAAAGAATTGAGGACAATCTCAGAGACCTCTGCGATAACATTAAATGTACCAATATTCTAATTCTAGGGGTCCCAGAAGAAGAAGAGAAAAATAAAGGGTCTGAGAAAATATTTGAAGAGACTGCAGTTGAAAACGTCCCTAACATGGGAAAGGAAATAGTCACCCAAGTCCAGGAAGCGCAGAGAGTCCCATACAGTATAAATCCAAGGAGAAACATGCCAGGACACATATTAATCAAACTATCAAAAACTAAATACAAAGAAAAACTACTAAAGGCAGCCAGGGAACGCCACAAATAACAGACAAGAGAATCCCTATAAGGTTAACAGCTGACCTTTCAGCAGAAACTCTGCAAGCCAAAAGGGAGTGGCAGGACATATTTAAAGTGATGAAAGGAAAAAACCTACAACCAAGATTACTCTAACCAGCAAGGATCTCATTCAGATTTAATGGAGAAATTAAAACCTTTACAGACAAGCAAAAGCTAAGAGAATTCAGCACCACCAAACCAGCTTTACAACAAATGCTAAAGGAACTTCTCTAGGCAGGAAACACAAGAGAAGGAAAAGACCTACAAAAACAAATAAAAAACAATTAAGAAAATGGTAATAGGAACATACATATTGATAATTACCTTAAATGTGAATGGATTAAATGCTCCAACCAAAACACACAGATTGGCTGAATGGATGCAAAAATAAGACCCGTATATATGCTGTCTACAGGAGACCCGCTTCAGACCTAGGGACACATACAGCCTGAAAGTGAAGGGATGGAAAATGATATTCCATGCAAGTGGAAAACAAAAGAAAGCTGGAATAGCAATACTCATATCAGATAAAATAGACATGAAAATAAAGACTGTTACAAGAGATAAGGAAGGACACTACATAATGACCAAGGGATCAATCCAAGAAGAAGATATAACAATTATAAATGCTTATGCACCCAACATAGGAGCACCTCAATACATAAGACAAATGCTAACAACCATGAAAAGGGAGATCAACAGTAATACAATAATAGAAGGGGACTTTAACACCCCACTTACACCAATGGACAGATCATCCAAACAGGAAATAAATAAGGAAACACAAGTTTTAAATGACACAACAGACCAGATAGATTTAACTGATGTTTATAGATCATTCTACTCAAAAGTGACAGAATACACTTTCTTCTCAAGTGTACATGGAACATTCTCCAGGATAGATCATATCTTGGGTCACAGATCAAGCCTAGGTAAATTTAAGAAACTGAAATCATATCAAGTATCTTATCTGACCACAATGCTATGAGACTAGATGTCAATTACAGGAAAAGAAAACTGTAAGAAATACAAACACATGGAGGCTAAACAATATGCTACTAAATAACCAAGAGATCACTGAAGAAATAAAAAAAATACCTAGCAACAATGACAATGAAAACACAATGATCCAAAACCTATGGGGTGCAGCAAAAGCAGTTCTAAGAGGGAAGTTTGTAGTAATATGATCCTACCTCAAGAAAGAAGAAAAATCTCAAATAAGCAACCTAAACTTACACCTAAAGCAATTAGGGAAAGAAGAAGAACAACAACAAAAACAAAAAAAAAATAGAAGAAGGAAAGAAATCATAAAGATCAGATCAAAAATAAATGAAGGAAACAATAGCAAAGATCAACAAAACTAAAAGCTGGTTCATTGAGAAGATAAAAAAAATTGATAAACCATTAACCAGACTCATCAAGAAAAAAAGGGAGAAGACTCAAATCAACAGAATTAGAAATGAAAAAGGAGAAGTGACACTGCAGAAATACAAAGGATCATGAGACATTACTACAAGCAACTATATGCCAATAAAATGGATAACCGGGAAGAAATAGACAAATTCTTTGAAAAGTACAATCTTCCAAGACAGAACCAGGAAGAGATAGAAAATATGAACAGACCAATCACAAGTAATGAAATTGAAACTTGATTAAAAATCTTCCAACTAACAGAAGCCAAGGACCAGGAGCCTTCACAGGTGAATTCTATCAAATATTTAGAGAAGAGCTAACACCTATCCTTCTCAAACTCTTCCAAAATATAGCAGAGGGAGGAACACTCCCAAACTCATTCTACGAGGTCACCATCACCGTGATACCAAAACTAGACAAAGATGTCACAAAAAAAACTACAGGTCAATACACTGATGAACATAGATGCAAAAATCCTCAACAAAATACTAGCAAACAGAATCCAACAGCACATTAAAAGGATCATACACCATGATCAAATGAGGTTTATCCCAGGAATACAAGGATTCTTCAGTATATGCAAATCAATCAATGTGATACACCATATTAACAAATGGAAGGATAAAAACCATATGATAATCTCAGTATATGCAGAAAAAGCTTTTGACAAAATTCAAAACGCATTTATGATAAAAACCCTCCAGAAAGTGGGCATAGAGGGAACCTACCTCAACATAATAAAAGCCATATATGACAAACACAGCCAACAGCATTATCAATAGTGAAAAACTGAAAGCATTTCCTCTAAGATCAGGAACAAGACAAGGGTGCCCACTCTCACCACTGTTATTCAACATAGTTTTCAAAGTTTTAGCCACGGCAGTCAGAGAAGAAAAAGAAATGAAAGGAATCCAAATTGGAAAAGAAGTAAAACTGTCACTGTTTGCAGATGACATGATACAATACATAGTGAATCCTAAAAATGCTACCAGAAAACTACTAGAGCTAATCAATGAATTTGGTAAAGTAGCAGGATACAAAATTAATGCACAGAAATCTCTTGCATTCCTATACACTAGCAATGAAAGAACAGAAAGAAAAATTAAGGAAACACTCCCATTTACCATTGCAACAAAAAGAATAAAATACCTACAAATAATCCTACCTGAGGAGACAAAAGACCTGTATTCAGAAAACTATAAGATACTGATGAAACAGATCTAAGATGATACAAACAGATGGAGACATATACCATGATCTTGGATTGGAAGAATCAACATTGAGAAAATCACTGTAGTACCCAAAGCAATCTACAGATTCAGTGCAATCCCTATCAAACTACCTATGGCATTTTTCACAGAACTAGAACAAAAAATATTACAATTTGTATAGAAACACAAAAGACCCCAAATAGCCAAAGCAATCTTGAGAAAGAAAAACGGAGCTGGAAGAATCAGTCTCCCTGACTTCAGACTATACTACAAAGTTACGGTAATCAAGACAGTATGGTACTGGCACAGAAGTAGGAATACAGATCAGTGGAACAGGATTGAAAGCCCAGAGACAAAACCACACACGTATGGTCACGTTATCTTTGACAAAGGAGGCAAGAATATACAATGGAGAAAAGACAGCCTCTTCAATCAGTGGTGCTTGGAAAACTGGACAGCTACATGTAAAAGAATGAAATTAGAACACTTCCTAACACCATACACAAAAATAAAGTCAAAATGGATTAAAGACCTAAATGTAAGGCCAGACACTATAAAACTCTTAGAGGAAAACATAGGCAGAACACTCTTTGACATAAATCAGCAAGATCCTTTTTGACCCACCTCCTAGAGTAATGGAAATAAAATCAAAAATAAACAAGTGGGACCTAATGAAACTTAAAAGCTTTTGCACAGTGAAGGAAACCATAAGCAAGACAAAAAGACAACCCTCAGAATGGGAGAAAGTATTTGCCAAAGAAGCAACTGACAAAGGATTAATCTCCAAACTATACAAGCAGCTCATGCAGCTCAATATCAAAAAAACAACCCAGTCCAAAAATAGGTGGAAGACCTAAACAGACATTTCTCCAAAGAAGATATACCAATTGCCAACAAACACATGAAAGAATGCTCAGCCTCACTAACCATTAGAGAAATGCAAATCAAAACTACAGTGAGGTATCACCTCACACCAGCCAGAATGGCCATCATCAAAAAATCTACAAACGATAAATGCTGGAGAGGGTGTGGAGAAAAGGGAACCCTCTTGCACTGTTAGTGGGAATGTAAATTGATACAGCCACTATGGAGAACAGTATGGAGGTTCCTTAAAAAACTAAAAAAAGAACTACCATATGACCTAGCAATCCTACTCCTGGGCATATATCATGAGAAAGCCATAATTCTAAAGAGACATGTACCACAATGTTCATGGTAGCACTGTTTACAATAGCCAGGACATGGAAGAAAGTACCCATCGACAGATGAATGGGTAAAGAAGATGTGGCACATATATACACTGGGATATTACTCAGCCATAAGAAGAAATGAAATTGAGTTATTTGTAGTGAGGTAGACGGACCTAGAGTCTGTCATACAGAGTGAAGTAAGTCAGAAAGAGAAAAACAAATACTGTATGCTAACACATATGTATGGTATCTGTAAAAGAAAAATGGTTCTGATGAACCTAGGGGCAGGACAGGAATAAAGACGCAGACGTAGAGAACGGACTTGAGGACACTGGTGGCAGGGAGACGGGGATGCTGGGACGAAGTGAGAGAGTGGCATGGACTAATATATACTACCAAATATAAAATAGATAGCTAGTGGGAAGCAGCCACATAGCACAGGGAGATCAGCTTGGTGCTTTGTGACCACCTAGAGGGGTGGGATAGGGAGGGTGGGAGGGAGGCTCAAGAGGGAGGGGATATGGGGATATATGTATACATATAGCTGATTCACTTTGTTATTGAGCAGAAACTAACACAACATTGTAAGGTAATTACACTGCAATAAAGATGTAAAAAAAAAAAAATCATAAGGGAAAAAAAAAGCCATTAAAATGTTCAAACCTTTTGGTCCAGGCATTTCGCTTCTCTGAGTTTATCCTAAGAAAACGATCAGAGAAATTCAAACCAACTTTATTTTACGAGGATAAAAAAAATGAAAACAACTTAAATATTTCATAGCAGATCATTAATTTTACATGCATTTTATATAAACTGCTGTTCATCCTTATGATGAAATGTAATGCACCTGTTAAAGATCAGGTTAAGAAAAATTTTAAATTCTCGAGATAAATTAAGTGGAAAATTTGAGTTTTAAAAAAGTTGATTTAGAGTGTGATCTCAATGTGCATACATGAAGATATTAACTAAAAACAGTGGCTGTCTTTGAGTGGGGAGATTGCAGTAAATTTTCTTCTTTAGGTAATCTCCAAGTTTTGTGTAATTAATAAATTACCTTTATAATCAGAAAAAAGTGAAAGCTCTTTTTTTTTTTTTTTTTTTAGCGTCTCATAGTTTATGGCTTTATTTCATTAGTGTAGTTTTTACGTCTTTGTATTCTCATGACTCATCTCTCCAAAGATCATTTAAAATGCGCTGGATGCATGACTTTTTTCTCAGAATCATGCATTCTTTCTTAAAGACAGGAATTAGAGCCATAGTCACCAAAATAATTACTCTAAAGAAGGAGAGCAGAGACAGTGTCTTGGTGATGCAAAGCAATATTGCTGGAATTTTTTCTTTTTCTTTTTTTATTTGTAGTGGGGTTTTTTTCCCCAGTTATTGAGATCTGGTTAACGCATAACACTGTATAGTTTAAGGTATACAACATAATCATTTGATATATATTTGATATATATATTGTGAAATGATCACCACAGTAAGCTTAGTTAGCATCTATCACCTCACATAGCTATGAATTTCTTTTTCTTATGATGAGAACTTTTAAGATCTACTCTCTTAGCAATTTTCAAGTATAGTATTGTTAACTACTGTCACTATGCTATACATTACATCCCCAGAACTTATTCATCTTATAACTGGAAGTTTGTACCCTTTTTTAAAATTTTTATGTTTTATTTTTTATTGAAGTATAGTTGATTTACAGTGTTTCAGATGTGCAGCAGTGTGATTCAGTTATAGAAAGCTACTTTTAAATGTTGGCCATCTTTACCAAAAACCTAAAATAATAATAATCGAGTTAAAAAAAAATTGCAGAGAAATATTAGGTGTCTGACTAAGATTGGATCTGAGTTCTTTGGACAGACATTGAGAACCAACTAGCCGTTCTTCTTTGTCCCTCAAAGATCAACATGCTTCTTAACTTTCAACTGGGGGAGAACTGCCCGTGCCCAGAAGAGATCCGGGAGGAGATGTATGACTTCCACGAGGACCTTCTCATTCACTGCGGTGAGCTTCCGAGATAAAAGCTTTATGAAAGACAAGTCTGTTCATGATTCCTTCGTTAGAAGCTCAGGGGGGGTTGCAAAGTTAGTTTTCTATTTTAAACTACAATACTAATTGTCCAAGAAATGATTCTCTCCAAAACTATTTGGGTCAGAGAAGATACAGGACATCATCCTGGCATAATACATAATTGAAACTACTACCTAGAAGAAATTTTGCTGAGATCTAAGAGAGAACTGGGTCTCTAAAGAAGGAAAGAAAAGAACTGATCTTTATATAAACCTCACCCAATTTACCTCAAGTTAGAGAGTTGGGACTCTGCTCCCAGCTGAGCCAAGATTCCGATCCCCTTTGCTTTTTAGCTTCTGCGATGATATAAGTATGGCCATGTCTGCCCTTAAGGATTCGAAACCAGCCATCCCTGCTTAGATACATACCTGCTCGTTTTAAAGTGGCTCTCAGCAGTTGTGCTGCTTGTACATGGGTGGATTGAATACTATGTGGATAAGAGATGACTTTTTCATTTGAAGTAACTCATGGTTAACTCTTTCTTTGTGGACACTCTAGAGCCCATTTTGGGTATGGGTTAGAAAAAGTTAAGTCTTGGGATTGAAATTACTTAATGTTCTTGTATACAAGAAATCATCTTTTTAAAAAACTTACCAAAAGACATGATGTAGATAAATACTTACGGGAGGCTGCCTATAGTATCCTTAGAAAGTTCCAAAGGGTGGAAAGCAGTGTTTCTATGTTCTTTCCATCATCTGGTGGCTTCATGTACTGTTTGAGGTTATCACTCTGTTATGTGACTTGCTTAGGTGTTCCCCTGGAGGAAGAGGAAGCGGAAGAGGAGGACGCCTCCTGGACTGGAAAATTCCGTGCCCTGGTGTATAAAATCAAAGGCTCTTCCAAGCCAGAGAAGGAGCGGCCAACAGAGGAGGAGGAGAGATGCCCTAGTAAGTTCCAGAGCCTTTCAATCACACTGCCCCCAACCTGGAGCTCTTCTAAGACTTAATTAAGATCACGGACTTTCTAAGCAAATACTGTGGGATAGAGAAGGGATGCTTAGCTAGCTTCAAGGAAGCGTTCTGTTATGATTTGTAGAACTTATTGCTATGTGTTTGGGGCTATGCTTTTCTTCTGACTTAAGGAACTTCCTTTGAGTCGTCTTTTAGGGATGGATTGCTTGATGGGTCTGCTCTTGTCTGTCTACTTTTAAATGCCTGTAAACAGAGTTCTGTTCTTTCTTTTATGTGTTCATAATCTTCCTCTTCTAAACCACTGTTGCTTCTGTCACTTTTTCTTTGTGGTTCCTTAGCGTTGAAAATTGCCCCAGCAAGGAAATAACGTAATAATAATAAGGCAGAAGTAAAGGGAATAGGTTGTGGGGATTGGAAGGGGGGGGGGGTTGGGTTTTGGCTACGATTTTCCTAATATAACATCCCAGAGGAATTGGACCTTCTGTTTTTCAACATTCACGAACCTTGTTCAAATCATTTCTCTAATCCTTATAGTACAGATGACTCCTACCATTTCGACCCATGTTGAAACAAGATCATAATTTGTTCTGCAAGGCAGTTGACTGTCCATTGCCATTAACATTTCAAGAGGAAGATTGTCTGCATATTATAATCAGTCTGCTCCGTCGTACCAAATTCTGCAAATATTTCAGTGTCTAAAGAAGAAGGAATTTCCCAGGTTTAATATAGTTGCCTTTTATCTTATTCCCTGTTCCTATCCGTCTTAGAACATGCTTTCAAACTATAGACTAGAGCAATGGACTGATAAGATGTGCTCAGTTTGTTTAAAAACACTGCTTTGGGGTTCATACATCTTATTGCCCTTTCGATTGACCTTCCATCTTTGTCAGACTATCTCTGAAGGGAAAGAATCCTCCGCACTTATCAGCAGAAGTGTAGAAGCCTCTGGAAGCAGTTGCACTGGCAACCCTTGGTCGGTCCTGTTTGTCACCATGGCGTGGGGGGGGGGGGGTCTTTGGTGAGGACAGGCCAGCATGATTCAAAGGTCCAAAAAAGTGAGTTTAGACTCCCTTTGTGGTACTGCCAAAGCAGAACTAAAAATAGGCTGAGCTGACCCATATTCCCTGTGGAGAGTCAGTTTTGAAAGTGGTTGCTTCTTTCTAAAACAATATGTCACAGCCAGGGGGTCCTCCAAGGTGACCGCTTCATGTTAGGTAAATGGAGTCACTTAGATTAAGTCACCTAGCTCTGTGAAGTCTCCCTAACTCTAAGAATGGTGTCCAAGCTCTAAGGACTGCAATCTTTAGCATTGCTACCCTGGGCCTCAGGCAGAAAGATTATGTTCTGTCTGTTCTGGCAGGATGTGCAAACCTGAAAGGCTACGCCAGCATGAGACTCCATGGAGCGCCCCATGCTGCTTCCATTCCACAAGCAGAATTCTGAGAGGTTCAAGCTTTGTGTCATAAGTCTTCTTTCCTGCAGTCCCAGAAGTAGAAATAGAAGGTGACCAAGCATGTCTGGTTGGCAGGATACAGGTTCCCTGCCAGATGTTCCAGGGACATAAAGCTCCTCACTCAGGGCTGACATTTTTTTTTTTTTTTTTTACATCTTTATTGGAGTATAATTGCTTTACAATGGTGTGTTAGTTTCTGCTTTATAACAAAGTGAATCAGTTATACATATACATATTTTCCCATATCTCTTCCCTCTTGCGTCTCCCTCCCTCCCACCCTCCCTATCCCACCCCTCCAGGCGGTCACAAAGCACCGAGCTGATCTCCCTGTGCTATGCGGCTGCTTCCCACTAGCTATCTACCTTACGTTTGGTAGTGTATATGTGTCCATGCCACTCTCTCACTTTGTCACAGCTCACCCTTCCCCCTCCCCATATCCTCAAGACCATTCTCTAGTAGGTCTGTGTCTTTATTCCTGTCTAACCCCTAGGTGCTTCATGACATTTTTTTCTTCTTAGATTCCATACATATGTGTTAGCATACGGTATTTGTCTTTCTCTTTCTCACTTACTTCACTCTGTATGACAGACTCTAGGTCTATCCACCTCATTACAGATAGCTCAATGTCGTTTCTTTTTATGGCTGAGTAATATTCCATTGTATATATGTGCCACATCTTCTTTATCCATTCATCCAATGATGGAAATTTAGGTTGTTTCCATCTCCGAGCTATTGTAAATAGAGCTGCAATGAACATTTTGGTACATGACTCTTTTTGAATTATGGTTTTCTCAGGGTATATGCCCAGTAGTGGGATTTCAGGGTCATATGGTAGTTCTATTTGTAGTTTTTGAAGGAACCTCCATACTGTTCTCCACAGTGGCTGTATCAATTTACGTTCCCACCAACAGTGCAAGAGGGTTCCCTTTTCTCCACACCCTCTCCAGCATTTATTGTTTCTAGATTTTTTGATGATAGCCATTCTGACTTGTGTGAGATGATATCTCATTGTAGTTTTGATTTGCAATTCTCTAATGATTAATGAAGTTGAGCATTCTTTCATGTGTTTGTTGGCAGTCTGTATATCTTCTTTGGAGAAATGTCTATTTAGGTCTTCTGCCCATTTTTGGATTGGGTTGTTTGTTTTTTTGTTATTGAGCTGCATGAGCTGCTTGTAAATTTTGGAGATTAATCCTTTGTTGGTTACTTCATTTGCAAATATTTTCTCCCATTCTGAGGGTTGTCTTTTTGTCTTGTTTATGGTTTCCTTTGCTGTGCAAAAGCTTTGAAGTTTCATTAGGTCCCATTTGTTTATTTTTGTTTTTATTTCCATTGCTCTAGGAGGTGGGTCAGAAAGGATCTTGCTGTGATTTATGTCATAGAGTGTTCTGCCTATGTTTTCCTCTAAGAGTTTGATAGTTTCTGGCCTTACATTTAGGTCTTTAATCCATTTTGAGCTTATTTTTGTGTATGGTGTTAGGGAGTGATCTAATCTCATACTTTTACATGTACCTGTCCAGTTTTCCCAGCACCACTTATTGAAGAGGCTGTCCTTTCTCCACTGTACATTCCTGCCACCTTTATCAAAGACAAGGTGTCCATATGTGCATGGGTTTATCTCTGGGCTTTCTATCCTGTTCCATTGATCTATCTTTCTGTTTTTGTGCCAGTACCATACCGTCTTGATAACTGTAGCTTTGTAGTATAGTCTGAAGTCAGGGAGCCTGATTCCTCCAGTTCCTTTTTTCGTTCTCAAGATTGCTTTGGCTATTCGGGGTCTTTTGTGTTTCCATACAAATTGCGAAATTTTTTGTTCTAGTTCTGTGAAAAATGCCAGTGGTAGTTTGATAGGGATTGCATTGAATCTATAGATTGCTTTGGGTAGTAGAGTCATTTTCACAATGTTGATTCTTCCAATCCAAGAACATGGTATATCTCTCCATCTATTGGTATCATCTTTAATTTCTTTCATCAGTGTCTTATAATTTTCTGCATACAGGTCTTTCGTCTCCTTAGGTAGGTTTATTCCTAGATATTTTATTCTTTTTGTTGCAATGGTAAATGGCAGTGTTTTCTTGATTTCACTTTCAGATTTTTCATCATTAGTATATAGGAATGCCAGAGATTTCTGTGCATTAATTTTGTATCCTGCCACTTTACCAAATTCATTGATTAGCTCTAGTAGTTTTCTGGTAGCATCTTTAGGATTCTCTATGTGTAGTATCATGTCATCTGCAAACAGTGACAGCTTTACTTCTTCTTTTCTGATTTGGGTTCCTTTTATTTCCTTTTCTTCTCTGATGGCTGTGGCTAAAACTTCCAAAACTATGTTGAATAAGAGTGGTTAGAGTGGGCAACCTTGTCTTGTTCCTGATCTTAGTGGCAATGCTTTCAGTTTTTCACCATTGAGGATGATGTTGGCTGTGGGTTTGTCATATATGGCCTTTATTATGTTGAGGAGAGTTCCCTCTATGCCTACTTTCTGGAGGGTTTTTATCATAAATGGGTGTTGAATTTTGTCGAAAGCTTTCTCTGCATCTATTGAGATGATCATATGGTTTTTCTCCTTAAGTTTGTTAATATGGTGTATCATGTTGATTGATTTGTGTATATTGAAGAATCCTTGCATTCTTGGAGTAAACCCCGCTTGATTCTTTTAATGTGCTGTTGGATTCTGTTTGCTAGTATTTTGTTGAGGATTTTTGCATCTATGTTCATCAGTGATATTGGCCTGTAGTTTTCTTTCTTTGGGACATCCTTGTGTGGTTTTGGTATCAGGGTGATGGTGGCCTCGTAGAATGAGTTTGGGAGTGTTCCTGCCTCTGCCATATTTTGCAAGAGTTTGAGAAGGATAGGTGTTAGCTCTTCTCTAAATGTTTGATAGAATTCGCCTGGGAAGCCATCTGGTCCTGGGCTTTTGTTAGTTGGAAGATTTTTAATCACAGTTTCAATTTCAGTGCTTGTGATTGGTCTGTTCATATCTTCTATTTCTTCCTGATTCAGTCTTGACAGGTTGTGCATTTCTAAGAATTTGTCCATTTCTTGCAGGTTGTCCATTTTATTGGCATAGTGTTGCTTGTAGTAATCTCTCATGATCTTTTGTATTTCTGCAGTGTCAGTTGTTACTTCCCCTTTTTCATTTCTAATTCTATTGATTTGAGTCTTCTCCCTCGTTTTCTTGATGAGTCTGGCTAATGGTTTATCAATTTTGTTTATCTTCTCAAAGAACCAGCTTTTAGTTTTATTGATCTTTGCTATCGTTTCCTTCATTTCTTTTTCATTTATTTCTGATCTGATTTTTATGACTTCTTTCCTTCTGCTAACTTTGGGGTTCTTTTGTTCTTCTTTCTCTAATTGCTTTAGGTGCAAGGTTAGGTTGTTTATTTGAGATGTTTCCTGTTTCTTAAGGTAGGATTGTATTGCTATAAACTTCCCTCTTAGAACTTCTTTTGCTGCATCCCATAGATTTTTGGTCATTGTGTCTCCATTGTCTTTTGTTTCTAGGTATTTTTTTATTTCCTCTTTGATTTCTTCATTGATCACTTCATTATTAAGTAGTGTATTGTTTAGCCTCCATGTGTTTGTATTTCTTACAGATCTTTCCCTGTAATTGATATCTAGTCTCATAGCATTGTGGTCGGAAAAGATACTTGATACAATTTCAATTTTCTTATATTTACCAAGACTTCATTTGTGACCCAAGATATGATCTATCCTGGAGAATGTTCCATGAGCACTTGAGAAAAATGTGTATTCTGCTGTTTTGGGATGGAATGTCCTATAAATATCAATTAAGTCCATCTTGTTTAATGTATCATTTAAAGCTTGTGTTTCCTTATTTATTTTCATTTTGGATGATCTGTCCATTGGTGAAAGTTGGATGTTAAAGTCCCCTACTATGAATGTGTTACTGTCGATTTCTCCTTTTATGGCTGTTAGTATTTGCCTTATGTATTGAGGTGCTCCTATGTTGGGTGCATAAATATTTACAATTGTTATATATTCTTCTTGGATCGATCCCTTGATCATTATGTAGTTTCCTTCTTTGTCTTTTGTAATAGTCTTTATTTTAAAGTCTATTTTGTCTGATATGAGAATTGCTACTCCAGCTTTCTTTTGGTTTCCATTTGCATGGAATATCTTTTTCCATCCCCTTACTTTCAGTCTGTATGTGTCTCTAGGTCTGAAGTGGGTCTCTTGTAGACAGCAAATATATGGGTCTTGTTTTTGTATCCATTCAGCCAATCTCTGTCTTTTGGTGGGAGCATTTAGTCCATTTACATTTAAGGTAATTATCGATATGTATGTTCCTATTCCCATTTTCTTAATTGTTTTGGGTTCATTATTGTAGGTCTTTTCCTTCTCTTGTGTTTCTTGCCTAGAGAAGTTCCTTTAGCAGTTGTTGTAAAGCTGGTTTGGTGGTGCTGAACTCTCTCAGCTTTTGCTTGTCTGTAAAGGTTTTAATTTCTCCATCAAATCTGAAAGAGATCCTTGCTGGGTAGAGTAATCTTGGTTGCAGGTTTTTCTCCTTCACCACTTTGAATATGTCCTGCCAGTCCCTTCTGGCTTGAAGAGTTTCTGCTGAAAGATCAGCTGTTAACCTTATGGGGATTCCCTTGTGTGTTATTTGTTGTTTTTCCCTTGCTGCTTTTGATATGTTTTCTTTGTATTTAATTTTTGACAGTTTGATTAATATGTGCCTTGGCATGTTTCTCCTTGGATTTATCCTGTATGGGACTCTCTGTGCTTCCTGGACTTGATTAACTATTTCCTTTCCCATATTAGGGAAGTTTTCAACTATAATCTCTTCAAATATTTTCTCAGACCCTTTGTTTTTCTCTTCTTCTTCTGGGACCCCTATAATTTGAATGTTGTTGCATTTAATGTTGTCCTACACATCTCTGAGACTATCCTCAATTCTTTTCATTCTTTTTTCTTTATTCTGCTCTGCGGTAGTTACTTCCACTATTTTATCTTCCAGGTCACTTATCTGTTCTTCTGCCTCAGTTATTCTGCTCTTGATTCCTTATAGAGAAGTTTTAATTTCATTTATTGTGTTGTCCATCATTGTTTGTTTGCTCTGTAGTTCTTCTAGGTCCTTGTTACATGTTTCTTGTATTTTCTCCATTCTATCTCCAAGATTTTGGATCATCTTTACTATCATTCCTCTGAATTCTTTGTCAGGTAGACTGCCTATTTCCTCTTCATTTGTTAGGTCTGGTGGGTTTTTATCTTGCTCCTTCATCTGCTGTGTGTTTTTCTGTCTTCTAATTTTGCTTATCTTACTGTGTTTGGGGTCTCCTTTTTGCAGGCTGCAGGTTCGTAGTTCCCGTTGTTTTTGGTGTCTGTCTCCAGTGGCTAAGATTGGTTCAGTGGGTTGTGTAGGCTTCCCGGTGGAGGGGACTAGTGCCTGTTTTCTGGTGGATGAGGCTGGATCTTGTCTTTCTGGTGGGCAGGTCCATGTCTGGTGGTGTGTTTTGGGGTGTCTGTGGACTTACTATGGTTTTAGGCAGCCTGTATGCTAATGGGTGGGGTTGTGTTCCTGTCTTGCTAGTTGTTTAGCATAGGACGTCCAGCACTGTAGCTTTCTGGTCGTTGAGTGAAGCTGGGTGCTGGTGTTGAGATGGAGATCTCTGGAAGATTTTCGCCGTTTGATATATTATGTGGAGCTGGGAGGTCTCTTGTGGACCAGTGTCCTGAAGTTGGCTCTCCCACCTCACAGGCACAGCACTGACTCCTGGCTGCAGCACCAAGAGCCTTTCATCCACACGGCTCAGAATAAAAGGGAGAAAAAGTAGAAAGAAAGAATTAGTAGAAGTAGAAAGAAAGAAAGAAAGGAGGGAGGGAGGGAGGGAGGGAGGAAGGAAGGAAGGAAGGAAGGAGGGAATGAAGGAAAAAAAGAAATAAAGAAGATAAAGTAAAATAAAATAAAGTAAGATAAAATGTAATAAAGATGGTGGAAGCAAAGCTATACAGTCAAAATCTCAAACAGAAACATACACATACATGCTCACAAAAAGAGGAAAAAGGGAAAAAATCATAAATCTTGCTCTCAATGTCCACCTCCTCAATTTGGGATGATTCGTTGTCTAAAGGAGGGAAGGAAGGAAAGAATGAAAGAAGATAAAATAAAATAAAGTTATTAAAATAAAAATTATTAAAACAAACAAAAAAAATGGACAGATAGAACCCTAGGACAAATGGTGGAAGCAAAGCTATACAGACAAAATCGCACACAGAAGCATACACATACACACTCACAAAAAGAGGAAAAGGGGAAAAAAATCATAAATCTTGCTCTCAAAGTCCACCTCCTTAATGTGGGATGATTCGTTGTCTATTCATGTATTCCACAGATGCAGGGTACATCAAGTTGATCGTGGAGTTTTAATCCGCTGCTTCTGAGGCTGCTGGGAGAGATTTCCCTTTCTCTTCTTTGTTCTCACAGCTCCCAGGGGCTCAGCTTTGGTTTGGCCCCGCCTGTGCGTGTAGGTCACCGGAGGGCGTCTGTTCTTCGCTCAGACAGGGCGGGGTTAAAGGAGCCGCTGATACGGGGGCTCTGGCTCACTCAGGCGGGGCGGAGGGAGGGGCACGGAGGGCGGGGCGGGCCTGCGGCGGCAGAGGCCGGCGTGACGTGACGGCGTGACGTTGCACCAGCCTGAGGCGCGCAGTGCGTTCTTCCGGGGGAGTTGTCCCTGGATCCCGGGACCCCGGCAGTGGCGGGCTGCACAGGCTCCCCGGAAGGGGGGTGTGGAGAGTGACCTGTGCTCGCACACAGGCTTCTTGGTGGCGGCAGCAGCAGCCTTAACGTCTCCTGCCCGTCTCTGGGGTCCGCGCTTTTAGCCGCGGCTCGCACCCGTCTCTGGAGCTCCTTTAAGCAGCGCTCTTAATCCCCTCTCCTCGCGCACCAGGAAACAAAGAGGGAAGAAAAAGTCTCTTGCCTCTTCGGCAGGTCCAGACTTTTCCCCGGACTCCCTCCCGGCTAGCCTAGCCGTGGCGCACTAACCCCTGCAGGCTGTGTTCACGCCGCCAACCCCAGTCCCCTCCCGGCGCTCCGACCGAAGCCCGAGCCTCAGCTCCCAGCCCCGCCCGCCCCGGCGGGAGAGCAGACAAGCCTCTCGGCTGGTGAGTGCCGGTCGGCCGTGATCCTCTGTGCGGGAATCTCTCCGCTTTGCCCTCCGCACCCCTGTGGCTGCGCTCTCCTTCGTGGCTCCGAAGCTTTCTCCCTCCGCCACCCGCAGTCTCCACCCGCGAAGGGGCGTCCCAGTGTGTGGAAACGTTTCCTCCTTCACAGCTCCCTCCCACTGGTGCAGGTCCCGTCCCTATCCTTTTGTCTCTGTTTATTCTTGTTTCTTTTGCCCTACCCAGGTACGTGGGGACGTTTCTTGCCTTTTGGGAGGTTTGAGGTCTTCTGCTAGCGTTCAATAGGTGTTCTGTAGGAGCAGTTCCACGTGTAGATGTATTTCTGGTGTATCTGTGGGGAGGAAGGTGATCTCCGCGTCTTACTCTTCCGCCATCTTTCCGGAAGCCCCAGGGCTGACATTTTAAGAGAAAATCTTGGGGATGGTTTAAGTGCCATACCCCCTAAAATAGTTTTTCACTTGATTGAATGGAACTGATGTTTCTGAATGCATAGCCAGTTGCCATAAAGGTTTCTAATCCTTTAAAATATTGGTAACTTTGCTCATGTTATTGCTTATGATTTCTTACCCTTGCATTTGATAAAATATTTAAAGTTTAGATAATGAGAATTGCATGCTATAGTGAACTGACAGTTTACCAAATAGTTCATATATATTAGTTTACTGCTGTTAGTTTTTTTCACTCCTCCATTGTGTAGGTGATGAACATAGGACTCGGAAGAGTTAAGGGATACTTGTTCATTCACTAATTCTTTCCACCCTTACCTAGTTCCAGAAAAATTTCCAGATCTAGAATGGCAACAAGATGAGTAAAGCTGTGACTTGACTGAGGTCTTCTGACTCTGATTCCATGCTGTTTCCATTGTCCCATGATACGACATTTGCCGAAGAATTTTTCAGCATGTGTATCCATGAGCCCTCAACCCACGTATTATACATATTATCAATACATACAGAATGGCTTCTTAAAACCTTCATCTTTTTATCTTGCCTACTGCATCTGTGAGGTAACTTGCTCCTGTGAATCACTGTTATGCATAGGAATCTGAACCCAACAGAAGTCAAAATTTTAACATCAAAAAGTTAACCCAGCCAAAGATCTGGACTTAGGGTTTTCAGGGCAGGTGGTGCAACTTCTCCTCTACGAGCAGTTGGTGTTGGCCAGGTAAACTGCAGGGGACCTCAGCTTTTAGGAAAGAGGAAGCAAGTGTCCTGAAACCCATAAGAATCCTGCGAACTGGTTCGGTGTTACAGGGATTTGCCCAAACTAATTCCAAGTCATATTGTGCTGGAAGTTGTTACAATCTGATCAAAAGATTATATGATAGTGAAGAGGTTAAAATAAAAACCCTCTAATAGTAGCAGCCCACCATACTAAGTCACATTTCTTTTTTAATATCCCAGTCCATCACATTCCCTAGAAAATCTTTTGCCTGTTCGTTGGAGGCCAGTGCTTCTTGCACACTACAATGTAAGTAGGGTTTCCTTGAATAGAAATCTGTAGCCCCTGAGTTATCCCTCCAGAAGAGGCCAACCAGCTCTTTCTGCTAAATTCTAAATTTAACAAAATAAAAATCACCTGTCACTTCACAGCTCAAAATTGGTGCCGTCCTGACCTCTGTCATTCTCTGAGCGCTTTCTCTATGGCAGGTGTTTTCATAGTCTCTGCAAAGAAAGCTGCTACCTGTATCAGCTCTCACCCAGTCACTGAAAAACCTGAGCCCTAGACCAGAATTCTCCCCCCACCTAAATGCTGCAGCCTTTTCTCATGCTGAGGAGGGGAAAAAAGTCTACTGATCGCCACCAAAATAAGTGTTGGGCCCCAACCCAAATACTCACACACAAAGTAAGATAACTTAGCAGTAGGTATATCTGTGGCACTCGGGCAGTATTTCTAAGCCTCTTTAGATTCTCTCCAAACAGCTTCTCCCTGAGACATACACACACAGATACCTCCTCCATGTTGTCCTTTTTTCAGTCTCATCCTCCGTCACCCTGCCCCTGCCACACTGTGGAATTTCTAGCAGGGCATGTGTGACTCTCCACCTCAGGTGGAGTATCTGTATACCTGTTTATTTTCTTACTGGGACCACACCTTACTTGTTTCCACATTCAGCTCATCGGCAGAAATCTTTCTGGCCTCCAATGCATGTTAGGCATTTGAGGCTCACAAAGATGAAGAAAACAAGGACCTCACAGCAAAGGAGTGAATATGTGTGGACAGGCGACTCGATACAACATGAGGCCAGGTGTGCTCTAGTTAAAGGACAGTAGGTGACCAGAGGAGGGGGATTGGAAAAGTGTCCATAAAGAACATAGTTGGGTGGATATATAAGGGAGAGGTATTTTTGGTGAAAGGAGCTACTTCAACAAAGCCCAGAGGCAAAAAAAAGTCATATTCCAAGAGTGGCAGTGCGTTGAGACTGGCTGAATTATAAGAGGAGTAGAATAAGGAAGAGTGGAAAGGTAGGGTGGTGTTAGAGCAGAGTGTCTTGAAAAATCCAGCAGTTAAACTATATTCCGTCTTGGAGTGTGACATGTTACCGCTCCTGTGTATTTTATACCACTTGGCCTTACAGCTGCTGGGAGGAGGCATTGACACTTACATGGTACCCACGGTGTCCTGAGCATTGTCTTAAGCACTCTGTAAGTATTAGCTCATTTAATTCTCACAACGAAAATATGCAGTTGACAGTATTATTCCTATTTTACAGTTGAGGAAACTGAAGTAAAGACAGATTGGATAACTTTCCAGAGTCACACAGGGGTGGCATAAAAATTCAAACCTTTGTCCACCTGAGTCTAATTCCCATCCATATTATTTATATAATAACATTATAGCAATGACGATGAAAGGTTCTTGAGGACTAAATTGTTCTTTTATTCAGTAATAGTGAGGTAGGGACTTCCCTGGCGGTCCAGTGGTTAGGACTCCACGCTTCCACTGCTGGGGGCCCCGGTTTGATCCCTGGTCGGGGAACTAAGATGCCGCAAGCTGTGCAGCGTGGCGCGCACACACACACACACACATATATAAATAAAATTTTTAAAAAATAGTGAGGTAGTTATGAGCACAGGACTCTGGAGTTAGGCTGCCCGGTCTTAAATTCTAGCTCTGCCACTCTCACTGTGAGAGTGAACATGTGACCATGTCTCTGTGCCTCAGTTTTCTCATCGTTACGATGGACATAGCGTTAATGCTTCCCTCGTTTGGTTGATGCGATGATTAAATTAGTTAATACATGCAAAGTGCTTTGAAGTGTGCCTGGCACAGAGTGAGCACTAATTTCAAGCATTTTTTGGCTATTAAAATGTTTGTTGATCACCTGCCATATCTCAGACACTGTATTTAGCACCAGTCGATCTATTTTAGCAAGATAACCATCCAAAGGACTGCAGCGGGGATACATTGGAGGTATGGGGGCCCATTGGGACATCGCTGCAGTGCCCTAGATGTGAAGTTCTGAGGACTTAAATAAGGGTGGTGTGGTAGGCAGGATAGTGATCCCACAGATGTCCATATCCCTGGAACCTATATATATGTTAAATGACAAAGGGAAACTTAATTGCAAGAGGAATTAAGGCTGCTTATCAGCTGGCCTTAAAGTAGGGAAATCTCCTGGATTTCTGGAGTGGACCCAAAGTAATCACAAGGGTCCTTAAAAGTGAAAGAAGGTGGCAGACGAGAGTTAGAGGGTTGGGGACATGAGAAGGGCCTGGCTCAAGTCTCCTGGTGGAAGAGCCCATGAGCCAAGGAATGCCAGAAGCCTCTAGAAGCTAGAAAAAGCAAGGAAATGGATTCTCCCTTAGGGCCTTCAGAAAGAAATGCACCCTGCCACACCATGATTTTAGCCCAGTCTGGGTTTACCCATATCTGGGTCAGACTTCTCATCTCTAAAACTGTAAGATAGCAAATTGGTACTGTTTTGCCACCAAGTTTGTGCTGATTTGTCACAGCAGAAAAAAAAAAATGAATACAGGTGTTAACAGCAAGAAGTGAGCTCAAGGGGCCAGCCACATTCTAAAAGTAGGGTTGGCATATCTTGATGACCAGTTGGAAATAGAGGAAGAGGAAGGGGTTACAGATGGTCTTTGCATTACTGATGCGACAGGATGGGTGACTGTGTTAACAGACAGGGGGGTGGGGGGAGGCAGAGCTTAACTTTTATTTAGCTCCATAGGAGACACAAGAAGATTTTCCACACCTGGTCTCAATCTACTGGCTAGCCCTGCCTGGCAGGTGAAACAGGCATTGTGAGTCCCCGCTTAGAGATGAGGAAGTAGAGAATCCGAGGCATGCGGTGACTTGCCCACCGATAGATGGCAGAGCAGGGTCGGAACTCGTGATCGTGCACTGGCTCCCAGTCCAGAGCGCCACAGAAATCCATGCATGACAGGTGTTCTGCATCTGTTTGATCAGTCGATGTGAGGTACCCCCTCGGAGTAGCTTGCATTCTCGCGATGGAGAAGAGAGTCTGTCAGGAGAGGGAAAAACCACCATTGACTGAGCACCAGCTTTGTGCCAGGTTCTGTGCTAGAACCTGAGTTTTACCTCATCTGAGTTCATCCCACAGCAAACAGCCAGATAGAGTGGCAGGCAGATTCCCATTTTGTACGCTACGCCGCTGAGCCTGAGAGAAGCAAAATAATTTGGACGAGGTTCTTGCAACATGTGAAAAAGAGGCCAAATGGGAAGCAACCTCCACGTCCAGGGCAGGGACCCTACCCTTTCAGAACTGTTACAGGGATGCTGGGCGAGGCCGGGAGGCAGTAAAGGGGCGGACAGGGAAGCACAGACGTCAAGGACGCATGGCTGGGAGTTT
The DNA here is from genome assembly GCF_964270905.1 of Leucopleurus acutus. NCBI lineage: Eukaryota > Metazoa > Chordata > Mammalia > Artiodactyla > Delphinidae > Leucopleurus > Leucopleurus acutus. Next base: position 76,673,968 of record NC_139142.1, on the reverse strand, counting down.
ACCTCACCGTCAGTTTATTCTCCACGGTGAATAAGACACAGAAACTAAAATAAAAGCAATTTGAGTGCTTTCCCAACAGAGTAGAGACAGAGACCTCAGGTCCCCGAGTCCTTTGCTGTCCCATCTGTGCTTCATCTTCATCTCAGAGATTTCCCTCCCTACCACATCAGCAAACATCATCTGTTCTCTCTGTTCTCTTTACCCTGTTGTCATCATCGGTCATTTAATCGCCTGAGTGTTCTTGAGAAAGTGATTATGAGGCTGGTTGACTATTTTAGAAACAACAGGCTAATTATCTCCATATGATGGATGAGACCCCAGGAGGCTGCAGAGATGGGCTGGCAGAACCGGCACCGTGAGCCCCACTGGTGCTTTGCGGGGCTGCCTCTAACGGGAGGGGGTGGCCGGCCAGCTGGGGAAACGGTCCTGGGGATGAAGCTGTCTGCTTCACAAGTGGGGATGCTCTGACCAAGGTAGAAAACCACTGAGGGAGGGAAACAGATTTAGCAGAAATAGCCAACCGCCACGAGACTGTCCCCATATGGCGTGCCCTGAGAGTCAAGGTCCAGGGCAGCCAGGCCAGCGAGACTGGGCAGTTTGTAGGGTCCAGTTGTGCAGAGAGGTGAGAGGCTCCGTCTCCTGTACAGCACTCACTCCCCCACTGCCTCAGCAGACCCCCTATTTACAAGATCCTTGGTTCGTTTATTAAATTGAAGTGCTTCTTTGCCAACATAAAAAATAAAGTGAGGGGCTTCCCTGGTGGCGCAGTGGTTGAGAGTCCGCCTGCCGATGCAGGGGACACGGGTTCGTGCCCCGGTCCGGGAAGATCCCACATTCCGCGGAGCGGCTGGGCCCCTGAGCCATGGCCGCTGAGCCTGCGCGTCCGGAGCCTGTGCTCCGCAACGGGAGAGGCCACAACGGTGAGAGACCCGCGTACCGGGAAAATAAATAAATAAATTAAATAAAATAAAAAATAAAGTGAGGATTAGTCTAACAACGGCCATCCATGTTGGAGAAACTCAGTTCCTGCCACATCTGTCTTTTCTATTCTTACATGGTGGTCATGAGGGTTAAGTAATAATTCAGATACAGCATTTAGCACGAAGTCTGACACACAGGAAGCTCTTAGTAAATATTGGCTACTACTGTTGTGAGAAGTACAATGTTCTAGCAAGCAGCCTGAACTTTTATCCTTATTCCCCAGCCAAGGAAGCCCGTAGAGAAGGAAACAAGTAGACATGTCCCCAAATTAAATGGAGAGCTGAGATGAACGAGAGCTGGGTGCTTTCTTAGACGTTCCGCTGCCTGCTGCAGAGCCAGGCAGTGGGGTGCGTGCGCATCACATGTCTCTGGGGGTCTGACAGCCAGAGCCTGTTCATTGGGCCCCGTCGTAAACAGAGCAGTTCTTTCTTAGAATAACAATGTCCAGTTGTCTCTGCAGGCTTTGCCTTTCAGGTTTTCAGGGCCTTGTAACCTTGTTCTCAGTGATCTCAATAGCATCCTTGTTCTACTGAAATGAGGCAAAAGTGGCACCAAGGGCACAGCCGGAGACAGAGAGGCACCAGGCAAGTTCAGAGAAACGAGCATGATGAATTTCCCAAATCTCCTTGGAGTGGATGGGTTTGACTTTCTCCCTGACCTTCTCTGCTCAGAAGTCTAGGTATTTGGATACTTTGTAACACAGACCAGACATTCAGCCCCAAGGAAGCTCTGGAGCTCAGAGCACAGAGGGCATGAGACTTTCCCCAGTAAATCTCCCCAACTAAATCTGGAGAGTGTTATTGTGCCATCTGACCCCTGGCATAGGAAGGGCTCTTTCTACTTCAGCAATCAGGACAGTCATCAGAAAGGCCATCAAGTTTCCACAGCTCATCTCCTCGGGGTAAGTGATTAGCGGTGTGCAGTGATGCTTTGATAATGACCACTTCCTCACCATGGTCAGGAACTGCTGGCATTTTAAGATTTTACTTCCTCAATCTCAGGTTTCAGTATTAGTAAGAGCAAGCAGGGTAACATGGGTAAGAGCAAGCCGGGTAGCATTAAAAAGCAGTGGTAGGGCTTCCCTGGTGGCGCAGTGGTTGAGAGTCCGCCTGCCGATGCAGGGGACACGGGTTCGTGCCCTGGTCTGGGAAGATCCCACATGCCGCGGAGTGGCTGGGCTCGTGAGCCATGGCCGCTGAGCTTGCGTGTCCGGAGCCTGTGCTCCGCAACGGGAGAGGCCATAACAGTGAGAGGCCCACATACTGCAAAAAAAAAAAAAAGAGCAGTGGTAAAATTCTTGGTGCTCATCAGTTTTACCCGACGAAGCCATAGGCATTCATTTACCATTTTAATAAATTAGAACAATACTTTCAAGAGCTCAGTGGGTTGGATAGACACAGAATCATAGAATATAAAGCCACAAGTGACTTGACTTCATAGAAGTGAACAGAGACACAGAGAGGTAAAGCATCTTGACCAAAGTCACACAGGCAGAGCGGGAACAAAGTACCCCGCACTCCTGTCACTAGACCGTACTCCCATTCATTTTCTTCAACGTGGATTTTATATTGTTCACTTCATTTTATGGGTGAAGAGTCCAAGGCTCTGAGAGAGTGGCTAATGTGCCCAGCTAGAGTCAGTTAGGAAAAGAGCTAACGCTTTATGATTTTCAGGATTCATTTCTGAATCCATTTTGGAGTTTATTAAGAGACCATCTAAGCAGTATAATATAAATGTAAAGCATTAGTAAAGATAACTATTTCTGAATTTTATGAAGCTATTGAGAGTAAGCGACACTAAGATGGTAATGCAGATGGGTTTAGGTTCCAGCAGGCAAGGTTTGAATCCCTGCTCGCTCATTTACTACTTATGACGTTAGGCAAATTTCTGTAACTTCTGTGTGTTTCAGTTTTCTTCTCTGTAGAAAAGAGAATAATAATTCCTACTTCACGGGGGAAGGGAAGGGAATATAAGAATTCACTAGAGCAGTGCTCAGTTTAATGTTCTGATACTTAGAAGTTGGTATCCCTCTCAGCTTCTGAAGTGAATATACAAAGCACGGGTCATACGTAAGAACTTCACCTCCACAATTATCATTTCAGATGCTTTCATCAAAAAAGAACAGAAAGCCCAATTCAGGTAGAGTAGCTGACAAGGGACTTTTTTGACTGGCGTATCTGGAGGTTTAGAGATGGAGCCAGGCCCCGGTTGAGTTAATCCCTTGGCTCTGCTCACGTCCCCAGCCAGCATGGTGGCTGTAGTTCTGGGCCTTACATCCATGCATTACAGTGTCCAAGGGAAAAGCAAGAAAGTTTCTTCTGCCCTGATATTCGAGGCAAGGATCCTGAGATCACCTTTGATTGGAGAACTCGATCATGGGTCAACTTATGAACCGATGAGTGTGACCTAGGAAATAACATGTGCTGGTGACTTAGTCAACAGAGCCACCTTTGTGGTGGTGTTGGGTCCTTTCACAGAGGAACATGGGCCGTAAGACAGAGAGGCAGATATCAGTACAAAAGCAGAGTTCTGTTAAGAAGGGAGGATGGTCAAATGGATGCTGGCTCATTGTCAGGAATGTTCATTATGCCATGATGGTCACCACCTACAGCATCTTTCATATACTCAGCGGGTAGTGTTGAGATGTAGGCATTTCTACCCTTGATGTTCAGAGGGGGAGTAGAGGCCAACAAGCTGTGTCACGGGAACTAGAGAAGGTGCTGTCTGTGATGTGTGTACGTTATCTAATGGGCCATAGCGGTTCTACGGTAGGTGCTTTCTGCATTTGATGTTGTTCTCGTCTGACACAAGCTCTGGGCCAGATCCAGAGAGACTTTGCTTTTGTCAGCAACCCTGTCATTTATTTACTCCAGTTGCCTCATAAAAAATTTAGAAAACCGGCTCTCTCAGGTCCCAGGGTCTGTAGTACTTGCTCACTGAGATGCTCCAGTCTGATTTGGAGCTTCAGGAAAACAGTCCGGTATCCTCAACCCAGGACTTCCTATCCGCGGAACTATATTAGTTTCCTCCTGCTGGTGTGACAAATTACCACAAACGTGGTGGCGTAAAACAACACAAATTTGTTAGCACCCAGCTGTGGAGGTCACAAGTCTAAAACAGGTTAGTAGCATTGCAGTCCTCTGGAGAGAATCCTCTTCTTGCCTTTCCCAACTTCAAAAGGCCGCCTGCATGTTTCGACTGGTGACCCCTCCAGCAGAGTTAGCGGTCCAACCTCTGCTTCTGTCATCACAAGTCGTTCTCTGACTCTAACCCTCCTGCCTCCCTCTTAAAAGGACACTTGTGATTACATTGAGCCCACCCAGATAACCCGGGATAATCTCCCCATCTCGAGATCCTTCTCTTAAACACATCTGCAAAGTATCTTTGCCATGTAAGGTAACATATTCACAGATTCTGAGAATTTAGAGCTGAACATCTTGGCGGGGGTGTAGAGGGGCATTATTCACCCTACCCCAGGGAGGAAGAAAGCAGAGGTCAAAATACACTTGTTCTTTCTACTCGGAATTGATCGACCAACTGTTACGCGTCCAGAGCATTTGCAGCATGCCACAAGCTGACTGTTTAATCACCTAGAATTTAAAAATAAGTGTACGTAATTTAGAGACACATAATTATTTTTCTTTTCCCATTGTAAGTGTGAGCATTATAAATTGCTTTCTAAGTTTAAACTAAGGGCAGTGCCGTTTTGTTTGCGCCCTCTCCACAATGTAATTGGGAACACTTTTTCTTCCAAACTGACCCAGATTTAAGAGCACACTCAAAGAAATGTAACACCAGCATAGGTTTGGAATCTGTAAGCTGCAGGGATTTGCTTTGCCAGTGGCCAACATCTGCTCTCTGATAATAAGCATGCACTTCATTGTTTGATGGCCACTTGGACTGCGGTCTAAATTTAGAGATGAAAAGATTCTTTTCAGACCTCTGAAGCCTAAAACTTTAAACCTGCACTGTGAGAATAAATGGCCTTTCTCTTATTGTAGTTGGCATGGCAAAGCTGGTAATTTGACCATTTAGAAAAGCGTTATACCACGTATGATGGGTGACTCCCCAGAGAATTTGCTTGCTAGGTTCACAGAATGGTTGGGCTTGAGGTTCTGAGGTCCAATAGGAGGTTACAAAGTGACAAGAGGAAGGAAATAAACAACTTACCAACAAATGACTACCTGGGCTCCCAAACCGGTGTACTAAGTAAGGCTAGCTCTAATTTGAAGACACTCTAATCCTTTCTTCTTATGTGGAATGTCTGACTAGTCGAGAAATTAAGTAGTGAAGTAGCTGTTTTTCTTTTAGACTACCTTTCAGTCATCAAGTCTCCCTAAACAATACAGTGCCTTAGAAATATTTCCACTCTGAGTTAGCCTGAGCAATCATTTAAAATGCCGTTTCTAGATCATATACTTGATAAATTGCCTAGATTTGGCTATCCCTAATTAGACTAATTACAAAAGTAAGGTGTGAGTCAGAATGTTAATAATTTCATAAGTGAAGCCGTTTATAATCATCAAGGAAACCACACGTACACGTCTAGCATCCCAAAGCCGTTCTGTTTCTTAGGATTTTTTCTCTCTCAACAGAAAAACAAGGGCTTGGTTACATTATCTTTCTTTCTTTTTCGTTTTTGAAAAGAGCACACTAGCTTTTTCAAAATCCCATGAGCTGAACCATCCAGTTCACTTGACAAGGCCATCTTGGAACAGGTAAATTGGTGGATAAAAATCCTAGCATTGCAACCAAGACTGGGGAAGCAATTTTATCACCTGGGGTGGAGGTTCTGAGTGGAGCAATTAGACGTGTGTGCACATTATGAGAAAGTAACAGGGGCCAGAACATGATGGCAAACAGTAGATTGACCTCTCCACCTCACCTTTACCTTATTCCCAGAGCCTCGCCCCCTTCAGGAGATGTATTTCTTTTCTTTTCTGTGTAGTTTTAGCAATTTTTTTCCCATTGATTAACAATGTTGTGTTAGTTTCAGGTGTACAACAAAGTGATTCAGTTATACATATACAAGTATCTATGCTTTTTCAGATTCTTTTCCCATATAGCTTATTACAGAATATTGAGTAGAGCTCCCTGTGCTATACAGTAGGACCTTGTTGGTTATATATTTTAAATATAGCAATGTGTACGTGTCAATCTCAAACTCCCAATCTACCCCTCCGCCCCGCCCCGTTCCCGTAACCATAAACTCGTTCTTTAAGTACAGAAACAGACTCACAGACATAGAGATGTGTTTCTTATGAACACCAGAGTGTCTTTAGTCATTAAAGGGCAGCATTTCCAAAGATGAATTTAGAAAAACAGCAGAAATGAAATCAATATTTAGTTGTATCTGTCTCTGCTTAAGAAAGAGATTCAAATATATCTCGAGAATCGCCTCCGTTTGCTTTGTTGAAAATCCTTCCAAAATTGTCAGCACTCTCCCTTTGATACCAGAAAAAAAAATAAGTATTTACTATGTGAACTACTTGTGTGAATCATATTTTGAAGGGAAATGGCATTCCAAACCATTGGAATGTCTTTTCTCTCAGATCGTTTTGTATCTCCCCTGGAGGGACCCTCTTAACTTCATGATAGAACTTTTCCCTCCCTTCTTCTTTAGTCTCCATGTAATGTGGACCTATTCTAGAAACATAAAGAACTTTAGATAAAGGACTCGTTAGGGGAAAAAGTAAGAAGGGAAGATCTGATCATTTCTCTTCTCTGATTTCTTTTGGGTATATGTATTACAATGGAAGTTGTACCTTCTTATAAGTTGTCTTATTTCTAAATGTCTTAGGCAGCACAGTTTCGCCCATTATTTTACACTTTATTTCTTCTTCACGTGTATGTACTTAGTTTTCCCAGCTAGGCTGCTGTGGGTAATTACTGTGTCTTGAAATAGTTTCATATAGAGTTCTTTACTCAAAATTGGGCACATAACAGAAATTATCGTTCTATTATTAATAAGCTTATTTAGGAGGGACACAACTGGAGGTAATTCAGCTACTAAGATGAGGAGAGCCAGAAACAGGTGAGTGACGTCTGTCCTGAGGCCTAGATATACATGGCCTCCAGAGCAAAGCCTTCTGGAATTGACAGCCCTGGTTTCCAGCGTTAATGAGAGTGAAGTCTTTGCTGAAAGGTAAGCTAATGTCGGGGGCAGAGGTTTAATGCCTCCCTCTGCAGCCTGAAGCCCACCTTTTCTCTGTGTACCCCATTGTACTGGCCGCAGAGCAGGCTGCAGAAGGTCCAGCAACCTCCGTATCAAAGATCCCGGCCCCCTCCTTGCCCCCAAGGTGACTGATCTTCAACCCAAATGGAAGAGGGAAGCATTTAGGGCCCTTCAGGCTGGCGGGAAGCCCTTTGGTGATGAATGAGTAACGGCTGGGCCCCTTGCCGACTGCCGGGATTCAACTTTCGAGATAATGATTCTTTAATCTTCACTTTAATTCTCAATGTGAGCTGTCTCACTCTTTCTATACTCTCATTTAATCTACCTCCTATCCAGAAACAAACAGAGAAAGCTTCCTGAGCTGCACTTTTCAAGGTTCAGGTCTCAGCCACTTGATTAGAATCACATAGCCTAATGGAACAGGGTTTCATCTTAGCTGTAGGGAAAGCTTTGCTTTCCAGTCACAGCCATCACCTAACATAGGCCTTTTATAGAGACCACTGATTCTCTAAATTTTGGTCTTGAGACCCCTTTATGCTCTTAAAAATTACCAAGGATCCCCAAATGCTTTCGTTTATGAGGATTATATGTATCACGTTAACACATTTAAAACTGAATTAGAATTGTTTTAAATTCTAATTTATTATCAGTTTTATGGGAAAATGATTATTTGTTAATTCCTTTAAAAATAATAAACCCAATTATGCTTAGTGAAATAAGTCAGAGAAAGACAAATACAGTGTATTATCACTTATATGTGGAATCTAAAAACTAAAACAAACAAATGAATATAGCAAAACAGAAACAGACTGACAGATACAGAGAACAAACTAGTGGTTACCAGTGGGGAGAGGGAATAGAGGAGGGGCAAGATAGGGTAGGGGATTAAGAGGTACAAACTACTATGATAAAACACATAAGCTGCAAGGATGTATTGTACAGCACAGGGAATATAGCCAATATCTTTTTTTTAAAATGATGGGGGTTTTTTTGTTATTTATTTATTAATTTTTGGCTGCGTTGGGTCTTCGCTGCTGCGTGCGGGCTTTCTCTAGTTGCGGCGAGCGGAGGCTACTCTTCGTTGCAGTGTGCAGGCTTCTCATTGTGGTGGCTTATCTTGTTGCAGAGCACGGGCTGTAGGTGCACGGGCTTCAGTAGTTGTGGCTCATGGGCTCTAGAGTGCAGGCTCAGTAGTTGTGGCGCACAGGCTTAGTTGCTCCGCGGCATGTGGAATCTTCCCGGACCAGGGCTCGAACCCATGTCCCCTGCGTTGGCAGAAGATTCTTAACCACTGTGCCACCAGGGAAGCCCACCAATATCTTATAATAACTTTAAATGGAGTATAATCTATAGAAATGTTGAATCACTGTGTTGTACACCTGAAACTAATACATTATAAATCAACTGTACTTCAATAAATAAGTTAAATAATAATAAATAGTAAACCCATTACATGTTACATAAATAACATACTTCTATGAAAAACAGCTAAATTTTTAAAAATTAAAAAAATGATGAGTGACATTGTTTTGCATTTTTATAAATGTGTCTGACTTAGAAGATAGCTAGATTCTGTTTTTTGGTGTTTTTTTTTTTTTTGAATTCTTATATCTGGTTAGAGAATTGGCCTCAAACAGATATATAGTTGCAAAGGGAAGGAGTGTTTTTAGTAGCCTTTTCAGTTAGTTGTGGATAGTTAATTGTGGCTATTTTCAGTTAATTGTGGATATCCTTCTCTGATACTATGTCAAAACTCAGCAAGTAATAGTTCCTCAAAAGTTAATTTGCTATGTCGGATCTGAAATCATATTAAAGAAATTTTTGTATTTGGTTACATAACAATCCATTGGTCTATCTTGCATGTTAAATGGATTCTGTTACCTATGATGCTTTTGTAACATCATGCATTGACCTTTGGGAAATTATTGGTTCACTGAGTTCTACAGAGCTTTCAAATGTTGACACATTTTATTATAAAATATTTTTAAATCATTCATTAATATCAACAACTTAATCAGAAAAGTCTTTAAGTGCTGGGAAGCTGTCAAATTCACAGTGGCAGATAAACATTTTGCAAAATTCTAGTTTTCACTTGAAAGCTCGAATGATAAACTTGGCAATAGGTACTATCAGTTGTTTTCCTTCAAGTGGCAGGCTTCTTTCATTTTTAAGAAAATATTTCTCTGTTACTCAAGAGAGTATTACGGTTAATACTCAAACTATTAACCATAGTTTGTCGTTCTTTTAATTAAGATGTCATTCCATGAAATAAACACCTCGTTTAGCTTATAACAATGACGACAATTGCACAGGTGTTTTTCCTCAGGAAAACCACTGACCTTTGTACAACAGAAGTGCTTTAGGCATGCTTCCCATTTTGTCAGACCGGACATTGAAAGGATGTATACTCAAGAGTTTATTGTTAATAAAGTTAATAATCTTTATATTTCACTCAGAACATTCTTAGGAGACCCTGGGCGTTGTTTCAGGGATGTGGCAGGAAAGCATAGAGTTCGGTGCTGCTGCCTTGATTTGTGCTACGTCCCCAGCAGTTTTACCCGCTGTTGCTTTTGCACCATCAGTGTTGCTATCCACACAATTAAAAAGGCAAACAACATCTTAGAATTATTATGAAAATACAGTAGGCCTTGCAAACTGCCTGAGGGGTCTTGGAGACCCCAGGGGTCTGTGGATCACATTTGTATAGCTACTGGCATAGATAGCATAATAGTTACCCTTTATTAAGCCCATGGTATATGCCAGACATGGTTATGTGCATTAATTATTTTAATCCCCAGATGTACAGACAGATGGAGAGCCTACCACATTCTAGAAAATGTATTGAGCTTCCCTGGTGGCGTAGTGGTTGAGAGTCCGCCTGCCAATGCAGGGGACACGGGTTCGAGCCCTGGTCCGAGAAGATCCCACATGCCGCGGAGCAAATAGGCCTGTGTGCCACAACTACTGAGCCTGCACTCTAGAGCCCGCGAGCCACAACTACTGAAGCCCGCTCGCCTAGAGCCCGTGCTCCGCAACAAGAGAAGCCACCGCAGTGAGAAGCCCGCGCACCGTAATGAAGAGTAGCCCCCGCTCAGTGCAACCAGAGAAAGCCCATGCGCAGCAACAAAGACCCAATGAAGCCAAAAATAAATAAATTTATTTTATAAAATAGAAAAGAAAAGAAAATTTATTCTTTTTAACCTTTCTACCCTGGTTACACTTCTCTGATGCTGGCTCGTGGGAGCTAATTAAAATCTGAGGAATTGTCAACAGCATTGCTGCCAGGGGTATAACGCTCCATTTTCTCAGTCCCAGAAGTGTTTAGGCCTTTAGAAATTCATGATTCAGTCTACGTTTGCTTGGTGGGTGCTAGGTCTTCAGCATACGTCAGGCCACAAAGTATGCTTCTCAGGGTTCTTAAGAATGTTTCCTCCCACCCCCCAATTTGTTTTCTTCTCATAGTTATTCTTTCTCTCACTTTCTGGACCTTGGTCTCACCGTTTGAACCCCTGTCCAACAAGAATGGCCTTAAATGTCATGCCTTTGGCTGAACTACATCTGCCCATCCATACACAATGATGAGTTGCTCTTTCTGTCAGGATCTTGGGGTCGCATTTTTTTAACTGAGCATTAGCTTGGTCACACACAGATAATTGTTTCTCCTGTTGTCTCATCCGTGCCTTGAAGGCTGGCCTGGATGAAGAACCTGTGGGGCGTTTCCTGCTCCACCCTTTTGGGTTAAAGAGCTGTTTCCCAGAAACGGACTCACAGACATAGAGAACAGACTTGTGGTTGTCAAGAAGGGTTGGGGGGGAGGGTGTGATGGATTGGGGGTTTGGGATTAGCAGATACAAACTATTACATAGAGAATGGATAACAGCAAGATCCTACTGTATAGCGCAGGGAACTATACTCAGTGTCCTGTGATAAACCATAATGGAAAATAAAACTTTAAAAAAAGACTGTGTATACATATACATGTGTGTGTGTATACATGTATATATATATATGTATAACTGAATCACTTTGCTGTATAGCAGAAATTAACACAACATTGTAAATCAACTATATTAAAATAAAATAAAATCTTGCCCTTTCCAAAAAAAAAAAAATAGCTTTTTCCTTTCCCATTTGCCCTCTCATGAGATGCTTTGCTGGCAATGTTTCGTTCTCTGGGCTACAAATGTTGATTTGGATTGCTAAGTCAGTGGTGGCTAAGAGCAAGCCCAAATCCTGAATTAATCTGAAAGCCAGGCTAAGGGAAAGCTAATATCTGCTTGGTTTCATTATGACTCTGTAAAATTCCCTGTTGGAATGACCCTTGAGCTGATTAACAACTCTGTTGGTTGCTTTTCAAGTGTGGCGGGGACTGTGGTGATGTGTGTTATCTCTGCAAAGTATGTGGTTGTAAGTATTGAGAACTGTAATTCTTTCAGGCCAAATTCAGGCTTAAGAGGGAACTGTACAGACAGGACTAGGACTAGATAAAATGACGTTGCATCCAGGAGTGTCTATGGTTCTGTCCTGCTTTTATTCCTTAGTGTGACTATTAGGTAGGAGAAACAGGAACCTTTACATTTCGCTACTGAGGAAACAAGTTCCTGAGAGGAGCCCAGGCTTAGACCACAAACAACTTTTCTCTCTCAGAGCGTACAGATATTATCTAACCTAACAGATATTAGCCAGCAATCCCTGCCTAGTGAGGTCTCTTAGGAACATCTTTTAACTGTGCTTCTCTCTGCCTCGGGTATCCTTTTTTAAGTTTTTCAGCTTACGTCTCCTATCTGAACCTAAAACACCCACAGGGTTGATTGACACAGCGGTAAATTAAACTAATCCATTACATCTAGATCTCTTCTGCAGCTTTGGTAATGAAGTTCTATTTTTATATCCTTATGATGAGCCATTACTGTATGTAGAGCAGATATCTGCCATATTTAGTGATATGGAGTAGAAAACTAGACTGTTAAAGATGGGGCACAGGCTACCGAGAGCACCCATCTGAGTTTATTCCCAGTCATTTCACTGATAAGACTATGTGACCTTCATCATCCCCTGAGCTCTGCCTTTATCACTGGGTCTGAATTAACGATCTTGGTGCCATCCATACCTTGCAGGAGTGTGACAGGCAGAGCTGGACTTGGATGAAGTTATAAGAGCAGCATTTCTAACTTCCGTTAGGGCGTCTTCTGGAAATGTGTATGACATGGAGAGGGGTGAGCAGTGCCTTCCCAGACATTCTGGCAGGGCCCCCATCACTCTGTCCTCCTGCACAGATCTACCTCTCTCTTTTGGTCATCTTCCCCCACCAGTGCCCATCAGCACTTCTCAGGGGCTATTCAGTTCAACCTCTGAAGGTCCCAGTGCTGGTTTGAGTCCCACTTCAGCCGTCTTTCCTTTACTTGTGCAGCCAGTGGTGTTTCTGTGCAACCAGCGTGAGCCCTGATAAATTTTGAATTCAGAGTCATACTGGTTTCTCTCTTGATGCTTGTGAAATTAGTCCCTGACATAATGTCAGCTGACTCCTGCCAAAGATCCAGGACAGGGCTTCCCTGGTGGCGCAGTGGTTGAGAGTCCACCTGCCAATGCAGGGTACACGGGTTCGTGCCCCGGTCCGGGAAGATCCCACGTGCCGCGGAGCGGCTGGGCCCGTGAGCCATGGCTGCTGAGCCTGCATGTCCGGAGCCTGTGCTCCGCGACAGGAGAGGCCACAACAGTGAGAGGCCCGCGTACCTAAAAAAAAAAAAAAAAAAAGATCCAGGACAACACAACCAGATGTCCAGTGTTGCAAAGTCTTTGGACCTAAAAGACTGTTGTCAGTCTAATTCTCTCCATCCCCTAATGTACTTTTATGTTTGTGTCAACTCAGATATATTTTAGAGTTCTTGAGTCAATGGCATGGCTTACTCAGTTCGTGGTACGTGGTATCTTTAGAACACTTGGAGAATAGCATTTATGGTAGAGAAATCCCAGCACTTAATAGTGCTTTACTCTAAAGAGGCAGTGACCAATGTCTTCTTAATGTTTTCATCCATCCAGAACCACTCACTCCCCACTCTATCCCGTGGGGCTTGCATCCATGTTAGTGCGTATTACATTATATTATAAAATAAAGATAAAATGTAACTTTTAAGTCAAAATGAAAATGTAAAGAACCAGCTTGTGAGCACCCTGAAGGCAAGAAGGCGTCTTATTTCGTCTCTACATCCAGCATCATTCAAACGTCATTTAATGTCATTTAATCCAAATAGAATATTTAGGTTTCTCAATTCAAAGTGGAGATACTCTTTTCTTATAGTACGGCTCACGGTCCTGCCTTTTGGTAATATGTTCTACTTCTCTACCTGCCATACCCCACCCTTAAAAAAAGAATTTTTTAACCCTGCCCAGCTGATGATGTGTGTTATCACTGAATGACGTGGTGGAAGTATGCAGCTCTCCTGAGCCTTGACAGCCTCAGTACTGGTCCTTCCTCTTGTCCTTCTAGCGACGCTGAAGGAGCTCATCTCACAGACCATGATCTGCTGGGCCCAGGAGGACCAGATCCAGGATGCAGAGCTGGTTCGGATGATGTTCAACCTCCTGCGGAGGCAGTACGACAGCATCGGGGAGCTGCTGCAGGCGCTGCGGAAGACCTACACCATCAGCCAGGCCTCCGTGAGCGACACCATCAGCCTGCTGGCTGCCCTGGGCCAGATTCGCTGCCTTCTTAGTGTCCGGATGGGCAAGGAGGAGGAGCTGCTCATGATCAACGGGCTGGGGTAGGTCATTCCCATCAAGGGCAGGTTCTCCAAGAAGCTTCCGGTGGGAGGGCTTCCCTGGTGGCGCAGTGGTTGAGAGTCCGCCTGCCGATGCAGGGGACGCGGGTTCGTGCCCCGGTCTGGGAAGATCCCACATGCCGCGGAGCGGCTGGGCCCGTGAGCCATGGCCACTGAGCCTGCGCGTCCGGAGCCTGTGCTCCACAACACGAGAGACCACAACAGTGAGAGGCCCGCGTACCGCAAAAAAAAAAAAAAAAAAAAAAAAAAAAAAAAGAAGCTTCCGGTGGGAAAACTGGTTCAACTTGCTACATGGCAGTTCTGGAAGCAAATCACATAAACCTACGTGTGCCCCCATCCTGACTTCACTCCTCATGGGATTATGTGCTCGTTAAATCAGTCACCTTCGATAACCTGAGAGACCAGACAGTGGGCTACCGGGGATGAAGGGGCATGGCCAGAAGAAGTGGGGAGGAATCTTGGAGAAAAGCAGATATTTAGTTTGAATCTGATAAAAGTAGCCCCAGGGAGGCAATGAAAAAATCCAGAGGAAGGGGCAGTGTGTTCAACTCCACAGGAGAGAAACGTTTTGAGCGCTTCAGTGTTTGACTGGAGATCTTCTGAGACTTCCCTCTGAAAAATTACAGCCCAATTCCTCCCTTTTTTCAGGACTGATGTGGAGTCATTTTCTTCAGTTCCTTGAGACACGTTTCCCCATGACAGCAGCTCGTGGCTCTTCCTTAGAAGCCACGTCACCAGAAAGATGGCATTTTATTTATTTATTTTTATTTTCATCATTTAAAATTTTTTTTTATTTTATACAGTTTTTGAAGGTTACTTTTCATTTACAGTGATTACAAGATATTGGCTAAATTCCCCGTGTTGTGCAATACATCCTTGAGCCTGTCTCACATCCAACAGTTTGTACCTCCCACTGCCCCACCCCTATGTTTCCCCTCCCCGTCTCCCCACTAGTAACCACTAATTTGGCTTCTATATCTGTGGGTCTGCTTCTTTTTGTTGTATTCACTAGTTTGTTATATTTTTTAGATTCTACATATAAGTGATATCATACAGTATTTGTCTTTCTTTGTCTGATTTATTTCGCTTAGCGTAATGCCCCCCAAGTTCATCCACGTTCCTGCAAATAGCAACTTTTCATTCTTTTTTATGGCTGAGTAGTGTTCCATTGTATATATATACCACAAGCAAGATCACATTTTAGACATCAAAAAGATTTCCTTTAATTAGGTAGCATAGTTCCCTTTTGCAGGTGAGAAAACTGAAGCCCCACAAGGTTCACTGACCAGCCCACAGTTTTACTTGATTAAAATCAAGCACTAGAGCTACAACCTTCCTGCCGCTGGATGTTCCATCCTACCACCCACGAGCCTGCAGAGTAAAGGAGCATCACTGAGCCCCAGAACAGGGACTCTGAGGACACCTGCTGGGAGTCGGGGGAAGATGCATGCATTTTTTAAACTCATTTCCAAAGAGGAATCTTATAATAGAGATGAAGAGACTTCTATGGAAAGAGAAAAAAGCCACAGAATTAGCCTCTCCCCCAGCCCTTGCAGTAGACACAGCTGCGCTAAAAACTGATTGTGTCTCCTCTTAACAGCTGCAACCCTTGGGGGACTGGGTATGGGCAGAGAGTAACCACCTGCAAGGGATTCCACAGCCCCGTCGCAGGCTGCTTCTGTGTTTTGATTTGCCTGCAGCTTTATTATGTGAATTTACGTTGAATGACTTAAAAATATAATTCCTTTTATGTTTCATTGTTGATCATTTCATTGATTTTTTAGCACTGCTGTCCAAAAATGTCATTGGTACCTAATACACAATTGCCTTAAGGAAAGGGTACAGCCCTACCATTTGGATAACTGAAGTACATAGAGGCGTAGATATAAGGACAAGAGAACAGAAAATAGCAGACCCTTAGCACACAGAGGAAGAGAAATCCAGTGATTTGAGCTGTCTCAAAACTATTACAAGCAAAAAAAGCAAGGGACAACTGTTTAATGTCATTAGAAGGAAATATTCCAAAGAAAGAGAGCACTTAGTAGAAATAAAGGAGCACAAAATATTCCTTTCAGCTAAAGAAAGGCCCTCCATGTATATTCTCACCAACCTAGTGCCTTCTTAGCATCTTTCCAGCACGTCACATGTACATTACTTCACCCCGAGTATGTTTGTGCATTTGTGTGTTCTCGCCCCTGAATTGTCGTAGCGTTGAAATAAGCAAGGGCTGACCTCTCTCTCTGATTACTCTAGAGACATAATGAACAACAAGGTGTTTTACCAGCACCCCAACCTCATGCGAGTCCTTGGCATGCACGAGACAGTCATGGAGGTGATGGTGAACGTGCTGGGTGCAGAGAAATCTCAGGTAATGCTCTGAGGAGAATTTAACCAGAACTTGACCCCTGGGCAGGGACACATGAGGGGACCTCTTCACAGCCACATGGCTGGTGCCAACTGCCTAGTGACTCTTCCCAAGGAGGGGGCGGGGATGAGCACACAGCCAGGAAGGAGCCATGAGATGGGGTCCAGCCAGTGTAGGAGTTCTTCTCGCTCATTCCACTGGGCTGCTTAGTCTTCTTTCCCATCCTCTGCAGCCCTGCTCCTTCGGAGATGGAATGCCTCTGGCCCCACTTAGGAGCCTGCTGTGTTTGGTGCTGTGTCAGGAGAAGGCTGTTCTAAAGGAGAACACGATTTTAATAACGATCCTGGCAGTGTTCCCACCACAGTACGCGTGTTTCCTCTCTGAGCCAAGTTCCTGACGATGCTGGAATTCCTGGCCAGCTCCCCCATAAGGAGCCTGCTGCCAGGGGGAGCTCCTGTTGCCAGGGGGCAGGGAGTGCCAGTTGGGCCCACCTGGGCCTGTATCCCAATTTGTCTGGGTCCTCTTCAGAGCTAGAGAGCTTCTGAAGGCAGAAGATGGGGTGTGTTTTCAAATATTGGAGATTCCGAAGTGCCTGATCCTAGGAGAGCAGCCCCACCAGTATTGACAGGTGAGGGCTGTGAGGCAGGAAGAGGAGCCAGGCTTACTTTCCTCCTCACTTCCTTCCCTCCGGTCTCTTTTGAAAGTGGACCCTCTCCAGGAGATCCCTGAGCAAATGTCTGGATGCCTCAGCAGGCAGGCAGACTGGAGCTTCCAGAGCCTCCATGACTCTAAAGGCAGAAATTAAGGGCTTTCTAGGGTCCTGAGCCAACACTGATACCATTTACTGAGCATGACTGATCGGACGGAAGATGTGGCCAAGCCCTGGAGATGCTAATTACTTTGTTAAGCAGAGAAGCCAAGCACTGTAGATGGTAATAGAAGTTGGCATCTCAGTGCTAAATTGTAAGAATCATATTACGAGTACTATAGGAGCCCATAGGAGAGTAGTTATCAAGGACAGAAGTAGGGGGAAGGCTCACAGTCTGAGACAGTGATGCTCTGGGGACTTCTACAACTGTAGGAGCCAATCTTTACCCAGAAGACTCAGGTTTGATCATAGCTTTGGGTCTTGTTTGTCTGTGACCACCCATCTGCCTTTCTGTCTGCTCCCTTCCTAGTTAGAATAGTCTGATGTAGGGTTGTACAGTTTCTCATGACATGTAAGGATGACTGGGTTTCTGGTTTGACATCTATTTTCTTTGAAAGAAAAGATACTTCAGGAATTATAATTAGCTCTCAGTATTTTTAGAAGCCTCTTTTAGGTGTGTATTCTCTGTCCCTCCTATGAATCAGTCTTGGAACCATCTGGAAGTAAGGAGAAAATTCATTTTCCAAACTGTTGGCAGCTTGCAAGACTTCACCCTAAGACTCTTTGAAGTCAGCCTTTTCAGAAAGGCCTCGTGATAGATTCTTCTCCCTGACGCTTTCTACTTCTCCCTACAGATTGCCTTTCCAAAGATGGTTGCTAGCTGTTGCCGCTTCCTGTGCTATTTCTGTCGAATTAGCCGACAAAATCAGAAGGCCATGTTTGAGCATCTCAGTTACCTGCTGGAGAATAGCAGTGTTGGCCTAGGTAGGTCACATCATAACGTCTGCTGTTGGCTCAGAGGTTACCCTCCCCCTGCTGACCACTCAGGCAATAAAGGGAAAGAAGTCACATGCATGCTATGGTATTTTTAAATATAAGAAGGAACCCTGCCTGATCTAAAAACAGGTGAGATGATAATAATACCATGTCTCCGCTCTCCAACCTAAGTAGAGAGGTCGCTGCCGACCAGCGCTGGTGACAGATTTGCGTCAGCATAGCCACAGTTTGACTCTTCTCTCTGGAGACCAGTGGCTCATGGTGTATGAAATGGTGCCCGAGACTGTGGATGTAGTCTGGAGATAGAGCGCCTCCCAGCCCATTCAGCTGACCAGGGAGCAGTGCTCACGAGACCAAGGTCATGGATCCAATCCCCTCTTGGGCTGCACGCCTGTCCCATCAGCCAACCAGCCAGTGCGTTCGTAGCTGCAAGGCAGAAGGGCCAGGGGCAGCTATGGGCAAAGAGTGTAAATCCCATCACCGCTGCTAGAAAACCCACGCGTGCACATGCCTCCCTCACTGTCGTGGATGTAAACCAGATGAATGTGTGGAAGACTCAAATACACACATGACGTGCACGTGAAATCGAAATCTCAGTTTTCCTGTTTATCAAATGCAGCCATACACGGACCAACCTTTTTATAAAATGCCACCTGAAGTTCTTCTCAGTTCTAGCCTAAGAACCAAACAAAGGAAACGAAAGACAACGTTGGTGACCTGATTTAACTGTAAGAGCTAATTCTGTTTGAGGCTTTTTCTAACTCTAGGTGGTGACCCCAGAAATGGCCAGGTTATGTGAGCTTAGTTGATCAAGTGACATCTGAGACTTTTGAATGATCACCAAATGGAGGCCCAAGAACCTCCATGTTAGAAAAGCACTTGAAAATACGTGGTCCCAGCTGATCCTATGAACTGATTTTCTAACTGAAGCTATATTCACAATCAGTAATGAGTGTGGGGAGGAAAGATAGCAAATAGAGCTGTTCTTAAATGGGGTGGGCAGCCCCCCTCAGGGGACAGCGATGTGATCCAGGTTTTGTGTTTGCTGCCCTCTCCTGGCCATTACTGTGCACTGCAACCTCAGCTCAGCGCTAGATGGCCTCTTTCTCTCTTTCTTTCTCCTTCTCTCCTCCTTCCTCAGCCTCCCCGTCCATGAGAGGATCCACTCCGCTGGACGTGGCTGCTTCCTCTGTGATGGACAACAATGAGTTAGCGCTGGGCTTAGAGGAACCAGACCTCGAGAAGGTAACTGGCCCTGCGGAGGCACTGTGCTTGCTCCCCACTGCCTACAGCACAGCCAGGCCAAGGAAAAGCAGACGGAAGTCTGGGTCTCTGTCAGAACCTCTTTAGCGTGTGACAAAAATATGGCGGGGGGGCTTCCCTGGTGGCGCAGTGGTTGCGAGTCCGCCTGCCGATGCAGGGGACACGGGTTCGTGCCCCGGTCCGGGAGGATCCCACGTGCCGCGGGGCGGCTGGGCCCGTGAGCCATGGCCGCTGAGCCTGCGCGTCCGGAGCCTGTGCTCCGCAACGGGAGAGGCCACGGCAGTGAGAGGCCCGCGAACCGCAAAAAAAAAAAAAAATACATATATATATATATACACACACACACATAATATATATTACATATATATATATATATATATATATGGATGTGAGTCACTGGCAGCTGTGTGATAATTAGGACCAAGCATCTCCTGTGGTCTGGGCTCGCCAGCTCCACAGACATGGACATGTGGATGGGAGTGGGCCCCTGACCCTGACAAGGGGATCAGAAAAGGCCCTCAGCAAAGAGATGACCCCCAGCGTGGGCAGAAGCTACTCGGTCACATCGCGGGGAAGCGCGTGCCAGGAATGTTTGAAGTTCAGAGAGGAGAGCGTGGCGTGCTTGAACTTCGGAAAGCTGGGTGTGACCAGAGCGCAGAGTGCGAGCAGAAAGGAATGGGCCTCGTGCTGCCATCGCTGCTAATAACAGAAGTCCACTCTCCTCCGGAATCACTGTGTGACATACCCCACTCGGAATTAACTCACATGACCCTCAGGACAAGCATTTTTATTGTTGCCCTAGTTATAGGAGAGGAAACTGAGGCACAGAGAGATTAGGGAACATTCTCAGTGTCGTGGGGTTTGTAAGTGTCAGAGCCAGGGGTCAAAAGCACTGGGCTCCAGAGGCCGTGCTCTTACCTATTATATTATGGGACCTCCCTGTAGAGCCTGGAGCCATGGAAGCCACTGGAGGGCTTCAAGCAGAGGAGCAACACAACACCGTTTATGTGTTAGAAAACACTTTCTGGTTTCAATAAGAAGAACTGACTGGAACAGAAACAAGACAACCCCCCTGCCCCCATACACGCAGGGATTCAGCAGCTGTGCGCCCAGCAGCATGATATGTGATAGCTGCTCCGTAAATGCCCTGGGTATTCCTGGCCTCTGCCTCTGTGGGACAGACTTCAGTCAGGCTCAGCTCTTCACACATTTAGACAGCAATAAATATCACGGGTTTTATCTGGGTGCTGTGATGATAACTGACACCTGTATTTAAAAGCAGTTAACGGTTCTCTTGACAAGACAGTGCCACAAGCCTCAGTGCCCAGCATCCCAGCGTCAGCCTCGTTCACCTGTTCAGTTGATAACTGCTCGACAAGGACCACAAGCCTCCCTCAGAAGATGCAAGATATGTTGAGTGGAGGCCAGGAGGCAGGGAGAGGGGAGAAAGGGGACCCAGGGAGATCTGTAGAGGAGGATGATGGGGTTGCTGCCTCCTTTTCAGGTGGTTCTCGTGGCTCAGCACAGTGCGCAGGCTTTACTCAGACCAGTGTCAGGAAATGCCCCAAGCGTGGTCCCTGGGGGAGAAGGCGAAGGACCAGTGAATGCTGCCATTCCATTCCACCCTTCTATGTATCACAGCAGGAATCAGACCTGAGACGGAACAGCAACCACACACAGACACACACAGACACACACAGACACACACACACACACACGAGCACTTATTTTTGTGGCCAGTGAAATGCCCTGCACCTGTAACCCTGAAAACTCTGCCTAATTCCTGCTTTTATTAATGCTTTTCCGGACTTTATTTATTTACTTATTTATGGCTGCATCGGGGCTTTGTTGCTGTGCGCGGGCTTTCTCTAGTTGCGCCGAGTGGAGGCTACTCTTCGTTGCAGTGCGCGGGCTTCTCATTGTGGTGGCTTCTCTTGTTGTGGAGCACAGGCTCTAGGCACGCGGGCTCCGTAGTTGTGGCTCACAGACTCTAGAGCGCAGGCTCAGTAGTTGTGGCGCGTGGGCTTCGTTGCTCCACGGCATGTGGGATCTTCCCGGACCAGGGCTCAAACCCATGTCCCCTGCATTGGCAGGCGGATTCTTAACCACTGTGCCACCAGGGAAGCCCTTTTCCAGACATGTTTAAGACCAAACAAACTCTAAACTCCAAGCATAATAATATTCTTGCTCCTTTAAGTAGGAAAAAGTGTGATGATAGTTTCTTACTGAGTTTTGACTTAGATCCATCATTCTTTCAAAATGACTTAGAGTATTTGCTGTCAGCAAATATATGAGTCATTTGACGAATGTTTATTGAGCCCCTACTCTGTGCTAGGCCCTGGGGACTAAAAATTGAAAACACCCCCCTCTTCTCCCCACGTACATAGAATGTCAAAGGCTAAATTAGAATGACACCTGCATTTCAAGCACAGGAGGTCTATTTGCTAAACTTGCTAAACTGGTACCTTCTGAAAAGTAGGGAGATTCTAAAATATTCTACCAGATCGCAGAGCTGAGATCTTCTGCTAAGTGTCTGGTAACCTGGAAGTGAAGAGAACACACTACCCATCCTAGTCCTTAAGTGGCCATGACCTCTTTGCTAGCCGTCCCACGTTGAACGTCTCAGCTCCTGACTTGGGACGGCTGTTGTTGAGCCAGAACTTACCTAGGGACCCCTGATTAGTTGAAGGCCCACCCAGTCAACCAGTGACTGAACATTTTGGTCTTGAAATAGCATGGCCAAATGAACATGGCCAGCCTGCATCCACTGTTGCCTCCCCAGAGACACCCTACTTAGGCCTACTTTTAAATGGCAGATCCCTCTTGCCAGAACTGGAAAATCCATGGAACTATAGCACGTGGAGTGTTCCTACATAGCAGTGATCATCAGTCTCGTCAACTGCTTGGAAACAAAAATGAATGAAAGGGGGCTTCCCTGGTGGTGCAGTGGTTGAGAGTCTGCCTGCCGATGCAGGGGACATGGGTTCGTGCCCCGGTCTGGGAAGATCCCACATGCCGCAGAGTGGCTGGGCCCATGAGCCATGGCCACTGAGCTTGTACGTCCGGAGCCTGTGCTCCGCAACGGGAGAGGCCACAGCAGTGAGAGGCCCGCGTACGGCAAAAAAAAAAAAGAAGAATAAAAGGTTCCAATTTCAAATCTACTAAATTATTTACCTGGAAAGTCCTGGGCTCTCTCTAGCTTCTAGGTAAATGAAAGCCCTTCAGTTCCCAGAATTTTGCCTGCCTTATAGCTATGTAAAAAACTTACATAAAAAAAAAAAAAAAAACAAAAAACCTGGGCACTTACTTTTGTATTGTTCTTGGCAGGTGGTGACCTACTTGGCAGGCTGTGGCCTACAGAGCTGCCCCATGCTTCTGGCCAAAGGATACCCTGATGTCGGCTGGAACCCCATTGAAGGGGAGCGCTACCTGTCCTTCCTGAGGTTTGCCGTCTTCGTGAACAGTGAGTCTCAGTTTTCCATGTTTTTCAGACCTAGGATGGCATAATTGTGGTGGATACTAGGAAAAGGAAATCCTTTGCACTGCTTCCTCTCCATAACTATGATAGATTCTATAGGTAGGTGGCAGCTGGAAGAAAAATCTCAGGGAGAATCAGGCTAGACAAGGATCAAGAGTAGAATCCAATGGACAGTCCTGAGCTCTAGTGCCAGAGCCTGCAAGGAACTCACTGCATGGGCTTGGGCTTGTCATCTCTCTGTACCTCTTCTCCTAAAAGAGGGGGCTTATTAATATCTTGATCTCACCTGTTTCACAGAATTAAATGCAAGTGTGCCTCCAGATCCTTAGACTATTAGTTGGTTGGATGGATGGATGGGAGGAAGGATGGATGGATGGATGGATGGTTGGATGGTTGGATGGATGGAAGGAAAGAAGGAAGGAAGGATGGATGGATGGATGGGTGGATGAATAAAAATCAGGAATAACTGATCGCTGTTAAAGGTAACTAAACTCCCAGGAGAAAAAAATTGCTATAGAAACCCTAAATATTATTCTTCTTAATATTGATACAAGTCACCTCTCATTTATAGTGAATTCCAAGTTGACACAAATTCTGTATTTTCACTAGTTTAATGTGCTGAATATTGTGTAAAATAAGTAAACTACTTTCTTAAAACTGTACCTTGTCTCCCTAGATTCTGCTAAAATACTAATTCACTTACATTTACGTTGTAGTTAAAATAGTTCTCCCTTTTCCCAGTTTGGAGTTTCAGGCCAACAAATCCAGCTGGGCCGGTTAAGTGATCACAAAGAGGGATTGCACCTAATAAACAATCATGCCGATTTTTCTAACTATGAGAATTCACCTAAAAATATATTGGTGATGGGGCTTCCCTGGTGGCACGGTGGTTGAGAGTCCACCTGCCGATGCAGGGGACACGAGTTCGTGCCCCGGTCCGGGAAGGTCCCACGTGCCGCGGAGTGGCTGGTCCCGTGAGCCATGGCCGCTGAGCCTGCGCGTCCGGAGGCTGTGCTCCGCAACGGGAGAGGGCGTGGCAGTGGGAGGCCTGTGTACCGCAAAAATATATTTATGTATATATATACATACATGTATATATATATGTGTGTGTGTATATATATATATATATATATATATATATATATAGGTGTGATGTGATCATTATATTCCCATGTGTTCTTCTTGTCTTCCTTCCCCTCCCCACCCCACCCCTGCTTATTTTCCTACACCATAATGCACTCTATTCTTAATACTTGAATGGTTTCCGTTGTCCCGGTTTTTCCCCTTTCCTGACTTGGTGACAGACCTTGAGATGTCTACCTCTTGTTTCCCTGGGACTCATCCAGCCAAGTTTTTAGGAGCTCAGGCCTTCTGCTTCTCTCTCTGCGTGTTCGTCACTGTCCCTCCTGTCTGTCCATCATCAGCATTGCTAAACTCCATTTTCTTCCTCTGAGGCCAGTTTCAGAGCATCCTCTAATAGTCTGTCTTACTTCTAATCCAGATGATTGCATGTCCAGAATTAACGCAGAGTTACTGTGGTAATAAAGGGAAATTTTTTGTTAACTAGATTTTAAAGATTCATAAATGTCACCAAATTATGTAAATAGACTGTATGACACAAACCAGATACAGGCAGGACCCATTTATTCATGTTGGCCACCTTCACAGTCAAGATCAAGTGCTTTATGAGTCAATTAGTGGGACTGTCCACATGGGTTATGAAGGTAGAGGAGTCCACTGGCTATGGTCTTACCTGGATGGCCAAATTCCAAAACTTCCTTATGCTTATTAGGTACTACCATATTCAGCTAAACTCTAAACCAAAAGCATTTGGTCCACCCTCTTTGCTTTCAGATTATTTTATGTCTTTTTAATATATTCTCTGCAGTACGATTTCATAGTGCAATACATTCTAGCAAATCTATTAGACCATCAGTAGGAAGATATGTGCACTTTAATGTTTATTGTGTCTCTATTATATAAAGGCCACATTTGGTCTTGGCAAAGGATGTTGGCTTTTGCATTGAAAGAATTAACAGTCTAGTAAGTGGAACAGGCATGGAGAGAGGTCACTGTAATAAGGAGTGGAGTAAGGTAGGGACAGAGTGATAGAGGATTTCATGAGGGGAAGCTCACATCCTGTTGAGATCAGAAAAAGCCTCCTGGGGGAGGTGATATTAGAGATGAGCTTTGAAGGGTCAGATTTCCAGATGCAGAGATGCAGAAGAGGTGATCCAGGTAGGGAGAAGCTTGAACAGTGGCCTGAGAGCTAAAGCACACGTGCTTAGGAAATGCAGTGATTGGCTGATCTAGAGGATAGATACATGGTTGACAGTGGTAAGAGATGAGGTTTAAAAGGTAGGTAGGCAGCTATACTAGGGAGAATCTAAATGCCAAGCTGAAGAGTTTTGTCTTGATTCAGTGTGCAGAGAACTGGGAAAGAAGAGAGATTGATGGCAACCACTGGGAGCTTCTGTGCCCAGGTTAGGATAATGAGTTTCTGAATTATAATGGTGGTGATGGGAATGGGATGGAGGAGATCAGCTGGAAATAAATTGCAGAGACAGAACTTACAGGACTCGCTGGTGGCGATGACTCTGGTGGCTGGGCCCTGGGTATGTTGGGAGAAAAGGAACAGAAGTCACTTTGAAGGTTAGAGATTTTGTGTGTGTGTGTGTGTTGGGTCTTCATTGCTGCACGCGGGCTTTCTCTAGTTGCGGCCAGTGGGGGCTACTCCTCTTTGCGGTACACGGGCTTCTCATTGCGGTGGCTTCTCTTGCTGCGGAGCATGGGCTCTGGAGTGCACGGGCTTCAGTAGTTGTGGCACGTGGGCTCAGTAGTTGTGGCTTACGGGCTGTAGAGCACAGGCTCAGTAGTTGTGGCACATGGGCTTAGTTGCTTCACGGCATGTGGGATCTTCCCGGACCAGGGATTGAACCCATGTCCCTTGTCCCCTGCATTGTCAGGTGGATTCTTAACCACTGTGCCACCAGGGAAGTCCTGAAGCTTAGAGATTTAAGGGTAGGGAGAAAAGAAATAAGGATGGTCAAAAGGAGAAAATGGTTTGAGATGGAGGGTAATGAGCTTGTGTGATTCAGGTAATGATTTGCAAACCCCAAATGGAGATGCCCCTAATTGGGGCAATAGGATGGAGATCAATCAGGCAACAGATTGGGACCGAGTAGACTTGCGGGTCACCTGCAGTTGAAATGGTAGGAGTGGACTGTCACAGGGGAGAGCATGAAAGAGAGAGGGATGGCAAGTATGGAAAAAGAAAAAATTAGAATCTTATTGAGCACCTAGAGGAGATAGAGTGGCTCAGTCACAGCAGAATGACATGGAAGAGGTTGGGCTGGAGGCTGGAGTATCTTGGGTTCAGATATGGCTCCATCACTAGCTCTGTGAATTTAGGCAAGTTACTAAAACTTTCCTAGCCTCGTGGGTTGCATATAACTCACAGAGTTGTGGTGGGGCTTAAATGAAGTAATCCATGGAGAACTCAGATTAGCACACTGCCAGAAATGTAGTAAGCCTACAGTTGTGTTAGTTGGCATTGTTTTTGTGATCCTTACAAGAGTATTAGGACATTTGAAATGGGAAGA
Source organism: Leucopleurus acutus (assembly GCF_964270905.1). Lineage (NCBI taxonomy): Eukaryota > Metazoa > Chordata > Mammalia > Artiodactyla > Delphinidae > Leucopleurus > Leucopleurus acutus. Next base: position 76,647,680 of record NC_139142.1, on the reverse strand, counting down.
CGCTCATAAACAGATTCCTTGGGATCTCAAAGCTCTTTGTCTTTACATCTTTATTTCAAAGTCTTTATATCTCAGAGGTGATTACAAAGGACTTCCCGGCCACTTCTGTGGCCTCTGCTCAGCAGCGAAAGATGAAGGTGTTATGGGTGATCATGATAGATAACGGGAGTGGTTATGGTGGGTGATGGGTGATGGTGGGGGTCGGTGGGTGGTAGGTGGTGATGGTGGGTGAGTCATAGTGAGGGTAGTAATAGTGGGTAGTGATTGTGGGGATATGATGGTTGAGTGGTGGCCATCGTGGGTTTTGTGAGGTGATCAAGGTGAGTGGTGGTTAGTGATGGTACGTGTGGTGACAACGTTTCGTGGGTAGTGGTGAGTGATGGTAGGGGTGGTCATAGTGGGTGATGGTAGTGGTGGTGGTATATGATGGCTGGGTGGCAGATGGTCATAGTGGGTTGTAGGGGTGACTGTGGTAGGTGGTAGTGCGTGGTGAGGATGGTGGCGGTGGTAATAACAGCTAACACTTAGCATTTTCATGTGCCAGGCATGGTTCAAAGCAATTTTATATGTATTAACTTATTCATTTGATGCAACAATCCAATGAGTTAGATACAGTTATCTTTATCATTTTATGGATAAACACCCCTCTGCTGAGAGAGATTAAGCACCTTTCCCAGAATCACACAGCTAGTAAGACTTTTCCTAAGATTTGAACCAGAGCAGTTTGGCTCCAGAGGCCAAACTGTACTCAAACCATTGTGTAGTATTGCCTTGATAACACGTCCTCCCTAATGAACAAGGAGAAATAGCATTTCCTCCTTTGAGCTGATCAGTAATTGTGGAATTATTTAATTTCTGTTTGGTGCTAATGTTTAAAAAAAAATTTTTTTTGAAGGCAAATCAAAAGCTCTTGCTAAGAGGGAGGGGATATGGGGATATATGTATACATATAGTTGATTCACTTTGTGGTACAGCGGAAACTAACACAACATTGTAAAGCAATTTTACTCCAATAAAGATGTTTTAAAAAAGTAAAAAAATTTTAAAAAGCTCTTGCTATATCAAAATAATAGAATTAGAAAATTCTTTCTAACGTTATTTTACTAGTTTCTATTACAGTTGGTGTTAAATCTTCTTCTTAAAGCATATCATTTTCTCCACTTTATTTTTATTAGCTTGCTGGGAAGCCTTGGGTTGTGTTTAACGCTAGGAGTCCTGAAGCTGACAAGTTTCTATTAACCCAGGAGTTGCAAACTTTATAGCCAGTGTACACACAGATGTGTCTGGGTGTCTGATTAATCCCTTCCTAATGTAGCACCAAGTAGGAAAAGATTCCTTACAAATCCTCAAAAAGAAAGCAAAAGTAATTCTGTGCCTCGTTAGCGTCCTCGGAGTATTTTAGTGATATCTTCCTCAGGCTACAAGCTTATCTGTGAGGAACACAGCATGTCCTAGCTTTGCTGAATCTTGTTTCCCTAGGCAGCTTGGTCATCAGTGGTCATAAGCTGGGCATCCATCATATGACATGTGAAGAGTACATGAGGGGTTATGAGAAGTGACAGGAGACATGCTCTAGAAGTTCTGCCCTGAAGTCACTTACGAATCAAAGCAGCAAACAGAGCAAAGCCAAGTAAAATTATCGGCAACGTACACACATACTAAAAACTCAACTACACCTACCTACGTAGTGAGACGTGTGACTGTTGGCAGGCCAGAAGTGATGGTGCTTATTGGAATCTGGTGAAGTGAATATAGGAGTGCCTGGGGAAGAAGAAGGCAAATGTTGAATAACATCTTGAAGAAAGAAATGGGCATAGTTTAACAGAGTAGCTGGGGGAGAGCATGCTGGGGGGCGTTGAGCTGGGAGCCATGAAACGTTTAGGATGTGTCGTTTATGTCTCAATAACAGTGGAAGAAAAGTCTTTTAGGATCAAGGATACAAAGTAGCATGTTAGCTTTGAAGGGCAGAGTAGGAATGAATGCTTAACAGAATCAGCTGGTTCGTATATTCATGTTTTTAGAGTTAGAAAAAGATGTAATAACCATTCTTCAGTGTGATTGGTACTGATGACCGGGGATGGTTAGGATTAAAATGTCTAAGATGTCCTCAAATTTATAATCCTAGGAAACGGACAGCCTTGCTTCCTGCAAACAAAGGCTGATAATTGGTCTGATAAAGCAGTGATGGAGAGTCACCCTCAGCGTTCCATCTGATCACTTCAAACCTCTACATGATGTTAACAAGAGGCTCGAGCATACAGGGTTAGATGGTTCAGACACGAACCCTGTTCTTATTAAATATACGGTCTAGTGAGAAAAGTAGAAACAGGTACAAACAATTCATTCATTATAGTTGTGTGCGGTGCTTTAAGGAAGAGGATAGGGTATTTGAGAGGACTCTGGGGCTTCCAAGCTTAAGCTGGTCCTGAAGGATGAAGTGGAGTTACCTAGATCAAGGTTTAATGTCAAAGGAATGAGAAAGGCAAAGCTCCAGGCAAAGGAACTTAAAACAGGGATTGTGTTTAGAATAGAGAGAGTAAGAAAAGCGATGGGCGGAAGGTAAAATCATTTCATCCTTCCTAATCATCCCTGTGGCGAGAATGACCGCTTCTGGTTAAAATGGGGAGAATCATCCCATTTCCATCCAGCTTCTTAGGAACATTGAAAAGAAGGTCCTAATGCGAAGGCAGTGTTGAGAGCCTTTGAAGAAAGGCTCTGTGAACACACACACTGCTATTAAGCTTATTATTCATTTGGAACTCCAGCAAAAACATTGCTGTAAGCCCCTGGGCAAAGCTAGCTTACCTCAGATCTCTCTCTCCCTTGAAAAATGCCCTCAAGGTCAGTATTCAGCTTCCCCACTGTGGATTTGGTTGGCAGTCCAACTTCCTGAACTACAGGTAATTAGGAAGAGAATGTTCTCTCTCTTCTAATCAGGCCATCCTCTCTACCTTGTGAAGCCTTGAGAAATTCTTTTCCTTGGTCCCCTCTCCAGTTAGCATCAATAGTTGCACTTCAGTTCCTTCCTATTGCAGGGCGCCCTCTGCATCCCCCACGGACTGACCACAATTCAGTGATCAAGCGACGGCTTCCTGGGTCCATTGTAGCTCCAACCTAATTAGCTTAGATTTGAAGACCTGAAATTCAGATAAAATAAGGCTAATTTGGCAAATGAATTTCAATAGCAAACTCAATATAGAACTCATAGCCTAATTTTTCAAATTCTTTTGGACATTGTGGTCCACGTTCCGTCAAATTCCATGATGCTGATGGCTTCGGAAAGAGCTAAGTTAATTTCAGTGTGCTGGTAAAGACAAGGGCTGACCCACAAGTGTTTCCATTCTGAGAACTGAAAGAATCAGAGCACAGTGTTTAAATAAGCTTGACTAACAGGGTTGGGTTTTTTCTCCATTTTTTGACACTTACAATTTCAAAGTTTTAGCTTCATTATTCTTGTCATAGAAAATAACAACTAAGAGTGTGCTACCTGGTAAGTTTTGTGGGCGAACAACATTTGAAAGTAGCCAGCTGTGAGTTATGTCTGTAACTAAGAATATTTGCTTTCAAATATGCTGATGATCATGGTGCTTTTCTTTAAGTATCCCTCTGTGATTAAACTCTATCATGTATCATGTATCATGTATCATGTATCATGTATCTGACTTCAGGGCAGAACTTCTAGAGCATGTCTCCTGTCACTTCTCATAACCCCTCATGTACTCTTCACATGTATCACCTCATAGGAAAATATGTCCTTAAGACTTAGCATCACCTCTTTATCTGAGCTCTTCTGTAAACTGTACGGTATCACTCAACCTCGTCCTTGGGTTCCTTTCCTGCCCTGATTCATTCCACCATACCATTATTGTGATTATTTTCCCTTTATAGCACCTCCTGAGAATTTTCTTCACATGGATTCTGGTTTAATTAAAAACAAATTCTCTTTTGATGTTATATTAGATGAAACCCGAAGAAAAACTTCTTTATAAAAATTTCAGTCTCCTCTTGAAGGATTGAGCTATAAAATAGTGCATGCATGCTGATGGGCTGTATAAATTCAGTTTAATGAAATATTCTGAATCTAGTTACACAGTTCTAAAACTTACAGAGGTATATACTTACAATCCTGAATTTTACCTGTGCTGTAGAAGGTCAAGTGATAAAAGAGGACGTCAGCAGGCCAAGCTCTTGACCAGGACTACAGGTAGACTCTCCAGGGCTGTGAGACACAGCAGTGTGTTCACTTGTGAGTTTGTGTGGGCACAAGTTAGTTTCAAATATCTGAACAGCAAGCTCAGCCCTTCTGATGCTGTGGACATGGTGGAGGAAATCTCTGCATATAGGTTAAACTAATAGACTCACTCTAAAACTAGAAGAGGCACAAACATCTCAACAGGGCAAATGAGACCCAGTGAGACTGTGCAGTGTACATACTCACACAGGGATTTGCTAAAAATCTGGAAGAGAAGCCATATTTTATGGGTTCCCATTCGAATGCTCTACTCTAAGTTGATTCATCAAATTTTTCATCAAACAGAACTTAAACTCCTGTGATAGTTTTAAAATATATCTATAAATTCTTCCATGCTCCTTTTTCCAAAAGATGGAACCTGCTTCTTCTCCCTTTTTTATTTTTTTTCCGGTACGCAGGCCTCGCACTGTTGTGGCCTCTCCCATTGTGGAGCACAGGCTCCGGAAGCGCAAGCTCAGTGACTCAGCGACCCCGGCTCACGGGGCGCAGCCGCTCTGCGGCATGTGGGATCTTCCCGGACCGGGGCACGAACCCGTGTCCCCTGCATCGGCAGGCGGACTCTCAACCACTGCGCCACCAAGGAAGCCCTTCTTCTCCCTTTGAGTGTGAGCTGGACTCAGTGAATCACTTCTCATGAATAGGATATGGCAGAAGTGACAGTATGTGACAAAGTTGTAAAAGGTATTGCAGCTTCTGCCTTACCCTCTCTCTTGGATCCTTTGCTCTGTGGGAAGCCAGCTGGCATGTCATGAGAACACTCAAGGAGCCCTATGGAGAGGTCACATGGTGAGGAACTGAGGCCTCCTGCCAACAGCCATGTGAGTGAGCGTGGAAGCTGATACTCCACGTCCAGTCACGCCTTCAGGAGACTGCAGCGCTGGCTGGCATTTTTACTGCAACCTCATAGGAGATCCCAAGCCAGGACCACCTCACTTAGTCACTCCCGAATTCCTGACTACAGAAACTGTGAAATAATAGTTACTGCCTTAACCTGCTAAGATTGGAGGAAAATTTTAATGCAAGAATAAATAATTACTATTACCACAGCATATCAAGATGCTATCTATTATAGAGCTCAATCCTCTAATAATATCTAATGATCTTATTTAAAAGTTTTTCTTTAGGCTTCATCCAATATACAACATCAAAAAGTCTTGTCTTTGAGGCTTCTTATTAGCCCAGGGATAAGTTCTTAGACACAAATTAAGTTGTCATCTGAGACACTGAGACAGAAAGTGTGTTTCATGAAATTGTTTGAACAAGCTGTAAAACTACTTTTGATTATAAATATTGGCTCTGAGAAGCATTGGCTATCCCTCTCTACGTGTCATAGTTCACTGCTTAATTATTTCTTTGGGAAATGATACCCTGTCTATAGTTGTCTATGGTTCTTCCAAAGAAAAATACCAGCAAAATACAATTGTCCAACCTTTAGCTCCCCACAGAGCTAGTCTAAGAGTAACCAAGATAACTTTACCAAGTAGATTCTCACCTGGATAAATGATTTCAGAAATGCCCTGAGGTTCATCCCCACAGAGCTGGTTGTTCTAGCATATGTATTAGACTCTGAGAGAAGACAGCTCAGGAGCTAGCATGTCACTTCTCGGGATGTTAATTGAGGCACACCCGATTGAGTTACCATCTTACCTCCTCTCAAAGGAAGGAAGGAAATACCTATTAAGCACCCCTCAGGGAGTTAATAAAGAGGTAAAGTCACTTGTGAATTAATCAGTAATCCATGGCAGACTCAGTAGTGTATTTCTTGCCCTCTGAGGACCTAAATAAAACGAAATAATGTGAATAGCACAAAATCCTGAACTGAGAAGTAAGACTGTTCTATATCAGTTAATCGTAATACTTCAAATAAATAGAGTCTGATGTAATTTATCAAAGCTCCCCTCTCTCTGCATCAGTATTACCTCCTAATCTTAAGAGTATGTGACAAGATCAACAAATACTGTCCTCCCAGCCTCGTCAATTAGAAATCAAATCTGGGGGAATTCCCTTGTGGTCCAGTGGTTAGGACTCTGCACTGTCACTGCTGAGGACATGGGTTCAATCCCTGGTCTGGGAACCAAGCCACCTGGCGTGGCCAAAAAGAAATCAATTCCGGGGTTGTTCTCTCCAATGAGATGGTAATAATGCTTCTTTCCCTTAGGTGAAAGTGTGGAAGAAAACGCCAGCGTCGTGGTCAAGCTGCTCATCAGACGCCCCGAGTGCTTCGGCCCGGCCCTGCGGGGTGAAGGAGGAAATGGTCTGTTGGCGGCCATGCAAGGCGCCATTAAGATCTCTGAGAACCCAGCCCTCGACCTCCCCTCGCAGGGGTACAAGAGAGAAGTGTAAGTGAATGAATTGCCTTCTCACCCCAGTATGGTTGTCGAGCTCTGAAATATTCTCAGTACACGCACAGTAAAGCAAACGTCCATAACCTCCCCCTGGCAGAGGAAGCACAGGCGCTCTGCAGTTGTGGCTCACACATTTTAGGTCACTGTGTCAAGCTTGCTGTTATCTTGACTCCCAGTAAGCCTAGTGATCAGTATCATTTTCATCCCTTTGCATTTCTCCTACTCCACTCAGGCCAGTTGGCAAATGGAGGAGTCAGCAAGCTCTTTCAGCCCTCGCTGCGCCTCCCTGTGGCATCCCCATGGGAGGAAGCTGTATCCAGGCTAAGAGGCCTGGACCAACAGGGTTCCAGTCACTGTCTAACCCCAGCCCGTTCCCTTCAATATTTTGAACCTCGGTGTCCCATCTCATACCTCACTTTTAAGAAGAGGGAGTACCCTGCACTCCCGCTTCCGAAAGTGTTCAATTTGATTCCTTAGGTAAAAAGAAAGCTGCAGAATGTGAAAAACCACAGCAGTAAAAATCTTGGTATTTAGGGCTTCCCTGGTGGCACAGTGGTTGAGAGTCCGCCTGCCGATGCAGGGGACACGGGTTCGTGCCCGGTCCGGGAAGATTCCGCATGCCGCGGAGTGGCATGTTAATGTAATATTGAAGATCCCACATGCCGCGGAGCGGCTGGGCCCGTGAGCCATGGCCACTGAGCCTGCGCGTCCGGAGCCTGTGCTCCGCAACGGGAGAGGCCGCAACAGTGAGAGGCCCGTGTACCGCAAAAAAAAAAATCTTGGTATTTAATGGTTAAAGACATAGTACGTTATCAGATTGCCTTGTGACCTTCCTTTCATTATGTCTCGTGAACATTTCCCTTTTATTGCAGCCTCTAGATTAGACCCCAGAATCTAGAGATGGGATATAACTCAGCAGAGGTAACTTTGCAGCCAGTGGCTCCTTTTTTTTGGGGGGGGGGGGGGGGGCGGGGATGGTTATTAGTTCTGGTAGGTGATCTGGTAGAGTTAGATAGAATCCCGAACATAAACTGTCTTAAATTTCTCATGTAAAATGAGAAAAACTGAGGCCCAGAGTCAAATAGCTTGTTAGCAACAGGGCCAGGACCTGGACTTGACCCTTCTGACTTCTTGTCCAATGTGCTTTCCATGTCTGTTAAGGAAGGAAAAGGGAAGGAATGGTTGGTAGGAGCTTTGGGGGTCACAGTGCAGCTCCATGAGTATGTGTGGTCTGCATGATGCATTCATGTCGGTAAAGTTCATGGGACCCTAGGAATGTCATGAACAAATATTTGGGTCCCTTGAGCCTGGTGAGTTAAACCATCTTATTGACAGCTAGAGGGAGAGAAGGAGCCCAGCGGAAAGGATGTGTGATGCCCAGGGTGAGCAGAGAAAGTGTTTCTATATCGTGTCTAAAACATGGCCCCACCTGCCAGGCTGCCTACACCTCCTTGTGTTGGTTCTCTCTCAGCAGCACGGAGGACCATGAAGATGAAGAAGAGGTTGTGCACATGGGCAATGCAATTATGTCATTTTATTCGGCTCTTATAGATCTGCTGGGCCGCTGTGCTCCTGAAATGCACGTAAGTGATGAGTTTCCAGAGAGCGGATTTGAGGGGCTTGAACCAGGAACACTGTAGATTTCATGAATGTCATTTCTTCTTCCGACTCTGACATTTGTGAACATGCCTTTCTCTCTGTTCCTTTTAGCCAATATCAAAAGTGGTTTCCATCTCTCGTACCTGATTCTACAGTTTTCCAGGGAATGACTCCTGGGAAGATCTCTGCGTTGTGTGATTTCTCTGTGACACTAATAGGGCATATCTGATACATGTTCTGTTTCAAAAGCCTCCCAAAACTATGTTTTCCTATGCCTCAACTTGGTCAAAATGTGACCAACTTGATTTCTTGATTGTGTCTATCAGGACACTCCACATGGAAAATCCTTTCTTGACAACCATGGTATCAGGCATCAGGAAGGTAGTCACGGTTCATGTTTGCTTATTTCCCAGAGGTAAGCTTTACAGACATACTAAAAAAATTGTTTCTAGGGCTTTCCTGGTGGCGCAGTGGTTGGGAGTCCGCCTGCCAATGCAGGGGACACGGGTTCGTGTCCCGGTCTGGGAGGATCCCACATGCCGCGGAGCGGCTGGGCCCGTGAGCCATGGCCGCTGAGCCTGCGCGTCCGGAGCCTGTGCTCCGCAATGGGAGAGGCCGCAACAGTGAGAGGCCCGCAAACCGCAAAAAAGTTATGTTTTCACCTTCCTTTTTCCCTCTCTGCTGGGGGTGGAGAAAGAGATTGGCCTTATTTCTCATAAAGACTCACATCATAAGTGAGACAGGAAATAATTACTTCTTGTAGGAAAACAGAAAAGATAGCTTTTTATATTTAAAAAAATACTTGGTTAACTCTTTAAAAGAACTGTTGGCTTTGCTCATTCAGGGCTCAGGCGCCTGCCTCTCTCCGCAGTGCTCACTGCCTTTGGATTATGTCAGAGCGTCTCCTGAAAGTACTTGCAGTGCAGATTGGGATGACATAAACAGTGGTTTCTGGTATGGATGAGGTTATATATTTGGTCACTGCCAGGAGAACAGTGGATATGTTGTATTTGTTTAATGCTAATGAAAGACAGAATCAATTAAAGTAGTGGCTTTCAAACTTTCTTTCTGACCAAAAAAAAAAAAAAAATTTGTTTTGATCATAGTAAGACGTACAATTTACATTGCAACCTAGTATACATATATTCCAGAAACAAAGTTTATCCTTACTATGGATAATGCACTCTAATATTTTCTATTCTATACTAATTTATTTCATGCTTTTTAATGCTGGTGGCAGTCCACTAAATGAGGTTACAGCCCACTAATTGGTCATGACTACAGTTTGAAAGACATTGCGTTAAAGCATTCACTCTTACCTTTCTTCCAGTTTGTCATGGTCTTATCTAATAAATGATGTAGCCTGTTTGCAAATCCATCTACAAGTGTTTAGGGAAACTATTCCAATATGGAAGAATCTAGGATAAAAGTACTGTGGAGAGGAGAAAGTCTAAAGCTTCGAAGTGAGGCTATTCTAGTTCCCACTGTGGAACTTGTACCTTACCCACATAGGCCCATCTTTCCATTTCTGTGCCCTTAAACAAATAAAGGAAGCTTGAAAGGGGGCTAGGGAAATACTGGGGTGTCCTACAGTCTTGGGGCAGGGTGTCATTTCCCCAGACCACCTGTAATCACTTCAAAAAGCAGGTTACACCGTTTGCCTAGTCTCGGGAAGACAGGCCGCATGGGAGAGCTAAGTCATCAGAGCCCCACTGGGAAGGCGTTTCCTCCTTGCTTACTGCCCCTCAGATTCAATACCTTATAAACACACACACACACACACACACACACACACACACACACACACACATTTCTCCCCTGGCCCCTCCTCTGTTAGTGAGGGGGAGGGCTGATGCCGTCATCACTGACAGCCTCCCCTCTGCCCACAGGAATGAGAGGTGGCAGCTAGGGTCACACACAGGTGTTCTCCTGTCTCCAGTCCTTCAAGCATTATGTCTCAGCATGTCATCCACCTCCCTCCTGGGTAGAGTCTGTCCTGAGCTCATGACGGTTCCATTGCTGGCTAACAGCCTGTGCCCAGAAGCGCACCTGCTGCCCCCAGATCCAAGAGGATGTGCACCTGTACATCCCACCTGTGGCCATAAGGCTCAGGTTATCCGTCCCCGGATAATTCCCTTGAGATGTTCACGTTCTCTCTGACATCCTCTACACCCCTTTTATTGCCCTAGTCCCAGCATTAATCAAATTTTTAGGAAATAGAAATTCCTAAGTCGTTTCTACATTTAGCAGAATTCCAGGCTCTGGAATCGTGGCCACATTGTCACCACTCCTGTCATAGCCACCGAGAGCTCCTGGTATTGCAGTCACACTGAGGACAGGCTGCACCTTCACTGCTGAGACTTGATGCCAAAATGGCGTGACCACTGCTGTCGCAGCAAAGGAACACACTAACCCTCCTTGGCCAGAGTCATTCCCTCAGTAGCAGCTCTTCTAGAAAATCAGGAGAAAGCTCCTCTTTTCCCTGTGGTCACACATGTCTAGAACAATTAGGAAAACATAGACGTGTACCCACCCCATCCCCCCGACAAGGCTTCTGAAGCAGGAGTGTGGGAACCTCATTTATCTTACTCTCCAAACCTACCTTGCAGCTTATCCAGACAGGAAAGGGGGAAGCCATCCGGATCAGGTCCATCCTGCGCTCCCTGGTCCCCACCGAGGACTTGGTTGGAATCATCAGCATCCCCTTGAAACTGCCCTCCCTGAACAAAGGTAAGGGAAGCTGCTGGAGGCTGAGTTCTGCCAGTCTCCCCAGGGCCACCTGCTCACAGCAGGACTCCATCCGCAGTGCAGGGCTCCTCCCAGCCTCCTACTGCAGGGCAGGCTGCACAGGCGAAGCATCTTGCTCTTTTTCTGGTGTTGAGGGGTCCTCTCCTCCCAGCTCCAGCCGGCTGCTGTCTCCCCTGCTCCCCTGCGTTGAGACCCTCGTACCCCATTTCCTATCAGTACGGCTAGTCCAGACCTCAGTCTTCTGAACTCCAGCCCTCTGGAAGGAGGCTGATGGACTGGGACCAATGAGATCTCTCACCAAACCTTCCTTCTCCTTTGCCTCTGTGCCCCCAGCTTGTCCAGCCAGCCAGAGCAACAAAAGGATAGGGTCTGACCCAGGCTCCCCTGCACCACAGTCCTGTGCCCCTCACAGCCATGGATCATAAAGAGTTTTCCCCCTGTGCTACATGTGACATTGGGCATCAGTCCTTATTAACTTTGCAAAACTTATACTCTCCCAAAAAGCACACAGGTTCTCCATGTCACTCCACCTGCTATCCAGGCAGTTTCCTCTTAGCAGACGGAAGAATTGAAAAGATAGTATGATTTTATTATAGAGTTTCCCAAAACTAGTGTTCCAAGGAACATTTTTATAAAAGATATTAATTGGTGTACATGTCAGCAAGGGGTTTGCAGTCAATCACTTTGGGGAACCTATGGAATATATCACATTTTTTCCATCCTTATTGAGATATAACTGACATATAATGTTATATAAGTTTAACGTGTACAATGTTATGATTTGATATTACAAAATGTTTACCAAAATAAGGTTAGTTCATGCATACTTCACCTCACATAATTACCATTTGTTGTTGTTGTTGTTAACGGTGAGAACATTTAAGCTCTACTCTCATAGTAACTTTCACATAGTAACTCTCATAGTAACTTTCACCATACAGTATTGTTAACTATGGTCACCATGCTGTATATTAGATCCCCAAAACTTATTCATCTTATAACTGAAAGTTTGTACCCTTTGGCCAACATCTTCCATTTCTCTCACTTCCCCCAACCTGGTAACCATCAATCTACTCTCTGTCTCTATGAGTTGGATTACTTTAGATTTGACACATAAGTGAGATTATACAATACTTGTCTTTCTCTGTCTTACTTCGCTTAGCATTATACCTTCAAGAGCCATCCATGTTGTTGCAAATGGCAGGATTTCCTTCTTTTTATGGCTAAATAATATTCCTTTGTGTGTGTCTGTATATATGTGTATACATACCACATTTTCTTTATCTATTAGACTTTTATTTCTATGTCTTGGCTATTGTGAGTAATGTTGCCGTGAACATAAGGATGCAGATATCTCTTTGAGATAGTGATTCCATTTCCTTTGGCTATATATCCAGAAGTGGGATTGCTGGATCATTTGGTTGTTGGATTTATAATTTTTTTGAGGAACCTCAACTCTGTTTTCCATATTAGCTGCACCAATTTATATTCCCACCAGCAATGCACAAAGATTCCCTTTTCTCCATATCCTCACCAGCATTTGTTATTCCTTGGTTTTTTGTTTTTGTTTTTTATAATAACCATTCAACAGGTGTGAGGTGATATCTCATTGTGGTTTTGATTTGCATTTCCCTGACGATTAGTGATGTTGAGCATCTTTTCACGTACTTGTTAGCCATTTGCATGTCTTGGAAAAATGTCTATGTGGATCCTTTGCCCATTTTAAATCAGATTATTTGTTTTTGTTTTTGCTGTTGAGTTTTTATAGTTCCTTATATATTTTGTATATTAACTCCTTGTTAGATATATGGTTTGCAAATATTTTCTCATATTCTGTAGGTTGTCTTCTCATTTTGTTGATTGTTTCTTTTGCTATACAGAAGTTTTTTTTAATTTAATGTAGTCCCACTTGTCAATATTTGGTTCTGGTGTCATATCCAGAAAAATCATTGCCAAGACCCTGTCAAGGAGCTTACCCACTATGTTTTCTTCTATGTGTCCGGAATTTTTCAGTTTCTTCTGGGTTGTCCAATTTGTTGGCATATAAGTGTTCATAGTAGTCTCTTCTGATCCTTTCTGTTTGTGTGTTATCAGTTGTAATGTCTCTTCTTTCATTTATAATCTTATTTATTTGAGTCTTCTCTCTTTTTCTTGGTAAGTCTAGTTAAAGGCTTGTCAATTTTGTTTATCTTTTCAAAAAGTCAGCTGTTAGTTTTGTTGATAATTTTTATTGTTTTCCATTCTCAATTCATTTATTTCTGCTCTGCTCTGTCTTATTTCCTTCCTTACAGTATTAGAGTATTCTGGATCTGACTATATACTTAGCTTTAACAGTGTGTGATATATTTTCATGTTATTAATTAGTATCCTTTCATTTCAGTTTGAAGAACTCCTTTCAGCATTTCTTATAAGTAAGGCCTAGTGGTGATGAATTCCCCCCACTTTTATTTGTTTGGGAAAGCATTTATCTCACCTTCCTTCCTGAAATACAATTTGCTGGGTACAGTATTCTTGGTTGGCAGTTTTCTTCTTTCAGCATTTTGAATATATCATTCCATTCTTTCCTGGTCTGCAAGGTTTTGGCTGAGAAATCCACTGATAGTCTATTGGGGGTTCCCTTGCATTGAAAGAAATTTTTTTCTCTTGTTAATTTTAAAATTTTCTCTTTGTCTCTGGCTTTAGACAGTTTTATCACATTGTGTCTTAGAGAAGATGGTTTGGGATTGAAATTTGGGGGTGACATAGCAGCTTTATGAACTTGGATGTCCAAATATCACCCCAGGTTTGGGAAGTTCTCAGCCATTATTTCTTTAAATAAGCTTTCTGCCTCTTTCTTCCTCTCTTCTCCTGGGACTCCAGTGATATGTGAATTGTTTCTCTTAATGGTGTCCCGTAAGCCCTGTAAGACCTTCATTCCTATACATTCTTTTTTCTTTCTTTTCTGCTTACTGGGTAATTTCAAATTATCTGTCTCTGAGTTTACGGATTCTTCTGCTTGGTCCAGTGTGCTATTGAAGCTCTCTATTGAATGTTTCCATTCAGTCATTGTATTCTTCAGCCCCAGTATCTCTTTTCTGTTCTTTTTTATGTTTTTAATGTTCTGTTCTATCTCTTTGTTGAACTTATCATTTTATTCTTGTACTGTTTTCTCTATATTAAATTGTTTATCTGGATTCTCTTGTAGCACTCTAAGCACCTTTAGAATAATTATTTTGAATTCTTTGACAGGCAATTCATGTATCTCCATTTCCTTGAGTTCAGTTACTAGAAGGTTACCGTGTTCTTTTTGTGCTGTCATGTTGCCCTTATTCTTCATGATTCCCGTAGCCTCGCATAGGTATCTGTGCCTTTGAAGAAGCAGTCACCTCTTCCAGACTTTATGGACTGACTTTGGCAAAGAAAGAGCTTCACCTTCAGATGGGGCTCATTAAAGTGTACTGTGACCCAAGGTCTAATGGTACAGGGCACCAAGTACGGGGGTGTGCGGCAGCTTCAGGTCCAGAGGGGGCATGGTGTCTTACTGACTCAGGCCACTAGGGTCAACAACACTGACAACTGCATGGACCTCGGCAAGTGCTGCCTGGGGTCCGCAGTGGCTTCAAGGGCTGTTGGGGTCCTAAGCAGTGCTTCTAGGTTCTAGTAACTAGGGACCAGAGTAGGCAGTAGTGGTGGCCAGAGCCAGTGGTACACATACACTTGGCTGCAGGGACCAGCTGCAGGTGACTGTGTAGTGGCAGAGGCCAACTGCAGACACACACGTAGTGGCAATGGCAGGGAGCAACAGCAAAGACCAGAGCCAACCGTGGGTACACGAGAACCTGCGGAGACCCTGGCTATCAGCGTGCACTCCCGTGCCTGCAGGGTCTCACCTGGGTGCGTGCACAGCAGTGCAGGCCAGTGATGAGAGCTGGGCTGGCAGCATGCAGCTGCACAGCTGGAGTGACTCACCCTTCAGCTGAAGGGGTCTAGGTGGCATCTTGTACTCTCACAACCACAAGGCTGGGGCTGGCTGCCCGTGCGGATTTTGGGTTATGGCTGTTGCAGGAGAGGCACTGGGGAGAGAGTCAGGTGACTGGGCATCTGTGAACACAAAAACCTGTGGGACAAAAACCGGTGAAATCTGGATTTTGTGGCAGCTGTGCTGGCCCTTGGTTTCTTCAGTGGCAGAAGCTGCTGGGTCCTCAGCAAGCAGGTCGCCGGGAACCACAGTGGCTCCTACTGTGTGGCTGATACTGGTAGCCCCTGCCCTTCTTCCCTGTTCCTAGCCATCTCTAGACACCTCAGCTTTGCCAGTCTCTGGGTGGGGTGAAACCAAAGCTAGTCCTTCGTGCAGTGCCCCAGAAGGCTGGGAAAGCCGGTCACCCACCACACTCTCGCTTTCTGGCAAAAGGAACTCTTTCCAGCTGAGGAGTTCCACTCTTGCCACTGCGATGCAGGCAAAATGCAGCTACCCTTCCTTCCCTTTTTGTGCACTTACTCTGAGTTTTTGTTCCGTTCTGTTGAAGTTTCTTAAGTGGATCCCTGAGCTCTCCCAGACTGGTTTGGTTCATGGATAGGTGTTTAATTGTTGATCTTTGGTGGGGGGGGGGGGGGGGGGCAAGGCTGGGGTCTCCTACCCCCCCCATCTTGGTGACATCATTCTTGAATATATCACATTTTATAACTACATGAAGCACATTAAGATTATAAAGGCTCTGAGAAAACAAAATATAAAGAAAATAAATGTTGAGCTCAATGCTTCCCAAACCTTTTGAACACAAAGCCCTCATTAGTATCCCGTTAAAATACTGTTCTTCAGAACACCACGTGTCTGAGAGATTAATTCAGCCTCCGATGGTCGGAAACAGCGCCCCCTGGTGCTCAGGGGAGGAGAAGCAGGCAGCCTCCTATCTGGAAGGTGTCTTCTCTCCTTGCTCTCCCAGAGCCCTGCACAGGTGCCTGGGCTGCCTTAGGTTCTTGGCTGGATAGCGCTAAATGTTTGCGGCTCTCAGGGTGCCTTACGAAGTACAGTATTTATAGACGCTATGACTTTAGCTTGATCATTCAGGGGCTCTCTTTCCTAGTTTTTGGTGTTCACAAAACAGTAGGAGGAAGACTTTCTTTTTTATCCTCTTTCAAGATCCTTTTTGTCCTCCAAGTCAAGAAATTTTTATTTTCTTCATGATATTTCCCCCACTTTATCTTTGAACTGCTCTATTAAAATAAGGTTAGACTTCTTGGATGATCTGATCTAAATTTCACCCAAATCAAATAATAGTTTCTAAATACTGAAAGAATATTTCCTCAGTTTTGTGCTATTTATGTTGCAATGGCTGTAAGCATGACACACCTTTCAATTTAATCTGCCTTACCTTTTTCTCCCTCACTTTCTTCATCATTCAACAAAGCAATAAATCAAGCCCTGATTCCTGGCATTTACCCACCAATTTCAAGCTCCCAGTGTGACACCACTGAGCATGGAGTTGGACAGAGAATGCACATAGCACCCTGTTGCACTGCGCTTCCAACATACAAATACAACAGATGTAAATAACCTCAAGTATAGTTTATAGTACAATAATTAGGAAGTGGTGATCTTTGAGTACTTGTTACCTTTTAAAATATAATACACTTAATTGCAAATCATAATTTTTAATAATGGATATATCTAATAACTGGCTCACAAAATTCCTGCAATTTTAACAGTCAGTTCTTCCAAGCCAGTATAAGCTGACTGTAGCACAACATTGTATTATTTCTAAAATTCCTGTTTCTTGTCAGGAGAACAAGCCATAGCCAGACAAGCTCTGTGTTCCATTTGAGACTGTGGAGCTAGAAAAGGGGAAATGACATTCTCTGTGTGTCTTTCAGATGGATCAGTCAGCGAACCAGATATGGCGGCCAACTTCTGCCCCGACCACAAGGCACCCATGGTGCTGTTCTTGGACCGTGTTTACGGTATAAAGGATCAAACTTTCCTGCTCCACTTGTTGGAAGTTGGGTTTTTACCTGACTTGAGAGCCTCTGCCTCCTTAGATACAGTAAGTGGTTAAAATAAGAAAAATTATTTTTCCATCATTTTAAATGATTAACATTGGAATTAGAAGTGAATAGTTTCTATCTACTCACTGATTACATACTAACAGTTTGCTTTAAAGGGTGAGAAAATAGAGGAACCAAGAAATGGCAGATGAATTAATTAGTCCAGAGACTTATATGTAGGTAGACTGGACCTCAGATGTTCAATCTAGCTCCCTCTAGGGCAAGGCTTCCCAAGCTCAGCACTCTTTGAGGTGGGGGTGGGGAGCATCCTGTGCATCGCAGAACGTTTAGCAGCATCCTGGGCCTCTACTGGTACTACATGCCCCCTGGTAGCACACCCCCCCACAAAGCAATTCACCAGAGGCACCCTGGGAGACAAAACCTCACATGAGAACTATGGCTCTGTCACTTATGAAAAAGGATGGCTGGCAGCAAGATAGGCTGGAAATACTCTTCATACCCTCACTCCTTAAGTTACGTGCACTGACCATCAGGAAGGATAGTCTGAAGCTCACGGCATGACAAGGTCAGTGTAAGAGGCCAAGTGCAAATCCAAGTTTGGAAGTCAAGGGTGAGGTAGGGTAATCCAACATCAAGAGACATCAAGACAGGAGGCCCCAGGAGTTAGAACACATGGAGGCCAGATGCCCCAAGTCAGGATGAAGCAGAGAGATCGTGTACTAGGAGTCCTGGGTCCAAGGAGGAAAGACCAATTAGATCCGAGTAAGTTTTCAAACAAACCTTGGCCAGTTTAGGGTTGTTTTTAAAGAGCCAGTGGCATATCTTCTTGATCAGTCATAAAGTTTCTCAAAGGCTCCACCTGGTGTCCAACAGCAATAGAGGTCTGAGCTCTAGTGATGGGTGGTCAGCTAACCAATATCTTAACTGGGGTGGATTCCATTTGAACGAGTTACACAGAAACGGATGGGGTCACCCAGCAATGGAAAGCAGGAGGAGCCCCAGTCTGAATGGGAGCTCTGTCCCTACCTGTGGCATGGAGATAAGAAATGGTATATCCACGAAGGCATTAGAAGCATACGGCTGTTTTGTCAAATTAAAACAATGCTTCCACAGCGATTTTTTTGAGGTTTCCTATAAATTCCTTGATTTAAAATCTTAAAATATTTTTAACTTGTGGGACATTCCCAAGTTTCCTGATCAAAGCATTCAACTTGTTTATAGATCAAATAAACAGCAAATACTGTTCTAGAATTTGGTGTTCAAATCATATGCTTGTCTACACACCACCTACCACAAAAGAAGTTTTGGATTCGGCTCCTCAGCACACGTATTTTCATGCATTCTTTTTTGAAAACTCTTAAGCCACCGGAATCAAAGCTCTTCCTTCCTCATTTTAACAACTCTGTCTTTTAAAGTGATAAATGTGGAAGATTAGCTGTTTCTTTCCATATGATTACTGCAGCTCCTAGAAGGCAAACTTTTGATAATTAATAGAAACACCCAGAAATATGTGCCATTCAAAGAAAACAGTTTATCAGATCATAAGTTAAAGGAAATGTGTTACAGATACGATGGCTGTGATCATGACAGGAAATAAGGATAATATTTCATCTCTGTGGACCTCAAGGTTTCTTTGACAGTTCCGCACTTTTCAAAGATGGTAGTTAAGCATGCTTTGGCTATATTTAGTGTCACTAAGTGGGCCTTCCTTAAATCTAACCTGTATCAATGAGCAAGAGATAACATTGTGAATGAGGATTACAGCAGAGTTTAAGAGAAGGCCCTTGATTTCTATTCCTTGGACACGTTTTCCCCACGCAGAGTTAGTTCCCTTCAGTGATGCCTCACCCTCACGCCAATTATCAGATGCAGATTGCTCACAATCCTCAAAAATTAGGTGATGGGGTCAGAGCTCCACTTCCTCTCTGTAAAATTGTCACACAACCAGTGAGTCTGAGCGCTTGCTCAGCTCGTAACCGTTTACTAATCTCAAAATCGCAAGAGGACAGCTTGTGAGTCTCCACACGGTGGAAACAGAGAGCGAAAACCAGAATGGTAATACAGTAGCCTGGCAGTTGGCCTTTGCAAATATCAAGGGCGTTGGGTTAGACTGGTCATCAGCTGATTTTAATAAGCGTTTCGGCTTCTTCTTTGAAGGGAACAGATGTTTGTGGACCATTTGGAATGAGTTAGCACTGGCTAACCTCTGCTTTTCTTCTGTCTAATGTTTCTTTTAACCTGATTCTTTTTCATTTAAGATGCAAAAGAGAAATGGGCCTCTTCAGACAAGGTAGAAAGTTGTTCAGCCTGTCACTGTGAAACACGCATATGTGTACACCTCCCCACCCTGCTAGATGAGAGCTCAGTACAGGGGGAAGCCTGGCTCTGTCTTTCCCAGGAGACTAGTCAGCGTCTCAATCTTCTTTCTTTAGGTCTCCCTAAGCACCACCGAGGCCGTGCTGGCACTGAACAGGTACATATGTTCTGCCGTGCTCCCGCTTCTCACAAGATGCGCCCCTCTCTTTGCTGGAACAGAGCACTATTCCTCTTTGATCGACTCTACACTGCAGACAATATACAGGCTTTCCAAGGGCCGTTCCCTCACCAAAGCTCAGAGGGACACCATAGAGGAGTGTTTGCTGGCCATTTGCAAGTAAGTACCCGGTCTTAGGTTCTTCACTTCCGCGTATGCGTCCACATCAGCTGCACTGAATTGTGTAACCCAAAACCTGATGAATCTAG
The DNA here is from genome assembly GCF_964270905.1 of Leucopleurus acutus. NCBI lineage: Eukaryota > Metazoa > Chordata > Mammalia > Artiodactyla > Delphinidae > Leucopleurus > Leucopleurus acutus. The sequence goes on along the minus strand of NC_139142.1, from coordinate 76,628,012 downwards.
TCTGAGGATATGCTCAGACTCTAAGGATGTGCTGGGTCCCCTACTTGCTACAGGCTCTTTTTTCTTTTTTTTTAATTTTTTTGGAAATATAGTTGATTTACAATGTTGTGTTAGTTTTGTGTACAGCAAAGTGATTCAGTTATACATATATATATATATATATACACATATTCTTTTTTAGATTCTTTTCCATTATATGTTATTACAAGATATTCAGTATAGTTCCCTGTGCTGTACAGTAGGTCCTTGTTGGTTATCTATTTTATATAGATATAGATATAGATATAGATATAGATATAGATATAGATATGTATGTATGTATATTTTAATCTGAAACTTCTAACATCCCCCAGGTTCTTTCTGATCGCCTCTCCCTTGAGGCTCATCTTTCTGTATTAGAATCACCTGGGAGCTACTAAATAACTACCCCAATGCCAGGCCACACCTCGGCCCAAAAGATCAAAACCTTTAGGGGTAAGAGCCAGACCTCTAGCTTGTGAAGCTCCCCAGATGATGCCATGTTGTAGCCAAGACTGAGAATCACTGCTGCAGGTTGTCCTGGAGCCAGGACCAGCAGGTGCCCCCTTTAGCGGCCAGCTGGGTCTGGTCCTGATTCTTGTTGAATGGGTTGTTTCCTAGTCACACAAGAGATGACTACGCAGTGAGGGTCTAAGTGCTGCCTAGAAAAAAGGAATTGGTCCGTCCTTTTAGGACATCAAGTTAAAAGGCAATCTCACATTTATATTTCAAGTGTAACAATGGTCCTTCCATTTTAAATGCTTTATTAAAATTAACCTCTATCTGCTACCTTTCTATCATCTAAGGCCTACAGGCTTCGACTACTTTAGGGACCAAACTGTGTCATGCACAGTACTGTTTGCCTAGGGTGTGGAGTGGAAGGTGGGAGACCGCCACCCAGGCCCCACAGAAGGGATTTCTCTCTGAGATCCTCTGCCAGAATCAGGCCCTACACTCTGACACCACTTCATTCATTCCAGTATTATTAGAACTGGCAGAGAATTAAGCTCATTTGAATACTGGTGGTCTTAGAAGAGAGACAAAGCTTGGTAAACACACTATAGGCCTCTAGGAATTAATAGGGTGACTAGGGTTTCCATGCTGCCACTTCAAAAGGAGGGACAAGAGCCCCATTACTGGTGTACATGGGCTCCTACTTTCCTTCTGAGTAGTGGCCAAGGGAATAAACAGTGAGTCTGCACAGAAAGAAAGTCTTCTATCAGCATCGATTCTGTAATTGGCTGGTAGCCGCATCGATCACAGCTATAGATCTTGTTCTACCTTTTGCTAGATCTGAACTCAGCAGGTATCTTAGAAACCAAACCAAAAGTCCTGTCTCCCAGCATAAGCTGTTTCCTAGTTAAAAAAAAAAAAAGTCATGGTGAGACTGATGTTAGCGCAAATGTTTTTAAAGAATCAGATCAGGGCTTCCCTGGTGGCGCAGTGGTTGAGAGTCCGCCTGCCGATGCAGGGGACGCGGGTTCGTGCCCTGGTCCGGGAGGATCCCATATGCCGCGGAGCGGCTGGACCCGTGAGCCATGGCCGCTGGGCCTGTGCGTCCGGAGCCTGTGCTCCGCAACGGCAGAGGCCACAACAGTGAGAAGCCCGCGTACCACAAAAAAAAAAAAAAAAAAAAAGAATCAGATCAGACCTTGGGGAAATTAGAATTTTACATCAAACCAAAAATAGAGCTCACAGCCCTATTCCTGTACTCCTAGGAGCTTCCCCACTCCTCCTCTTAACCATCTGAGCTCTAGAAACGCAGACAAACTGACACTTACGTAGATTTTTAATTTATTTTTAGTAAGTCAGGAATTAATCAAGTTAGAGTTTTTTTTTATTTCTTGATTTTATTCATTAGTCAATCTAAGGTGATATTGCTAATTGGGTAAATGATGTAAAAAAAATGAGGAACTTTATATGCTTATAATTACTACATTTAGAGACAAGCTTTGTTTTTTTTTTTTTTCTTCTATGTATTATGCCTGACTTGTTCACTCCAGGGCTTTTTATCGCAAGCCCAGCTCTACCAAAAGTTGTGAAACAGACGAACTCTGTTGCCCATCTCCATTCATGTCCATCCTTCTTGTTGTAGATGCCTCCAAGGCTTTCTTCCTGGCATTTTAACATTCAACATCAGTTATTAACTTTGCCTCCATGGCTCTTAGGCATCTCTGAAAGGGGCTCATGGGCTGAACTTACGTGCCAAATTGTGTGTAAGTGTGTATTTTCACTGGGAAGAATCCAGAGGTTCCACTGGGTTTTGAAAGGTTTGGCAATCTGAAAATATAGGCTAAATCAGCGTTGCTTATCTCTCCTTTCTCTATCTCAGAATTTACTTGCACCAAATACCAAGGCCATGAACACTTTGATAATTTGGTACATTGTTCTCTAATTACTCAATTTGCCTTTTAAAGGAGTTTTTTGAGGACAGACCCTTAACCCAAAGAAATGATTTCAATAATGAGAATATCAGGGATCAGGTAGTAACTCAGAGCACCCTTCAGATCACACCAGAAGGTGGCCTCAGATTCCACCCATGCAGCTGATCACCTCTAACTTCTTCCTTTGCAGAGTTCGGGAGGATGGTCGGTTCGTAGCAATGGCTCTAAAACCACCTGCACTTTCTTTCTGTTACAGACTTCTTTGTACATAATCAGTGGCTGTATTTTGAGTGTGCATAGACCCTAGGACATCTTGTCACATGGTGATTGGAATTTAACCTTAGGGATCTCAAGCCATGAGCCCTACTCCCTCTTTCTGCATTTTAACTGTACTCAGTTTTTAAAGTGTTTTATCGAAGACTGTGGTTTATCCATGATCTTTTGATTTAGGAGCTAAGTGTTTTGAAGCTTAGCTCTAATATATGGTTATAGCTGAGTATTCCTTTCATTCCCTCTTCCTTATTTTTTTTTTCATTCTGTCCTTTTGTTTTTCTTATTTCATACTGCAGTCACTTGAGGCCTTCCATGTTACAGCAACTCCTGCGACGTCTAGTTTTTGATGTGCCACAACTCAGTGAATACTGCAAAATGCCTCTTAAGGTAAACCTCTCTATTGTTACAGAAAAAACAGTCTATATAGTACAGGAAACTTGCCTTGTAAAACATGATCTTCACAACTGGGGTAGCAAAGTACATCTTAAATGGGTTTTACTCCTTTAAATTGACAGCTAACTAAATACAGTCTCCAATATCAAATCCCTTCTTGAGTGTCAAGGTTGGAAAGAGTAATTCTGCTAGATTCATTAACTGCTCCAATTTTCCTTAATCGATTTCTACCAATTACTTGTTATTTAGCAGAGGTTAGTGAGGGCACTTGGATTTTGTACTTTCCTGCCCTAATTAGGTTTTCAGAATGTTCTTAATCTCAAAAGGCTTTGAAGGCCCTGTGATTCTTCATTTAGGTACAGAAAATAAAATGTCCCTTTTCTATTCCATACTGTGTTGTACTTTTTTTTTCCTTCTGTAACAGGTCTTCTTTTTCACTTTTTTTTTTTTTTACTTCTTTTCTCTTGTTTTATTAATGAAAAGTAAGGCCACAGAGCCCTCTCTTAGCCACCTGATTCCTGATTTTCCCCCAAATTACCAACATTTTGTTGCTGGTATAGGGAGCATCAGGCCTGGGTAGAAGGACACCAGACTCTGCCACCCACACAGAGGGCAGTGTTTTTCATCTTTTACCTCTGAGGCACCCGCCATATTAGCATATTCAAAAGGGTCAGCAGTGGCCAGCCACACCTGAAGATTCTGCCCAGTGATTTCAACAGAACTTTTCCCTCTTTTCAGGAATATCACTAGTTCAAGCAAGGATTTCAAGAAGCATTTTACTGGGATAAACAGAATTCCCAGAAGCCTTTAATTCATCCTCTTTCAGCACGCCACGCAGAAGACAGCTTGTATGCTGTCAGAGATTCCACAGTCCTCCACGGGCTCATTCTTCTGTCTAACCCTAACACTCCCAGTTTTCATCCCCCAAAAAATCCTTTAGCTAAAAACGACAGTTTTTACAGTTCAACCTGGCATTGCTTCCTTGGTAGACCTGTGCCGTCAGCTGGATTCTGGCTGCCAGAGAAACATCATCGATAGCACTCAGTAAGCTCACCTTTACCCCTTAGATCAGCGGGATTTTTCTTGGAGGATGTGGATCCCGCCGGCTGAGATGGGACCATTGGCAGTGTACGTGTGCCCTCTATTGGCCATGTGGGGAACTGCTGCAACATGGCTGGACCGTCAGAAGGCTCAAGTGAAAGGCAGGGAAGCCAGGGGCAGTAATCAATGCTGAGAAAATCTGCCGACCCACAGCCTACTCCCCACCCTCCCCTCCCCATGTCAGCATTACCAGGATCTCCCAGATTTATTATAAGCAAAGATCTCAGAAGAAATTCTCCCCATCCCTGACTGGCTGGAACAGCACACAGTGACTACTTCCGGAGGGTAGCATTTTCTCAGTAGGAGTAGAAACAGTTCCTCTCCATTTTCCAGGAAATATGAGGGACGAGTTAGGAGGCACAAGAATTAATCAGGTAGATTCCGTTCAGGCTGGAGCTCATTAGGCACAAGAGCAGACCGTTCCCAGCCGCGTTTGGGGGCCACTCTGTAGATAACCGAACAGTTTCCATCGTTGGTTTCACTCTCCTGAGGCGTGTGTGCTGTTTTCTTCTCCCCTGTGTGCTGCTGATACCTGTGGATCATCTCTGCCCCACCCCACTGGCGCACATCCGTTCTCAACCTCCCAGCTTCTGACAAATCACTACGAACAGTGCTGGAAGTATTACTGTCTGCCGTCAGGCTGGGGGAGCTACGGTCTGGCTGTGGAGGATGAGCTGCATCTGACAGAGAAGATCTTCTGGGGGATTCTTGACTCCCTTTCCCATAAGGTAATGGCAGTGCTTCCTGAACAGAGAAGGGGGGGGTCGCCCAACCTCGGTGATACAACCACCTGCACGTAAGAATAGCGGATACCTCGTCAGCCTCTATCTACCATGTGCCCAGAAGTGTGCCAAGCACTTCACAAGCAGATCACATTCACTACCCCAACTCTCTCAAGTAGGAACTACCCCGACCCTCATTTGACAGGTGAGAGAAAGAGCAGCTGATGACTTGCCAGACTCACCAAGCGAATATATGGAAGGGCCACTTCCAGAGTGAATCACAGAAATATTTCCTGGTTCCAGTATTAATGACTTACCCCGCCCCCATCCCTTCCCTGCTATGTCGTGTGGCCCCGGTTAGCTGGCCTTCACCAAGTTCAAGCCTAGAGAAGTCCTAGCGTCTGCCCCGATGCGGGGACGTGGGATTCCCAGGAGACCTGACTCCATTCAGGCGAGGTGCTTCCCAGCCACGGAGGCGAAGGAGCTTGAGGGGGGACACAGGCCTCTGAATCCCAAGCCTTCCTGTGCAGTCTGATTGGATTACAGCCCCGACCTGTATGTAGGCAGCCTCACACCTGCCTCCCCTTCCCTTACCCCAGATTTAGATTTGTGACGTCACCAGCTTTAGACAAGATCGGGAACATTCAGGGTGGTCTGGCCGTAGACAGGTCACCAGCTTTAAAGGTAGAAAATGAGAAGTTTTTCAGGTTTTCGTACAGAAGTCTGGAGCAAGTGTACAGCCGCAGTCTGGTGTTTACCTACACTTACGTCATCTTCCCTCCTATCTTCCTTTGGTCTAGTACAAGCAGATCAAAGGTTGTCCCTCACCTGACACGTTTTAACTGAGATTCCTTCCTGGCCGGGTTCAGGAGAGAATGTCTGTGATACAGAGCAGCCTGCTGATCGTGTCAGCATATGACCCGCGTCAGCCACCGAGGGAGCCAGCAGAGCCGCTGTGCCCTCTCCAGGCACAGGGTGGGTCACTTTCTATGACCATCTATGGCCGACAAGTTTGTAGCCTCTGTTGGCCTAGTGAGAACCGCTTTAACCTTTCGATATCCCTGCAATTAACTAGTTAGGAGATATCGATTTAAACCTTGATTTAAGGTTTCTCAACCTACCGCAAACGGTGACTTGAAGGCTTTACAGAAGGTCACTTTTCTGTGACAAGGATACCTGGATTACAGGCCTTACACGTTCCCCGTTTTGGTTAACCTGGGCAAATGCACGTGTTTTTATTTTCTTCCCAGCTAATCGGTGAGTGGTTCTGCCTGGCGGGCTGTGGTTTTGGTGTGTGTGCTAACGTGGTCTTTGTCTTTCCTCACAGAGGTACGACCCAGATCTTTTCCGAATGGCCCTTCCCTGTCTCAGTGCTATAGCTGGGGCCTTGCCACCAGACTATTTAGATACCAGGATCTCAGCCACATTGGAGAAACAGATCTCAGTGGACGCAGATGGCAACTTTGACCCCAAGCCTATCAACACCATGAAGTGAGTTGAGTCCAGAATCATCTCTAAGCTGGTCCTAGATTTTGCCCCGTGGCTTGTTTCTCTTTCAGAAGGTAGCCAGAAATTTAAGCTTCCCTTCCTTCCCTCCTGCCAACATGGTTCATCGTGTCCCTTGACACTACAAGTCACATTAGGTGTTAGATTTTGTCCTCAACTCCTGAAAGATTAATCCATCCGTATCTGATTATATGCTGTATTATTATATTCTGGGCTTTTTTTTTTTTTGGAGGGTGGGGTTGGGTTATGTATTATAAGAGGTGGATGCTCTCCACATATGTCACCTGAGGCACTGCAAGAACCCTGACAAATGATGCAATTAATTTATTAATGAGTTTTTTGACAAAATCTTTGCTCTTTGTGAATTAGGCCTGTACAGTACTAATAACATCATACATCAAAACATCTCCATAAATAACACTCAGCTGAGCTCCAGCAGGACTTCAGGGTGTGAGGGCAGAACAACATGGGGTCCTTATTTGAGCGACTGGACCTGCTCTTTGCCAACGGATGCTGGATCTTTGGAAAAACTCTACAATAGCGCTTTTTCATTTCTCCCCCTGATCCTCCAGCATTCCTCACTAGTGATGATTAGGCCACGGACAAAGTATCAGACAAGATCTGCTCAATTTTGCCTTTGGCAGTACGGCCCCAATTATGATTATGGGTCGTGGGGCATACAGGCTTCATCTCCAGCTGCAGTTTCAACGAAAAGCTCCAAAACTGCTGTAGAATGTGCAGGGAAAAGGAGGCGTCCTCTGTGAGCCCCTTGAACTTATGTTTTATGGCAGTAGTTCTCAGATGAGAGCCATAGCCTCAGCCCTTCCCCGGAGCTGTCAGCTTGTGATAACATATAAAATTCATCTTTGGGAAAAGTAAATACATATTCCATCAGCAGAGCCTTGAGCTGAGTGGATGATGGGAAACCGAATTGAACCTGCTGTAAGGAAGAGGTAAGGGGTGTGGTGAGCCTTCAAGCTAAGGCCAAAGGGAAGGCAGGTATTGATTTGGAGAACTTGGCCCTATGAAAACGTAAGTGTGCTGAAGGAGGACAAAAAGTGTGATCACTTGGATGCTTTTATAAACATTATGAGACAATGCGGTACTCAAGCAGTGGTGTGCTAATGGTGACTCATTCGGTGTTTCTTGTTCGGTTTTTTTTTTGCGGTACGCGGGCCTCTCACTGTTGTGGCCTCTCCCGTTGCGGAGCACAGGCTCCAGACGCTCAGGCTCAGCGGCCATGGCTTACGGGCCCAGCCGCTCCGCGGCATGTGGGATCTTCCCGGACCGGGCCACAAACCCGCGTCCCCTGCATCGGCAGGCAGACTCTCAACCACTGCACCACCAGGGAAGGCCCAGTGTTTTTTTGAGAGTTCTGATTTCTTCACATAGACCTCTGACATCAGTATGGCTCTTTGAGTAATATGAGTAATGGGGGCTGTGACCAAAACTTAAACAGAAAAGGGCCTTATTGCAAGGATGTGGGGTCATTATTAAAACCTAGTGAAAGGCTGACTGCCCAGGCCTCAGCCAGGGCAGGAACTAAGGCAGAGTGACCAGATGGACATTCTCCAGGTGTCCACATTGGATGAGTCACCCTGAAGAGTTTGCTGTCCTGGTCTCACTCAACTGAGGATTCACATTCCAAGTTCCCTGGTGGTCTAGTGGTTAGGATTCAGTGCTTTCACTGCTGTGGCCCAGGTTCAATCCCTGGTCGGGGAACTGAGATCCTACAAGCCGTGCAGTGCAACCAAAAAAAAAAAAAAAAGATTCAAATCCCAGGAAGAGTGAGTCTGACTGGCCTCATCAGAGCCATTCCTCAGAGACAGTTCACATAAGCCTGCACGCAAGTCAGGAAGACGTATTCCTTAAAGCGAAGTGGAGGCGTATTGCCAACAGAAGGGGCAAAAGCTGCAGGGCTAACAGAACTGACAGGTGTGCCTACTGGGTTGCCATGATTTTAGTATTTAAACATGAATCACCAAACCCCAAAAGGGAGACAAGCACTATTTTGGATCATTTGGTCCTGTAGCTACCCACTTCTGCCATCCGCAGATCGGAGTTGTGAGATGGCAGGACAGTGTCTTTGGATGAAGGGATTCTCACGGTCTAACCCGGACAGTTGTGGCCCGGGAGCCAAAGTGGTTCTTAGGAGCCAAGGGAACCCAGAGCAGCTGGAGGGAGGCCACCTGTGAAGCAGAGGCTGCTGCAGAGACGCCCTCTGATTAGCCGTGGGTGTGTCTGCGACCTCGTCCTGGACATGCTTTGAGCTCAGGAAGGTCACTGCATCCGGGGTCCACCTTCAAATTTGGGGTTAGCTGGTTGATCACATGCCACTTCTGATGGCTGATGGCTAGCTCTGGCCATCTTTTCGGCACATGTGACTGAAGTGCTTGGGGAGGTTGTAATTTATTTTTCCCCTCATTTCACAGTTTCTCCTTGCCTGAAAAATTGGAATACATCGTCACCAAGTATGCTGAGCACTCACATGATAAATGGGCCTGTGATAAGGTAGGGATCCTCATCCAACCCATAATTGTCAGGGGAAAAAAACAGCAGCCCAAGAACATGAAAGGGTCCAATCCTGGAAGTCTGCCTGACTTGTCTAAGCGACAGACTCGCTATGCCAATGGCATTCGTTATTTCTGAGCGGCAGTTTCCCAGGGCTGGTGGAGATCGGAGAAATGGGCGGGGCAGTTGCTGATGCGGCTTTTTGTGTCTCTCAAGAAAACGATCGCTTCTGGGAGTGTTAATGTCTGTCTTCACGTTGCATTTCCTGGAGTCGGCGCCCAAGCACATGCTTGCGTGTGTTTGACATAAAGGCTTAATGTGGGGCCGGAGGCTTTTATTAAATGTTTCCTTTGAACGTAGTGTCGGAAAAAGGGAAAATTGAATGGAAAGCTTTACCCTTGCATTTTGCCAGCAAGCTGAATTTCATTCTAGGGAGGACACGCGGCTTCCTGTGGTGGGCAGTGCTGGAACTTCCAGACTCTCCCTTATCAGTAAGCCTGTCCAGCTGGTGTTTAAAATTCTTCACCACATGAGGTCAGGCTGCTAATAAGTTTAATTGCTCTGTCAGCCCTTTAATGCTGGCAGGCACATGGGGAGGAATGCCAAAGACATCTCGGAGTCCTGTGGGCAGCCAGTTAAGCGCTGGGCCTTTGCCCAGAGGCGGCTTACAGCCCGTAACGGTGGACCTGTCTCCACAGCAAGGCCGCAGCAACCACCTGCCTGGGTGCACCCTGGATGAGGGACAGCTTGAAGCCCTGGCTCAGCCTCTGCTCTGATTCTCTCCTGAACCCCTGTTGAGAGCTCATGATGACTCCAATCGTTGTATCTGTAGAATGGGCTAATACTCATGATTCTAGAGCAGAGGTTGGCATGCTTTTTCTGTAAAGGGCCAGAGAGTAAACATTTTAGGCTTTGTGGGCCGGACAGTCTCCACTGCAACTACTCATGTCTGCTGGTGTAGCACAAAAGCAGCCGATGACAACACATGAGTCCATCGCAATATCCAGTCCATCCCTAAGCCATGTGCATTTCACCTCCTTGTCGCTTTGGAATGTGAATGGTTCTCTCTGCGCCCATGCCGTGGTTTTCGTCCAGGCTGCTCTCATCTTTCACCCAGACAATGTGATAACCTTCTAACTAGTCTGCCCACGTGCACTTTCTCCGGTCCGTTCTTCACGCTACAGGCAAGTGATGGTTTCAGTGTGCAAATTTGGTCAGATTCTCCCAAATGGGTCAAGTTCTCCAACCCAGCCCCTTCTCCTTGTTAAAATCCCTTAATAACTTCCAACTCTTTTCATGTAAACGTCAAAATCCTTAATATGGCCTGATAGGCACTGCTTAATCTGGTCTCTGCTACCATCTCTAGCCTCATCTCTCCCTTCACCCTCTGCCCTCCAGCCATATCCCCTTCATTTAGGCTCGTTCTCTCTCTCTCTCTCTCTCTCTCTCTCACGCGCGCGCGCATACACACACACACACACACACACACACACACACACACACACACACACACTCCCTCTCTCTCTCTCTCTCTCTCTCTCTCTCTGCATATGCCTGAATCTGCCCCCTGTCTGAGCCAGGTACCCATCTGCACTCACACGTGTGAAAACACCATTCACCAATTCCTCCTTCAAAATCTGTCCAAGTGTGAATTCCTAGGACGCCTCTTTCCCAGATTTCTCAGATATAGGCCCTCTTAGCACCTTGCTCTTTTCCTTCCCCGTGTTTTTATAGCAGTCTTGTGTAGTTGGATTTGCAACAGTTATACATTTATATATACCAGTTACCAACTCTGCATTTACTGGCGTGGTATTTGATGGATCTCTCTCATCCCCTAGCCTGGAAGCTTCAACTTTGCTCACCCTTGCCAGGTGGGCATGGATAATCTGACAGGAGAAGAGTATTTTCCCCTGCCCTCAAGGACCCCACAATCGGTGGGAGAAACCAAGTAAAGCAGCCATTAAACAGCCATTAAACAGCCATTAAACCCATGCTGTGATGGGCATGAGCACGGGGTGAGAGCACACAGGAAGAGACCCCAACCCAATAGGGAGGGTCCGGGCACGCTTCCTCGAGCTGCTCACACCTACAGGGTGTGATGAATGAGGGGCCATTGTTCAGGCACAGGGGAGCAAGTGCACTGCAGGCCGTGGAAGCAGTGGGTGCAGACCCCGAGAAGCAAGAGAGTGTGGTGGCTTTAGGGGAGCTTGGTTCGACACATCGGGGTCACGGAGTAGGGCAGGGGAAGAAGGGCAGGACATGAGCCTAGAGGGCCAACAAGATCTTCGCTGCAGCAGTAGAAGCCAGAAAGAATTTGGATTTTTACCATGATGGCAGCTGGGAATCAGAAATTTTTAAAGCAGCAGAGTGCCCTGAGCAGGGTATTTTATAAAAACCACTTGACAGTGGTGTAGAAAATGGAATCCGTGAGAGACAGCAAGACTGGAGACGGGAGACCGCACAGGAAGCCGTTGCAGTAATCCAGGTGACAGCTGATGGTGGCCTGAGCTAGAGCGCTGGCAGGAAAGTGAAGGAGGGGCGGACCAATAGGTCTGGGAGGTTGAACACACGTGAGAGAGCGCAGAGAAGGAAGAGTCCCACACTTCCAGCTTGAAGAGTGAATGTAAGCTGCTGCCGTTCACGGAGATACAGGGAACCTGAGAGGAAGAGCCATTGAGAGAAGTGAAATTCCAGGTGCTGTTTCAGACCTGTTGAGAGGTGCCTGTGGCCATCCAAGCAGAGCTTAAATAGGTATGGAAGTTAGGAGAGAGATCTGGGCTGGAAATGCTGATTTGGGATCAATCCACTTAGGGACCATGGGCCTAGATTATATCCCGCAGGGACAGTGTTCCTTGAGAAGAGACAGAAACTTGAGAAACAGCCACATTAACGAGGGGACATTGGCAGAGGCTGAGAAAGAGCCACCGGAAGTCTTTGGGCTGCGAGGTTATGGAAAACAGAGCCTTATTTATCTCTGTATCCACCATCCCTGGGACAGAGTTTGGCACCTACTGTCACAGGCATTCCACCGATGTTTGTTGCATGACTTTTGAAATCCTTAAACCTCTATGATTCTAGAAACATGCCTTGCTAGAGCTTTGCTCGGGATTGGCGGGCAAGGGGTGCAAACCAAAGCAGCCTCCTGCACGCCGTGGCCAGTAGGTCCAATACTCACAAGCGTTCAGCCTTGACATCTGTCCTTGCCTGTGACTGGGACACATGGTTCTGAAAAGCATTGTTCTCGGGTCTTCTGAAGCATGCTTCCGTCTGTAGTGGGCCTGAAACACAAGCGAGTAAGTGGAGGGGACAGCAACTAAAATGAGAAGAAGTAAAGGAGCAGGGTTCAAAATGCAGGGGCAGAGAGCCTGACAGCCCTAAAGGATCCGTTAGACGTTTTGGAGGGAAATTTCCAAGCTCTGTCACGTTCCATTATTTTATTTGTTCAGTGAAAATTGAAGCTGGGATGTGGGTCACATAGCGGGGCTCTCTGGGTGCCGAGGATATTTGAACTGAGAACATTTCTACAGAGTCAGAATGGATGGAAATATGGAATTTCCCTGGATGAAAATGTGAAGACCCATCCACTGATCAGGCCTTTCAAGACATTAACAGAGAAGGTAAGGACCAGGCCATGCTAATCTCCCTCCCCTGGGAATTATATCAGCCGGCAGAGGAGTCGAGGGCACATTCACCATCCAGTTCCTCAGAGACTTTCCAGGACTCGGCAGACTCCTCAGGAGCTGGCCCATGGGCCACAGCCTCAAGACTGGTTTCTGAGAACCCAGCCTCCCATTCTGCTATTTGGTTCTGAAAGCCCATTGGAGAGAGACGCACCAATCAGCACTTAGAGGCTGGGCCAAAACGCATTTGTGTTTCACTTGTAACTGAACTAGGAAGGGCTTCTGTTAGATTGTTGCAGGGGGCGGGGGGACTTGCACTGTTGGAGAACATTCAGATAGAAAGGACTTCCAATCATGACGGATAAAAAGAATAGAGGAGAGAGTCCCCAGGGAAACGTGGACAGGTCTCTTGGTTTGTTTGTGTTTTTTTTCAAGTTATGAGGTTTGGTTCAACTCAACTCTGAATTCCTATCTTGCGATCAGTAAGAGTTCCTTGCAGGCTTTAGACCTAGTGTCACAGGTACAGGATGACATGTGTATCTTTATGTGCATATTGACCAGTTATAAAATTGTGCGTGGCTCGAAAGAGAATTCTAAATCTAAGAATGTCTATTTCCCATGCTCGGAGGAGAGCTTTGTGCAAATGCATTTTGACGTGTCCCATCTTAAATACCTACTAGAGAACAGAAGTCACTCTGGAGAGAAAGGGGTGGGTCCAGGGCTGGCGATGCTTGTGCAGTGGGCGGGGCACAGAGGAGGCAGAGGTGGCAGCGCTGGGGGGTGGGGGGAGGGAAGAAGTCATTCTCCTGTTCTCGTTCTGCTTTCTCCACAAACTGTGGATATGTCTGGCACATTCCCTCTAAAAGCAGGAGACTGTGGGGTCCTGTACTTAAAAACCTCAGAAAGACGGATGACATGTTTCAGACGGGATGCTGCAGAGGGTATTCTGACCCAGTGAGAGGAAGCTGGAGCCGCTTAGCCCCCCTCCACTGCGGGAGGACCTCTCTTCTGGGAGACAAGCCAGCCACAGTGCTGGGGCGTGCCCTGCACAGCTCTTCTGCTCCAATGTTCTTCCAGGAGAAGGAAATTTATCGCTGGCCTGCCAGAGAGTCCCTGAAAACCATGCTGGCTGTGGGCTGGACGGTAGAGAGGACCAAAGAGGGAGAAGCCCTATTTCAACAGCGGGAAAATGAGAAGCTTCGAAGCGTGTCCCAGGCCAGCCAGGTATGACCATCACGCCCAGAGGCCAACACTAGGCCAATGGAACCCATGGAGAATCTGGGAAAGCTATCCCCAGGGTATCAGAGATGAGGCCCACCACCAGTGAGCCCTGGGAATCTTTCGGGACATATCTTTGGCCACTGAAGTCAGGGATGCTGGTGAGAATAAGGCAAGTAACGGGAAACCCAGTGATTCTGCCTTTGCTTTCCTAGGGCAACAGCTACAGCCCTGCTCCCCTGGATCTCTCCAATGTTGTGCTCTCCAGAGAGCTCCAGGTCAGTGTTGATACTTTCAGAACAGCGTAACGGACTTTCTAAAACCCCTCAAGTGCAGGACATATTGCCCTCCAAAGAATGTTCTAGAAAGGGGCGAGGGGGAAGAATGCCTAAAACGTATCACCACTGAAATATCAAAATTAGAGAGGGCCACAACGAGCAGAGGCCACTCATCCGACACAGTCTCAGCAGAATTAACCAACAGTCTGAGAAGGTGAGGCTTTGCGCTTCTTCCGGAGACATCATAGCAGGTCATGACTCAATAGAAGGAAGATCGAACAGCAAATTACTGTACAAAAACCCAAAACAGAACTTATAACAGCCAGGAGAAATAACTAGTAACAAAGCTATTAACAACTAGGAGAAGATGTACGAGGTGGCCCCTGGGTTGGGCTGTTGGACTGCTCACACCGGGCCCCCCAACCTTGAGGACAATCGCATATCCCGTGGTGGATTCACTTGAGTTGCCCTTGGTGGTACAGACAAGTCATCATTGTAGGATTTAGGGACTTACACCCAAGAGGACGAAATTAAAGGCTTAAGCTTCCTCACCCCCATTCCTGCCCTGTGCACATGTCAGTGACCGTGACCGGCCCCAGCCTGAGGCCGTTACTCCTTAGAGGGTCCATCAGACCAACGCTTTGGACCTTAAAGAAAGTTTCTTTCCAAAGTACACCCTTCATTCCGGGTCACTATTTTATGAACCTCATAAAGATGCATTCTATTTGAGAAATCTTATGTGCGGCAGTTTTCTCCAACACGTGATTATTTTTAGTTTGCAAAGCTAAAGGCTTTCGGGGATCCTAGAGTTTTGCTTGACCCCCCCACTCCCAGCTCCCTATCTCAGGTCAGGAGTAAAATACTTCACTCCTGTGACAAATGGAGTGCCACCAGAATGCAGTTTCCAATGGAAATGTGTTTTTCTCAGAAATGCATCAAACTGCCAAGATAATAAGTTACCAGACAAGGACAGAATTAGAAATTGTTTTCTGTGTGTATGGGAAGATATAAAACTAACGGGGTGCATAAGCAAAGACTAATTAATGATGGGAGACACTCAGCAATGTGCCATTAGCGTTTGGTGGTGCTCTGTTCCCGAGGCTGCCTGCAATAGCGGGGCAGATATGAACCCATTTTTCTTGCTTGCTTTCTCTCTGACTGTCATCTCCCTGGTGGGACACAGGGGATGGTGGAGGTGATAGCTGAGAACTATCACAATATCTGGGCCAAGAAGAAGAAGCTGGAGCTGGAGAGCAAAGGTGAGCTAGATTCACAGCGTCTCCTACAGAAGGTGAGCTGGGGGGCAGGTGTGTTTCCCAGAAGTGCAAAGGAAGAGCCACCTATTTTGTCATCTCTCACTTTACTGACCCCAGGTGGCGGCAGTCACCCTCTTTTGGTACCGTACGACACCTTGACTGCCAAGGAAAAGTTCAGGGACCGGGAGAAGGCCCAGGACCTGTTTAAGTTCCTCCAAGTGAACGGCATTGTGGTTTCTAGGTAAGTCGTCTTCCAGGTGACGTTAGCGGGCCAGGGGCAGGCTTGTGTGGTCTCTCGTGCTCTAGATATTTGATCACCTGCCTGCAAAGCAGATCAGAGTAAGGATAGCGGTTGAGTCTTTTGAAATGAATAGATGTTTATTCTGGAGCGTGAAGCCCTCTCTTCCGACATAAATAAGACTGGTCGACATCAATTTCTAAAAATGAGTTACAGCAGAGAATCGTGACAAATTATACATCTATACCTTAAACATTTAATTTTAATTAAAACAAACACACATTCATTCATTCACAAATCTTGTACCATAGGCCCCCAGATCTCATCTTTGTTGGTTGTTTTATTGATTGGAATTATAAACCACATCCATAATGCATCTTCAAAGCTCTGGAAGTTGGGCTGAAGAGCAGTTAAGGTACAGTTAAGAGAATTAAGGTACATACAAAACAATGTAAATGCGGTATTCTGGGTTTGTTTGTTTGTTTGTTTTTTCAATTTCCTCCCTATCTTTTACGGTTGTCTCACACCTAATTCAGAAACGCTGTTTTTGGAAACTTACAATCGCAGGTCTTTGCAAAATATGCAGCTTAGTTCTCACAGAATCACCAGCTCTCTTCACACTTGTGTTTTTTTGTTTTATGTGATATTTAATGAAATGCCATGATAACAATAGGGAAGATGAGTGACATCAACAACCTTTGAACAAAGATGGCAACTCCACTGGAGAGACTGAATGAATCATGATTTCCTAAGACTTTCTCTCAAACTTATGTTTGTCAGAATCATCTAGACAAATGTTTTAGGTGAGGATGGTCTGGGCTGCTTAAGTCTTAAAGGTAGAACCTGTTTCCCCCGCTGGTCAGGTGTCGGTGATGGGCTGTGCTTGCGGCGTCCTTTGTAGAACGAAAAACAAGGCAGTGTCCCCACCTCGATAAGCCATTCCTCCTGAAAGAAATGTCTGCTGAGCCAGCTGCTGTTTCTTCTTTTAGTTTCCTACAGAATTTTTGCCACTGAGTGACAGAAACCTAAGTAAAAATCTATACAAATATTTCTGTTGTAGCTCATATGAAAAAATAACAAAACCTATTTGCTGTATTGTTGAGTGGGAAAGGTCAGGCAGCAGGAGACAGCCTCTGGGGAAGCATTTAAGAAAGACTCCCATCGTCATTTTAATCCTGTTCTTAACACCAAGATGCATGCAGACTATGATTTGCCAATAAATAACTTGCTCACAGAAGTGAAAAATTCCTCTTGACTATAAGAAGGGAATCAAGGAAATAGCGGGGGGGAAAGGAAAAAGACCACTGAATTCAGCAAACATACCCTTGTAGTGGTTTACCCTGAGCTAGAGCCCGTGGTGGGCACTTGGATGTACTGATAAGGCGGTAACATCCCTGTCACCAAGGAGAAACCCTAGGTTCCCGCTACCCATGCCTCAGACCTGCTCCATCCTCAACTTCCCCATCACTTGACGACAGCCTGTTCTTCCCGATGCCCAAGCCAAAAACCTTGACTCCTCTCTTTTTCCCTCAACCCACATCCAATCCTTCAGGAAATCCTGACGGCTCTCCCCTTAAGATACCCGGAATCTGACCACTTCTCACCCTTCGTGCTGTCACTGCCGTTGCTGAAAAGGGCTTCCTTCCTGGGCCGCCTGTTTCAGTCCTTGCCCTCGGTCAATTTTAATCCTAGCAACTAGAGTAATTCTGTCACAATGTGAGTCATATCATGTCATTTCCTCTACTCAAAACTCTCAATAGCTTCCCATCTCAAAGCAAAAGCAAAATGCTAAGGACGGCCCACGGCACCCTGACGGTTGCCTCCACTGCCCACCCCATGCCCCTCTGACTGCCTGCTCACTTCCATCCCTCCACACTGGCCTCAACTCGGCATGCATGTGCCCACTCAGGAACTTTGCACCCCCGCTCCCTATGCCTGGAAAGCTCTCTCCCCTCATGTCTCTATGGCTCACCTCCTTCAAGCCTATACTCCAGTGTCGTCCTTCCAATAAGCCCAGCACTGATTTAACACGACAGTCTGCTCAACCCCACTTCAGGTACTCTTGGGCCCTTTCATCTTGCTTTAGTTTTTCTCTTTTTCACAAAACTTATTTACTTACAGCATTCCAGATAATTTTTAAAATTTATTTATTTTATTATTTATTTTATTTTTGGCTGCGTGGGGTCTTCGTTGCTGCGCGCAGGCTTTCTCTAGTTGTGGCAAGCAGGGGCTGCTCTTCGTTGCGGTGCGCAGGCTTCTCATTGCCGTGGCTTCTCTTGTCGCAGAGCACGGGCTAGTCTAGGCACACGGGTTTCAGTAGTTGTGGCTCGTGGGCTTAGTTGCTCCGCAGCATGTGGGATCTTCCCGGACCAGGGCTTGGACCTGTTTCCCCTGCACTGGCAGGCGGATTCTTAACCACTGCACCACCCAGGAAGTCCCCAGATAATTTATATTTCGTTTTATGTAGCGTTTGTACCTGTTTATAGCAAGCACGTAAGTTCCATGAGCGCAGGGATTCGTGTTTGCATCTCTGATTTATCCCCAGCTCAGTATTTGTTGAATGAATGACAAAGATCTTTCTGAAAAATCTTTTCAGAAATTATTGTCGCTCAGGTGTTGCATGCTCACAGAGGCAGGTTTCAAGTGCAAGGGGAAATGAGTCAAATGATGAGTCAGGTCGCTAAGCCAGCATAGCCATCAACATTTGGAAAGCAGAGTTGACGTGGAGAAAATTGCTTGTGCACCAAAGTCACATTGTTATCTCTGTTACTCCCTGGGGTTTACCCCTTTCCAATCTAGAGGTATCAAGGATATGGGGCTGGATGCCTCCTCCATGGAAAAGAGGTTTGCCTATAAGTTTTTGAAGAAGATCCTGAAATATGTTGATTCTGCTCAAGAGTTTATTGCCCATTTGGGTAAGTATCATTGTGAAATATCAGAAAAATGTGTGCTTCTCATAATACTGAAAGGAATTAGATATTCCTTTTATGAAGAGCGATGCTTTCATACTGTAGCTGTTCATGATTCTTTGAAACATATGGTTTAGGGAAAGACACAGTGGCTGAGATTTCACACACACACGCACTTAAAAAAAATCAGTTTTGTCTTTGGTTTCCCTTCTAGGTTTGACTGAATCATTTGTCATTTTTCACATAACTCATCCTCCTCTAAGTTTTCCATCATTTTGTTTTATGCCTGTGAGCATATGACTCAACCTCTCTGAAGCTGCCTTCTTATCAGTAGAGTAGAGAAAAGAGTAGTGAAACCCTAGAAGAAATAGCCAACCCTCACAATTATAAAGTACTTTGTAAAATATTAGATATTTTATGAAATCAAATGGCCTTTTCATGACGAAAAGCTGCTCTGTTTCTTTAATGCTGTGACTCCTTTTGGTTTTGTTTTCTTTCGCTCTGGTCAACTTTGTGTCACTTTTGTCTTTGTAGAAACCATTGTCAGCAGTGGGAAAACTGAAAAGTCTCCCCATGACCAGGAGATCAAATTCTTTGCCAAAGTAAGTGACTCTCTGCATTTAACCGGATTACCTTCTTCTCGGGATCTGTACGATTTAGGGTACAAGTTAAGCAGATCCAACAAAGATATCCAAAACTCCAGTAATGACTTTGATGAGATGGACGTGTGTTTCCCTGTTGTGGAAAGGTCCTGAGGCAGGTGGGTGGTCCGAGGAGGTAAGCAGCCTGCTGTGCGCTACGCCATCACCCAGGGACTCGGGTTCTTCCTCTCTTGATGCTCTCTCATCTCCTAAGATGTGGTCCCTGACAGTGGTCCAGACTCACTTGTACCACATCTGTGAGAAAGGGCGGAAGGATAGCGGAAGGCAAGCTGTTGTTTTATTAAGGTTCTAAACTTTAATAAAAGTTGTCTTATTAAGTGGCTAGTACTTACTCATTTCAGCCTCAGCTAGCTGCAAGGGAGGCGTGTAATGCATGCTTTGACTGGGTGACCCCATGCCCAGATAAAACACGGGGATTTCTACTGCTAAGAGAAAGAAGGGAAGAACGAATGTGGGTGCCAGTGAGCTGTCTCAGCCACATAACCCTACTCAGAGGACTAAATACAAGTGAGACTTTGGGGTAGCCATGTTCTGAGAAGCAGAGACAGGATGGTCAAGTCCAGTAGTGCTGGGCCGTGCCTTAAATATTCTGTTGGGTGCCACGCCCAAGAAGCCACATCTGAGTGCAGATGTCCTACAGGACGCCCCTGAAAATGTTGATTCAGGATGTACATTTCTTTGGGCCCTTAGTCAGTGTCCTGCCCTATCCCTTCACATATTTCTAAGGCCTCTGGTTACAGGCATAGAAGAAAAAAAATGTTTTGGAGACTGGGATTCACAGGGTAGAGTTTCCTAGAAATTCCAGGACCAGAGTCTTTTTGTGTTCAGGGTCTTTTTGCTCATTAAGGATGAACTTTTTCAGAGGAACCAGAGGAAGGGCTTTGGCCAGCCTCTTAGAAGTGCATCTCTGGTGGGTCTTTCAGGTTCTTCTCCCACTGGTGGACCAGTACTTTACCAATCACCGCCTCTACTTCCTCTCGTCCCCTCTGAAGCCCCTTAGCAGCAGCGGGTACGCCTCTCACAAGGAGAAAGAAATGGTGGCCAGGTGAGTCTACAGAAGGAGAAGGTCACGGTGCTCGTGTGATTTATGTGAAACCCCAGACTCCTGGGGCTTCAATGGTGAATCTTTTGGAGAAATGAACTGTGGCCTGGTGATGGGTAGCTCAGAGGTTTTGGTTATCATCTTGGTTTTGAAAGTGACTTTAATCACACTTATCTGTATATTATTTGGGCAACCGAGAGAGGTGCACTGTTTGGGGGTATCAGTAGGGCTTGGGGGAAACTTATATCCTCAGGTCAGCTTCTATCCTGAAATAACATTTAGAAAAAGGAGAAGGTAATTCTGAAGCTTGGGAAAAGCAAACACACAACGTTGAGAAGAAACGGATTAATACTGTTTTCATTCTCATTCTTCTCAGGCTTTTTAAGCTTAACTTTTTTTTAAGGAATCAGATCTTACAAGTCTTGGTGTGGATGATCTGAGATTTGAAATCTAGAGTGACATACTTCAATTTAAATTCCTAACAGGAAACAAATTTTCATCAAAAGCACCAGCTTCCCTTCTTATTCCACTAGGCATGACACATGGATGCCTCAGCAGAGCTGAAACAAAGCAGGTGCTTCACGATCAGGCTACAAGTGGGTACCACTATGCCTCAGGTTCTCTGTATTTGATTTACGAATGACAAGGGATGGATTAGACTTCTAAATGGCGAAGAGTTAAGGACTGCAATAAAGGCAGTCTATCAGCCCTTTCCCTGGCATCCACTGATGGTGAACAATGTACTTTATATTTTATAAGGGCCCAGCCATTGAATATCACCATCTTTGGGACGATATTCAACCTTAGGATTTAGCTAACATTTATCAAGCACAGCATGGCTCAGCAGTGAGCTCGATTTTTTGATATGCACAAGTTATTGCCCACCTGTGGAAATATCATTGTGAAACACCACAATGCTTTAAATTCCAGGAACCACCTGTGTGTTATGATCTCCATTTTGCAGATGAGGAAACTGAGGTTTGGGCAGGTTCACTCCAGTGCCTAAAGTGACCCAGGTAGTAAGTTAGAGCAAGAATGAAAGCGTAGCCCTCTCTATCCAGATCGAGTGCCATTTTCTCTACACTGTAATTACTTCTGACATTAATATTTGTTAAGCAGGGAGGAGCGCATGCTGTCAAAATGAGATACACTTAGAATCAGTTACTGACCCAAGATTTCCTAGATATTTTCATGACACACCGGTGTTTTTTGTAAGAAGTTAAGGAAATGAAGAACCAAGTGAGATACTCAGATAAGCCAACAGAGGGCAGGTGTGTCTGTTCTCTTCGTCTGTTTTTCTTAGGGTATTAATTCATGGAAATGTAACATTTGTTCAGCCAGGCACCATTTGTCACAGCTGGAATGCAAGCTGGAGCTCGCTGATCGGCCTTGCAAATAGCTTTCAGATCCATCAGTGTGCCCGCTGCCCTCCCATAGAAGTGGCCATATCGGCACTGAACGTGCTCACATCTCCAGACCCCTCTTGTTCCCAGCCTTCACCCATACCCCACCTCTTCTGCATCTGATGCAATTCACCAGTGCTTTCCGGAATCTCTCCCCTGGGATCTCTTTAATTTATCACCTTCAAATTCTGAGATGAGAGAGAGGCGCCTGGGGACTCTGGCCCCTCATAACTCTGGGTGAAGGACAGTGCTTCTGCTTGCATCGTGGGTCCCACAGGCAACAGAAAAGGGCCTTTGGAAATTTCAGGCCCCGGCCGTGACATACCTGAGAAAGCACTTCCGACAGCAAGGGGAGCCACGTTTATATTAGGATCAAACCACCCAAGGATCTGCTTTAGTTAGAAAAATGTTAATTTTGTATTTATACAGAGTGGGTTCATTTTGAAGCATTTTGCCAGAAATAACTGAGTTTATCAGCCCCTAATTCTACAGGCTAAAAGGGTCATGTGATTAGTCGCTGACTACAGACGAGAAAGCTAAAACACAGAGCTCATATTCCTCCAGGATCTCCGCCAACTCCATGAGTTTTCATCAGATACATAACTCTGAAAAAAAAAACAAACATCCGGGGAAGAGAAAAGAAGCAGCAGTTCATATTTAATTTCACACTCGCGGGCTGCCAAGTTTCTGTTAACTTACTCTGAGCTCTCTTAAGCTCTAGGCCAGTGTTTCCAACTTATTTCCCCTGCAAAAACAAATGACTAAGCAGCAGAGACTTTGGCTGTGGTGTCCAGTAGACAGCCCAGAAAGGCTCAGGGTATTCATTGAAAACCATTTAGAGGTGAACAAGTTTTCATCCCCACCAACACTTGGATGGATTTCTTCTCTATTTGAGCTGTCCCCTAAGGGTTTTTGCCCTGTGTGGGGCAAGACGCCCATGACTTCTAAGAAGATCTTGGGAAGGACTTCAGCTAGGTCTCACCTTGGCATCCCATGACCTGTACCAGGTGATTTTATTTTACTTCCCCTCTTTCTGTTCCACCAGGAAGGACTGCTTTCTGAAGGGATTGCTAAGTTCTTACCTAGTTGTGCCAATGTCAAGTAATGTCAGCATTCTGAGGAATCTCCTCCCAAGGCCTTCAGCAACACAGGTCAAATGATGGCCATAGTGCCCCTAGACAGGGGCTATCAGGAGTGTGTTCAGAAACATCCATGGGCCCTTTGCTAACTGCACAAAGCCCTCTATTAGACACTGTGGAAAGTAAAACAGTAAGACACAACTGGACTCCTAGGGGTTCCATGGTAGACAGTATGGGTGAAAGCATGGAATAGGGTCAAAAAACACAAAAGCGTAGCAGATGGGATTTCCTAGCCTCAAAGACACAGATAGGACAGCAACCCAGTCAGGCCCGTAGGCTAATGGAGATGTCAGAGAAAAGCCATTTCTTGAAATGTTTCTGGTTCAGCACAGTATTGCCCATACCTGAACCTTTAACTTTCTTCCAATCCCACCATCTTGCACACCTCCAACTAAGGCCTCACACCCTGTTCCCCCGAGTGAAGCCTACAGAAAGGGCTTGCAATCCACTGCAGTAATGGAAAAATCATGCTTCCTTCCAGAATCCTCGTTTATCCATGAATGTTCTACAGATGAACCTTTCCACATATAGTACGCTGTAGCAAGAGGTGGTTTGCAACAGGTGGCTCATTGCAAAACATGGTACTTGCTGCAGAAGGATAGTTTTCTGCCTGCAAGGTACCTCTCGTGATTCTCCAGCAAGACAGTGGGAACCGCATGTTGTCCTAGTGTGGTCCAGAGGATTCTTTGAGGGGAACACAGTGCATCTTCCCGGGGTGTTGTACTAGGCACTTTGTTTTACTGCACAGGGGCCAAGGGGTGGGGTACAAATGAGTCTTCCTTGAATCTCTGTCCCTTTCTGACTTTCATTCTTTTCTGCTTCAGCCTGTTCTGCAAACTCGCTGCTCTTGTTCGACATAGGATTTCCCTCTTTGGTAAGAGAAGTATTGCTAAAGGCTTCACCGTCTGTAATTACCCTGAACTTGTGTTTTGCCTTCATCTGTGGCTCCTGCAGACAAGCTGAGCCTTAGGGCTAAGGTGTCACCTACATTTGCCATAGAAAGTTGGTCTGAAGTATGATAAACCCCTCTCTCCCCCCTTGAACAGCTCAGATTTTCCACGCCAATGAATGCTTCAAGCCCTGCCTCTAACTTCCATCATAAAGCGATGCGTCAGGCCAGAGATAAATGCTTTGGCCCCGAACGGAGGCCTGGCACTTGGTGTGCTGGTGGTTAATAAGGCTGGGCTGTTTATGCTTATTGAGAAGATTGTGTTTAAATGACAGGCTGAGTGCTTTGGGGAGTCACAGGTGATACTTTTGATTTTAGGGAACGATTCTACTACAATGGTGAGCTGTCTTCACATCTTAGCGCAGACACTTGACACAAGGTAAGTGTGCCCAGAATTTTCCAGTCGTTTCTCAGGACTCCCTCTCTGGCCCTCTCTCCTTGCTTATTATTGTACTGAAGAGGAGATGTGTCACCATTATGCGGGAGCTGGGGAGAAAAGGGAAGATGGGGAAAAGGTGGATCCCACCATGACGTTAGCACACTCTGTTTCTCAGCTCACATGACGGAGAGCCACCGTCATGGCAGATACCGAAAGCTGAGCATTTGATCAATTCTTGTCTTCTCTTACTGAGAAGTTCATCTTTCAGAAGATAAAATACGTAACGTGGCAAAGTACCACTTCGTATCTAATTCTCCACAAAAAAAGAAAAAGGAGTAGCTGCCTGATGGGTGGCAATGCCATAAGAATCCTGGGAGAGGGGGCCCATAGCACTCTGAATTCAAAATGGCCAAGGAGGGGGTGTGATTCCCAGAAGATCAAAGACAAAGATAGATTCGAGCCCATGACCTGAGGGTCTGATGGGAAAGATGGCTGAACAAGAAAGGAAGTCTTCCTTTTCTTTCACATACATACATATATGTGTATGTGTGTGTGTGTGTGTGTGTGTGTGTGTGTGTGTGTGTGTGTGTGTGTGTATTCTGGTAGTATAAACATAAGTTATTTGATGAGATAAAAAAGAGAAGCAGTGCAAATAACTGACAGGGAGTTTTCTTTAACACACTCATTAAGCAGGGCCCCTGTCACAGTTGAGAGGAGAACACACATCCCAAAACCCAACGCAGAAGAGAGGCACCAACCTAAAAGAGTGGCCAGATGATGAAAATCCTCTACAAACTAAGAATGTTTTTTTTAAAAAAGTTAAGGATAGTTAAAGGGGATTTTCAAGTGTCGGAGAGAAACAAACATGTTGTGGAGATATTACGACAGCACAACATTTTCACGCCCAGACCAAAGCATCCCAGGATGCAACTGGGACAAGGAATCTTTATTCCCAAAAGCATGCAAAATGCCTTAAGAGAGAGTCCTCTTTCTTAAACGTACCGACCTGTACCGACCTGCATTTTTTTTTTCGTAGTCATTCCTGAGAAAACCTGAGGAGGGTGGTTCATAAATACTTACAGCAAGCCTCCCTGACTTTATTTCCTTGTTTTTATTTTTCTGATTGGCTGGATGACTATCATGAAAATGCTGTAGATAAAAAGCATCTGTCCTTATAGCAAGCCTGTCATAATCTTGTGAATAAGATGTAGAAATATGGAAAAGAATGGATGACTTGTAGGCTTTGTTCCAGTTCTAAGTTTTATAAAATAGTTTTAAGGGAAAGCCCCAGGTACCCATAGCTAATCTCCATTCCCACATGATTTTTCGGTGGTCTGATTAAGCTGTCTGTTTTAAAAGGGGCTGGCTCTTCTCCACTCCCCTTCTCCAAGCTAGAACATCCCTGAAAACTGATAGAAATCTAAGCCTCAGTTGATTTAATTCTCTGCTCTCTCTCTCTAAGAGGTCCTACATCACAGGAGAGCTAATATTTCTAACTAGTCCTTATGAAAGTTGCTGAGCCCATGTGGAGCTGCAAGAAAAGCTCCCCTCGCCGTCCTTTTAATTAGATACTTGCAGAAGAATGTAGCCAGCTGCAATATTATATAGATAGCAGGTGACCAATATCAGTTTCTTTCTAAGTCGTCCTGCCATTTCCTCAGAGTTGAGCAGTCATTCCCTCAAATCAAGCGTGCCTTCCAGTTGCTGGCCCCGCCCCCGCCCTTTGGGCTTGTGGATCCCAGTTTCTTTCTGGGTGCTAATAACCGCTCTCTCCATTTCTCCCGACTCGGTGTCTTCCAGGTGAGTGGGGTGTCAAACGTCTGCCCGGGTTGCACTGCAAGCCACCAGTCTCAAGAAGGGGGTTGGCCAAAGATTCCGATTATGCTTCTGGTTTTGAACATTGTTTGCTTACAGGACAGTCATGAAGTCAGGCTCAGAGCTGGTGAAGGCCGGGTTACGAGCATTCTTTGAAAATGCAGCCGAAGACTTAGAGAAGACTTCAGAGAACCTGAAGCTCGGCAAGTTTACCCATTCCAGAACGCAGATGAAAGGCGTCTCTCAGAATATAAACTACACCACGGTGGCTCTGCTCCCCATCCTGAAGTCCATCTTTGAGCATGTGGCCCAGCATCAGTTCGGGGTGGATTTACTCTGTGAGTCACCTGCTGCCCGTCATGCATTCATGTGCATCTGGCCACGGATCAATAGGGCGTGTGTGGCTCATTCCCTCAGGCTGACCTTGAGGACAGAGTAGAGAGAACTCTTCCACACTTTTCCCTTCTTAGATTTAAAAATGAAGTCATAGACTCTTGGAGGGGAAGAAATGCCCAAATTTGAGTATATAATATTTCATCTTTTCCCACTGTTTTTCAGGACCAGAATTTTCCCACCCACTGGTTTAGCTCTCAGCCATTGTGTTCTCGCTTAATTTGAATAGGTTATCTGAGAAATCCAGCAAGAGATATAGGTTGCTCCCAGACCACCAATTTTCCTGTAAAGAAGCTTTAATGTATTCATTGGATACCGGGAGCAAAGAGAAGCTGCTAACATTTCATTGTCTAGGCCTCCAGAAGAAGACCGTAGTGGGTTGGTTTTCTTTCAGTTTGCATTTGGTACCATGTCCGGCCCTCTTATACTGCCACCAAGCTTCAGTTTCACACTTTAAATGGTGGCGCATGATTTAGTTTAACCAGTTGTCAGTAACCAAGGCTGTGTCTTCCATAGCCTTCGACGGGGAAAATCAGTTATTTCCGGGGTTAGGGGGACAGGTAGGGGAACATTCAAACTCGCTACTCTGTGTCCTGGACACAATGCACTTCCTTGTTGAAAAATTAAAAATTAAATTAGTTCTCTTTATGTTAAATTGGTTCCAGTCTTATCGTGAGTTCCATACATTAATAGAGGCACGCAGCCTGCCCATTAAGTTCCTAAGCGAAACACGCCCTTCCCTTGGGAAACACGGCAAAATCATGATACAGTTGAACTACCTTTTGAAAAACATCAGAGAACTTGGAACAGGTGGACATGAGGAATTTTGCTCTGTCTCTGCAGAGGTAGGGACATTGTACATACCTCCCTAAGAAAGGAACAAAAAGCTCATTCAGACTTCTTTGATTTCTTGCATTCTTCCTTTCAAAAGAAGGAGATCGTGCTCTGGATAAAATTTGATTACAGCGTCTCCCTCTATTGGAGGGGAAAAAAATACCCATATGGAAGGACTCATTGGTCAAGTGATTCCTTTCCCTGAGAAGCAATGTGATCTGTGTCAGGAGTCCTACAAAGGAATTGGGATAACTCAATGGAGGGTGTTTTTCTGTTGGTGTTTCCTCTCCCAGTTCAGCAACTGGCATTTGAGTAGAGAGGGGCTATATTTGTTAAAAAAGAGAGAGAGCTCGCTCTTTGGCTCTTAGGTGATGCCACCACGTGTTTTCTGTTTGCAGACCCTTTCTGTGTGCAGGAGGTGGGCCACTGGGATTGATGAACAGGAATGACAGCTCTTGTTTGGTCTTTTCAGTGGGTGACGTGCAGATTTCATGCTACCATATACTGTGCAGCCTCTACTCCCTTGGGACAGGAAAGAACATCTATGTTGAAAGGTAATTAGCGAACAAAAGAAGCTAACACATTCAGCCTGAATGTGTTACTTAAGTCTTTAAACATTTAACAATAGCATCTTTTCAATCCAGCAGAAGCGAAATGCTCACTGAAATGGCTTGGTGATTTTGAGCCTAGGGTATGAAATGTTTACGGCAGTATAAAATGTGTTGATGAGGCTTCTGAGATGTATGACTTCCCTGGTGATAGCTGCAGAATGTATGTGGCTGAAGCAGCAATATAGCCAAGCTAAATCATGTGCTGGTGGCCAAAAAAATGTCGAAGAAATGTCTCTTTTTTCATAATCACAGTTTCCAAATAGCCTCCAGAGTTCCTGTGGTTAAAGCTTGCTGAGAAGCTCAAGGGACGTGAGGCGGTTGCTTTAGTGTTTAATGAGTTTCTGTGTGATCCAGCCCTGGACCTTTACCATTCTCAGCTGTCACATTAGCTGTAGTTTTAGACAAGTCCACACTTTGGAAGCAGAAATGCTCTTCAATGGTCTTGAGTCTGAACAGGCAGATTTGCTGAGGTGCTTAGCTCCCTGCTCTACTCACTACTCTGCCTGGAGCGATGGAGGCCTTCGGTGACCGCCCGCTTTTCACCATCAAATGCCGTGTGTTGTGTGGTTCTGTTTAAATCCACGAGGAAAATCAGGAAGATAAACACAGTGTTAGCCAAACCCTAGACTTAGTCTTACCCTTGGAAGACGTTTTTTCCCTTTTCTGCCTTTTCAGTCAACGATACTGAAGGATTTTGATCTGTGCTTAAAATTATTTAATCTAAACATCCCCTTGGTATCCATGCTCCATGGGCCTCCTCAGTTTATGATACCTTTACAAACAAACCAATGGTAAATCCCCATTTCACATCGAAACTTACATAAATTCTGATTGCAATTTCTCAATAAAGTAAAGACAAGACTTGGGCTCCTTCAAGAACTCAAGAACTGATGACTTGAAATCATGTGCTAATAACCAAACAATGTTGAAGAAATGTCTATGTCATCATAATTACTGCTTTTAAGTAGCTTCTAGAGTTCAAGAAATCAACTGGAGAGCTAATGACTAATTTATTTTGATTATGATTGTAATTCCTTAGAGTTATGTAGCTTTCCTTATTGTTTTACATGAAATATAGATAAATAGTTCTATCCTTTAATAGGAACTGGGCAGACAAAAGTCATAACCATGTTTTATACCAAATCAACAAGAAACTTAATAAAATTTTTTCTGTTTAATACAGAATTTCACTTAGGGAAGGTATCTTTACTTTCATTAAGCATTTGTGAATATTTTCTCAATATCTTTTCTTATTCTGTCAGTTTCTATGTGCATATATACATACATCTATATGTGTGTGTGTTTCTTTATACAATTTTTTGAAAAGCGTATGCATTATTCTCTTTTTAAAAAAGAAAAAAATTCAAAGAAAGGTCGACTCTGAAATGTCAGACCAGAAAAAGACTTCTTCATATGACTTTTTATATTTTATTCATATGCTCACAGCACTGTGAATATTGGTACCTGTGTTTTATACTCCACACAGGTAGAAAGCCAGGCTTGAAGAAGCCCCTAGATCAAATATGCCCCTGTTGTCTCTCCATTAGTTAATGAAACAACTAAGGAAATAAAGATTTAAAATCCTCGGGTTGTGATGCTGCCACCATTAATGACTTTTATTTGTTTATTTTCTCTTGTATTGTGAAAGTAAGACATACTTATTCAAAAAAGAAATCAAACAGTACAGACATATGTAAAGTTAAAAGTCTGCTGTTTTCTTCACCCCAGACCACCCCACCTAGTAACAGTTTGGTGTATACCATTCCAGGTGTTTTCTACATGTGTAAGTTCTTACACATGTTGGATCATAATATTGCTTTGCAACTTTGTCTTGTTGGATGAAGCTAAAAACTGAATTTCTTTATCATACAATTCATATTTTTAATTTATCATTTAGATAAAATCATCATTAATTCTCTACTTTAAAAAAGATTAGCAAGTTTAGCACATTTACATTTCTAGCTACTTCCTATCCTTTCGACCTTTCCTTTTTTGCTATGTAATTCCTTATAACACATACATTTTATTTTGGAATATTCTAGAACTAATGTTCCTTGAGTTGTTTACCTTGGTTTGTATTTAAATGATTCAGTGTGTAGCCAATCCTTTTGAACTGTGACTTTCCCATTCCAAAACTCTTATTTTGATTTATCTCTCTTTTTTTTTTTTTTTTTTTTTTTTTGGCGGTACGCGGGCCTCTCACTGTCGTGGCCTCTCCCGTTGCGGAGCACAGGCTCCGGACGCGCAGGCTCAGCGGCCATGGCTCACGGGTCCAGTCGCTCCGCGGCATGTGGGATCGTCCCAGACCGGGGCACGAACCCGCGTCCCCTGCATGGGCAGGCGGACTCTCAACCACTGCGCCACCAGGGAAGCCCTGATTTATCTCTTGGTTGGCCAGATTCATCATATGTAGTTGCTTCTGTAAGAGCCCTACTCTTGAGTCTTTGCATATTTTGGACTATCATCCTTTGACTTTATATGTGAACAGTTTCCGTGGTATAAAATCCTTGGGTCATAATTCTCCTTCCTCGGAAGTGTATAGCCTTTGCTTCTTTGTGTTCTGACAGCGTGCGTTCCTTGGATCCGGAGATTTGTTCCCCACACACGTGACTTTGCCGTGGGAGGGGAGAAGCTGCTGCTCACTGGGTTCTTTCTTTGGTCTTGAAGCTCATTCACTTCACTACTACCATCTCCCAGGGTTGTCCTTTCTGTATCAGCCCCTGCACTTCTTCTCAGAACTTAATATGCCCCCTCCGTCTCCAGAATTAGGTCCTCGTTTATTTAACGAGTCTTTCATTTTATTATATTGTTGTTGGGTTTTTGGTCTTAGCTGTTGTTCAAAGAGCGAAATTATGTGTATTTATTGGCTTTTTCCTTAACCTCCCACATCTCTCATTTTCTCCTCAGTAACTTTTAGCTAATTGTTCTTTTCTGAAACTATCTCCATGTTAATATCTCTTCTTATATTCTGTGAGGGTAGAGAGAAGTTTTCTGGTTTTTCCTGGATAATTCTTCCTCTGAACTCTATTTCTCATCTATTTCTTGGTCATTAGGTACATTTCTAGTTCTCAAGAAGGGAAAGGAGTACGTGTGTGTGTATGTGTGTTCAGTGGAGGAGAGTGGACAGGGCTGAAACATCAGGCAGCTTCAAAACCTAGAAGCCGACTGAGAACTCTTTCTCACCGTATCAGCAGTGCCTTTAGCCCTAGGAGTCATCCACCCTTATCCTTTGGTGTCCTTCCTCAACCAGAGTAAACAGCTGGTGCAGATGAGAGGTTGGTGAAATTCCTGGTGCATCCTATAGAATAGGCCTTTTGCTTAGTGATTTAATGTATGTTTCTTCTCTGCTTTAGAGGAGTTGAGGCAGCAGCTACAAAACAGGTTACTTCTCACTCTTTCACTCTACCTCACCTGCACTGGTTCTCCAGGCCAGGCGTCCAGGTCATAGTTGTGGCAGATGGCATGCACACTCCTTCCTACTCTGGTCCTGCCTGCCACTCTGCAGGATGGAACCTGAGTCCCACACACGTCCAACAGGTCTCCCAGGGCCTGCTCACACCCTTAAGTCTCATTGTTTCAAGCAAAACTCCTTTCCTGGGCTCCTCAAAACCCCCATATTTACTTCCAATGATGTCTACACTCTGCTCTAGGTCTTGAAAGAATGTTTCAGTTTCAGCATCTTCACTTGATTTGGTCCATACTTTGCAGGTTGAAGTTATCACACATTTTCTAATTTCAGCATAGATCTAAATTTCTTCCCCAATTTTTCCCCAGCTCTTGTGGGTTTTAGGGAGGAAAGTATTGGCTTGGCCAAAAAGTTTGTTCCGGCTTTTCTGTAAGATGTTACGGAAAAACCCAAATGAACTTTCTGGCCAACCCAATATAACGAAACCCACCATTTCTCTACCACCTTTTACTGAAGTTTCTTTGGCTAATGAATGTCTGTAGGGTTGCAAAGGAACCACTCAATATAGCTTGAGTGCATTGTGCATAGAAAAGGACCGGACACCTCAGTGATAGTGTTGACTGTGAGAAGGAAAAAGTCATTGAAACAGAGTGGAGACCTCTTTCGGGATATTTTCTAATTGAGGCAATACTGAGATGGTCACTGACAAGCAAAGTTTTCAGATACAGAATTTCAGGGTAGGGTAAAGGCTTTCGTGTATTTAAACATGGAGAATACTTAACATTCTTTAATCTGGATATACTTTGATTAATTGATAGAGCATTTGATGGGGGTGCATCAAGAAAACTAAGTTTTGTAATTAACTGCATTGAGCATTGACTCTCCATTTTATTTCAAATTAAAACTTTATTTTTGCCTTCACACTTTAGAAACGTTTATATCTTCCTTCCTGCTTTGCCCCCTTTGACCAGTTTTGTTCTGATCAAACATGGCTTTCCCTAAACCACTGAGATTACTAGTATTTCTATCTAGAACCTTGCTCTGCCTCCACTTTCTGCCCCTGTGCTACGTGTTGCTTCCTCTCCTTAGCATCCTCTGGAGTTTACATGAAGGAACTTTCAAAATTGCAAAGCACCAGATATGTGCAGGCATAATTATTATTACCATGATGACTTTGTCTCTGCCTGTGTCCCGGATGATAGACAGTTGAGAAGCAAGGTCCCAGTCCATGGAAATAAAATTGAGAGGTCAACTTAGGAAGTCACAAGAACTGAAATACAAATTGAACCAAAGTGAAAAGGAGGAAGGGAGGGATAAATTAGGAATTTTGGATTAACAGATACACACTACTATATATAACATAGATAAACAACAAAGACCTACTGTAGAGCACAGGGAACTATATTCAATATCTTGTAGTAACCTATAGTGGAAACAAATCTGAAAAAGAATATATACACACACATACACCAAATCACTTTGCTTCACACCTGTTACATTGTAAATCAACTATACTTCAACTAAAAAAATGTAAATTGAACCGTCTTCAGTCTGTCAGCATTGACCAAGTACTATTATATGAAAAATACTGTTCTAGGCAATAAGAGCTAAGGCAGGGGGTGGGTGGGTAGGGGGAGAGTGAGTTTCTCTATCCACTGATAAACTCTTCCAGTAGATCCTTGAGTTGCCATGGAACTGTTTCTGTAGCCCTTGCTCTGCTTGGTCTATACCCACACTGCCCCCTGGGGGGGGGGGGGGCACTAATGATCAGAGAAGCATTTTAACAGCAGGCCTCTGCCAGGCTCATTCCCCCTTGGACCTGGAGACCAAGGTCATTCACTCTGGTATTTCACAGCCAGGAACATTAATTGGCAGACTTCTGGGCTTTACTTTTACAGAACTTCTAACAGCGAGGCCAGGAGAACCGTTGTTTCTCCCTCACAACTGATTAGCATCACTGTGTGCTCCAGACTAGAAAATGCCAGTGTGGTGGGCTTGTAGAGACGCAGTTTGTCAGTAATTAATATTATACTTGTCCCTCTCCTTTGAGTCAGGGAATCAGCAGAGCACTAGAGAACTGTCTTTTGCTCCAAGGATTGCCTTTTATCAGATGAACTTCCTATAAGTCCACTTTCAGGAGATCACAACTTTTCATTTTGGTGAGAGAAAGAGAAAGGAAGGAATAATGGGTTTAGTACCAAGACAACCCAGGACCAGCTGTTTCCAAGGTTCCCCTCCCTGGGCCAAGTAAAATTTGCTTTCAAATTTGATATTACCCCTGGTCATCCCTGATTTTCACCCAGATTTTTTTCCTTACTCAAAGCTCTCTCTATGGTATTTCTTTCCTTTCGTAATTTAACTCTTTATTTCCTTTTCCTCCTCAAAAGGCAAGACTAATGAGAGGAAATGGGGTATCTATCTCTCCTCACTGGCTGGCCCCTGGGGTTGGTTAAAATGGAGAGACTGTTGACTAAAAAAACAGCCCCTGTGTGTGCTCATGTTTGATGCGTACAGGCCCTCACTCTGCTCAGCTGTCCCTGAGGGTGTTGGGCCCTTCTCATGCCTCTCCACCACCACCGTGAGCGTAGCAAAGAAGGGAGGGGATGGGGGAAGAAGAGGTGGAGAGAAGGGGAGGTGGGAGAACAGGCCTGGCCGGGGCCTGCTCAGAGGTGAAGCAGCTTTGCAAAGCTTCCCAGAGAGGGGCCTGGTCTCTGCGGTCTCCACAGCCCCACTGCCTCCCCTGCTTTCTCCCTCCACCACTGATGCAGCCTCCAAATGGAGCTGGGCAGCACACACAGAGCCCCGGGGGCTGCTGCTCTGTCTCCAGAGCAGACCTGGATGGGGCAAATTAACAGACCTTCCACGGAAGGACAAGGCTGTGCTGTTATCTGAGAGCTGCCTGTCCGGTTGAGGGCATTCTTGCTTGCTAGAGGCTAATTTGAAAGTTATCTGCTCAAATACTTCATGGCCAAATAAGCTGTCAGCTGGTCCCCTAAAAGCTGAGCCCAAGAAGAAGATACAAGATCAGGAATAAAACCATGTATATTAATTGTCTTTGAAGGTAATGAAAAGATCTCATTTTTCATAAGTTTGCTAACTTGGCTAAGATTGTGTGGGGATTCCAAGGGACACACAGCTTTCTACCGATTCACTCACCCACCCTCTCCCTCCTTCCTCTCTCTGGTCCAGTAGATTCCTCTGGCATCTCAAGCAGAACAGTTCTGTGTACCCCCAGGCTAGCCCCCTGCAGATTCTGATTCTACCCCAGATAGTCCTGTCAAGTCAGTTTTTCAGGACGAGTTAAGATCACATCTTTAATCCAGCTCAAATGTGTATCTTCCTGTGTGCTATAATGAAGTTGCAGGTTGATTTTAATCCTTATAATTAGACCATAGAGACGTGTTATTTTGTCATACTGCATCAGGGTTCTATGTTTCCTTCCCACATTCATTTCACCACCTGGAAGCCAAAGGCCAAGGTTAGGACTACCTCGCTCACCCCTCAGTAAACAGTGACTCCCCTAGCCAGCCCCCTGCCTTGCCCCATAGTAAATGCTTGTTATCCCATCCAGAGACCCTGCAGCTTTGACATTCTTTCTTCTTGGTGCTGCTGGAATTGTTGGCTGTTGTCATAGTGAAGGGCAGTTAACGCGGTCTTGGGTTTGGGTTTTGGTGGGAGCTGAAGGGAACCCTGAGAACTGAATGCCTTCCTGTTTCCACAGAATTGCAGTAGTAGGTTGTTAGCTCTTGGCTCCAAGTGTGCCCTCTCTAGCCGGCGGTTTTCTCCATGATGATTCTGTAACATCCCCCAAGATGCAGCCTGACACCCTCCACTCCCAAAGCTTCTGCTACTGGGCTTCGTATACACAGTATCCTCGCTCAGTTTGAGTTGATCAGTCACAGAGGAAGGCAGCAACCCTGTAAGCCTGAACCCTGTAAGCCCTTCCAACTCTTCATTATCGACCTACTGTCTGCATTTTCCACTAGCCATCTTTGTATCACAGTCTAACAAAGGACGCACGTTATTGGTTTATTGGAAGAAATTTTTCCTCTTGTTTGGAAACTGACATCACTTGTGTAACTCACAAGGCGGGCATGTAGTCTGTCTGTGATTGAATGCCAGTGAGTGGCAGAGAAAAGATATTGATGGGTGGAAACCAGATGGCTCTGGTCTCCCATTCATCAGAAAGCAACAGATGTCAGTCCCCATATGGGGCCCTTCTAGCCAGCACTGTCACTGTGTCATCTCACTAGCAGAAAGGACCTGCGGGGTTAGAAAGTACAACTCCAAGGCTAAGCCCAGGTCTGCGAGGGGGAAGCACTATTTCAGTACTAGCTCTGCTTTGACCAGCTGGTGGGCTGGTTCCCATCAGTTATTCTTGCAGCCTTGGTTATCCTGCAAGGAGCACAACGCCTCTTAGCCGGAGAACGATTGGGTTGGCCAAAGAGTTCGTTCGGGTTTTTGGCCAATCCGATACAAATCTGAACTAGGAATCCCAAGCGTTTTGTTTTTGACTGATTGCTTGTTTCACAGAAGGACTTAAAACCCAGAGCTTAATACATGGTGGACACACAAATGTTTGTGGAAAAAAAGAGAAGTAATAGGTGTCAGAACTCTTTCGTCTAAATCAAGCAATGTGTTTTAGGACCTGTCGTTTCTCTCGCAAAGCAGGCTTTTAGTTTTGTGCCTTATTGGTGCTTTTGGCCCATTATCTACTGTTCCCACTGGTGGACACAAGCTCCAGTCACAGGGAACAGACACAGAGAAATTACACAGATTTCAAAACATTCTGGGAACCAGGAAGATCCGATTCAATTTGGATGCCAGCAAAACTTGCCCTCAGAGATGCTGGGAGAGAAGAACAAAGCTACACAGTGTATTATATCACCTTAGTTGCTTAAGAACTAGGTACCAGGGAGTGAGACCATTGTAAACCGTTGGTTAGTGTCCAGAGAAAGGTGAGGGAGGGGGAAGAGCATGCAACCTTGCTGAGCCTGGGGCCCAGGCTGTCCAGGGGAGCCATCTATGGGGAAGTGGCCCACCGATGCATGGGGCCAGCATGGGGCCGTCACCACTTCTAAATGGACTTCTTTGTTTCCAGGCAACGTCCTGCCCTTGGAGAATGCCTGGCCTCACTGGCAGGTGCCATACCAGTGGCATTCCTGGAGCCCACCCTTGACTGCTACAACCCACTGTCAGTCTTCAACGCCAAAACCCCCAGGGAGAGGTCTAGTAAGTATCATCCCACAGAGGTCATCACTGATGTGCTTGAAGAAAGCAGCGGGAGGGAAGGCCACGCAGGCAGGGACGGCAGCCTGCAGCACTGTGGCTGGTTCACGTGGTCTGGGAGGGGCCGGGAGGTCAGAACTGGCACCGTGTGGCACGTCTCCATCTTGCTGGAAAAGTGGGCACAGGCAGGTACTTTGTTAGCGCTAGACTTTGGTTTCATCTTCTGTAAAATGAGGAGACAGTGTAATTGATTTCTAAATCCCCTGCATCCTAAAAATTCAGGTTCTCCTGTCTT
The DNA here is from genome assembly GCF_964270905.1 of Leucopleurus acutus. Taxonomy (NCBI): domain Eukaryota; kingdom Metazoa; phylum Chordata; class Mammalia; order Artiodactyla; family Delphinidae; genus Leucopleurus; species Leucopleurus acutus. The sequence goes on along the minus strand of NC_139142.1, from coordinate 76,591,428 downwards.
CCCTGGTCTCCGTTCTCTTTCTGCACCTGGGGATATGACTGCCCTTTACAGTTCCTCTCCAGAGTGTCAGTGGGAGGGGCACAGCTGCACTAATAACCTTGTTACACTCTTTTTTTTTTTTTTTTTTCCTGGTACGCGGGCCTCTCACTGTTGTGGCCTCTCCCGTTGCGGAGCACAGGCTCCGGACGCGCAGGCTCAGCAGCCATGGCTCATGGGCCCAGCCGCTCCGCGGCATGTGGGATCTTCCCAGACCGGGGCACAAACCCGTGTCCCCTGCATCGGCAGGGGGACTCTCAACCACTGCGCCACCAGGGAAGCCCCTAACAATTTGGCAGGTTTTTTTTGTTTTGTTTTGTTTTTGCGGTATGCGGGCCTCTCACTGCTGTGGCCTCTCCCGTTGCGGAGCACATGCTCCTTTCGCAAAGGCTCAGCGGCCATGGCTCACGGGCCCAGCCGCTCCGCAGCATGTGGGATCTTCCCAGACCGGGGCACAAACCCGTGTCCCCTGCATCGGCAGGTGGACTCTCAACCACTGCGCCACCAGGGAAGCCCTCGTTACACTCTTCAAGTCCACAGACAGGCCGTGTTTCCAAGGATGATAACCACGTGTTCTCCATCTTCGGGGAAAATGAAGCAGAGAAAAACACAAGAAGGAACTGAAATTCTACAAGAAAGAGAATTTGACAGGAGTGTTGATGCCCTGAGTTCTAGAACAGTGGTTGGCAAACTCTGGCCTCGGGCCTCATCTGGCCCGCTGCTGATTTTTGTAGATGGTGTTTTATTAGAACATGGCCACACCCACTCATTTACATGTTGCCTGCAGCTGCTTTAGCACTGTGTAGGGGAGGAAAAATAATTTTCCCTCTACCCTTCATCGTTCTTGGCCGAGAACCCCCCCACTAAAAAAAGACAGAATGACAGGAGAAAGACAGACTTTTACTTATGTACCTATGTGTACATAAGGGAGCCCCACAAAGATATGAGGCTCAAAACCAGCCCAACAACTGAGGCTTATACACCATCCTGATCTAAGGAAAGGGTTAGGAGTCGAGGCTTCAAAGGGGGTAGCCATTCATGGGAAAGTGAGAAGAGGAAGCGTTTGGTAAACAGTTTGCCCTGCCACGCACGTGAGTCTTTCAGATGAAAAGTGATCTCGGGCAAGAGCTCTCTTCTGGTACAGGCACTTGTATCTAAGGTGAACTTTCCTTATAAATGCAGATTTTCCTTACAAAAGAGTAACTCTGCTTTCAGACACTCTCCTGGGTCTGCAGTTTCTTAAAACTAATCAGCTCAAAGTAACCCCTCTGCCAAAGGGATGTATTTGGGGGTGGCCCATTCTGTTCCCCTTCAACTGCAGTGACACAGTTGAGTAGTGGCAGCAAAGACTGTCGGGCCTGCAATGGCTAACATATTTACTGTCTGAGCCCTTTATAGGAAAAGTTTTCCCACCCCCTCTTCTAGGATAACCTAGAACTGGAATCCAAGGCAGGTGGTAAACCTGCTTCTGGAGGGTAGAAGAGAGAGTCTCCGTGTATGGATGAATTGTGATCCTGCTGAATGGCAATGGGTTAGAACAGAGGAGCTTCCAGCAGGAACCTTGAATGAAGCTTGGACTCCAACGGGAAAGAACTACAATGATTTGATGCGACATGAAGCAAAAATTACCGCACCGTGGGTCTGATCAATATTAAGAAAAACAGACCCCAAAAAATCATAGTAAACCATTTCTAACCAGAACCTATCCTATTCAGAACCCATATTTTCTTAAAATATTGATGCACAGTACCAGCAGGTGACTAGACTGTGCATCCATTCCATTTGGTTCAAGCCCCCTTTTCAAGCTCTCGTGGGTCCTAAGGGTTCTAGGAGAGGAAAGGTTCCTGTCACACTTTTCTCTGTCACCACTCTTCTTTCCATCTGAGGACCCAGAGTACTAATAAGCCTTGGTGGCTTTATTCTCACTTGCTTTTATTACTTCAGATAAAAGAAGCACATGAGCCCCAGAAAGGATGACCAGGACAATTTAGACAAGACTGTTTAAAGTTCTCTTCCTGAGCTAGAATACAGCGGAGACTAGTGTTCTCAGAGCTCGTCGAGAGAGAAGCATCGCCAAGATGCCTCCACGTTCCAAAGTCTCTCAGTTAATTCCCCAACCTCCTTAGCCTCATCTCACCCTTCCTCCTCTTTCATGGACTAGGAAAAATATAGTTCCAACCTTGTTTTTCTCTGCCATCTCATGATTCCGAATGAGTCACATCTTGCAGCTAAAGGAGGAGCTGAACAACTGAGCAGGCTTTGGCAATGTTGAGGAAGGGCTGTGACATCTGTAGGCAAAAGCCAGCAAAAATGTTGCTCCCCAACTCCAGAGGGACATGGGTCCAGTCATGACAGTGCTGGATACTTATACGTTTGTTCTGCTCCAACTGTGATTCAAGAAAAAGTGTGTCTCTGTCTGTGTATCACCAACGTATAGAGCTTGCACCTCGGGAAAGAGAGAGACCTACTCTGCTCTTGAGCTCCCAGAGGTAAGCCTGTGCGCCACAACTACTGAGCCTGCGCTCTAGAGCCTGCGAGCCACAGCTACTGAGCCCACACGCCACAATACTGAAGCCCACCCACCTAGAGCCCATGCTCCACAGCAATGAGAAGCCCGCACACCGCAAGGAAGAGTAGGCCCCGCTCACCGCAACTAGAGAAAGCCCGCGCAGAGCAACAAAGACCCAAGGCAGCCAAAAATAAATAAAATCAAATCTTAAAAAAAAAAAAAAATGAATCAACAAAGACTGAATGCTGACCATGTGTATGGCTGTTGAAAATAGAGTGTACGCGAATACTTATTCTGGGATAACCAGGTTTGCCTGGAGCCAGAGAATGACTGATGGCTTGATGGACTCTGAGAAGGTAGACTTCATTCATTATACAAAGTAGGTGGCCTGAGGGACCAAGGAGGGAAAGGAATGTGACAGATGATGTGACGTGACCAATGATGTGAGTCTTTGGTTGAGAAATACAATATGAACTGATTTATCAAGGCTTCAGTCAGTCGGGCATCTCTATTAATTAACAGTTGGTGTTTTGCCAGCAGAGTTACCCATATTAGGAACTCTTCTATCTTGTAATGTCCTGGAGCATTTTCTGACTCATCCAAAAACTGGAAAAGGTCTAATACTGTTATGGGCTAGATAAAACTAGATAAAATCTTTGGTTATGTGTGGCAGTGGTCTATTAATCAGAATAGTAGATTGACCAAAACATCCTACTCACCAGCCAGTTTACTTCCCAAATCCTTATTGGAAAAATCAACCAGAGAGAAAGGAGGTCCAGTTTCCATGTAAGCTGTCTGCCTATACTACAGAGACGGCGCTCTCTGATGCTGTCTTCTTGAGGGAAGAGCTGCTTGGCGAAGAAAATACTACTTTGGAATCTAACTCAGTGGTTCCCAGTGGTTCTCAGACACTAGGATGTATTAGAGTCATTCGAAAGGCTTGCTAAAGAATGCCAGGTCCTACCCCTAGAGTTTCTAATTCAGTAAGTCTGGATTCTGAAGGTCCTAACAAGTTTCCAGACGATGCTGCCACTGCTGGTGGGAGGATTTCACTTTGAGAACCATTGATCTAGCAGATGAAAGGCCAGTGTGTTCTAATGGTCCCCTCTTACATTCTTGTGTCTGATTCTAATAGGACCCAGCTGAGCTGTTTTTCAGGTAGCTAACTCAGCAGCATTCATTCTGCGGGTTTATTATGTGGCATTTGAAGAACAAAACAACACGTACATCACAAATGTTTCTTCCCCTCGAGGACCAATTACATATAAATAACTTTTAAAGGTCATTGTAATGACTCCAGTGAAGCAACCTCAAGCAGCTCTGTGTTTCTCTTAGGTAGGAAAAAAAAGTGTCCATGATGATGTATTCTCTGTGTGACATTTAAACACACACACGCCCCGAGCCTTCTCACGTATAATTTTACAGCAAACAGTTGTAAACTTCAGTTGCATCTGTGGCAGTTGGCATTGTTCTGTGTGCAGAGCTTGACGGTAGAATGTTTGACTGTACTGTTCGTACCTATTGATTCTGACACTGTATGTGTCAAACGATTTTGTTCGTGAGAGTCTCCGCAGACGCCCATGGTGATGTCACCCCCGATTCTTGCTGCTCTGCAGCAAGGTACAGGCTGGACTTGTTCTCTGCAAATGACCAGCATTGGCAGTGGATGGTGTCTAACCTGTATAATTCCCTTACGCTGTAAATCATAGGAGTTCGATGTTCTTTGGCTTTCATGCTACTAGTCCTTTTGAATTGTCTGGATTTAAAGGACACTGGTTCACTCCTAACTTCCAAGGAAGAGAGATCTGTAGCCTTCTACCTGCCAAAAGGCCATACCGATAGCAACAGAAAATCACAGTTAGGGAAAGGGTGTTAGCACCTCACAGGGCCTGCTCCGTAGCAGGGAGGCTCTTCCGAATCGTCCATCACTGTGCAGCTGCACACCATCTCCTAGAACCACTTGTAACAGCTACCGATTCATTGTCTCCAAGGCAGCCAGGATTATTCTGGATCTCTGCTCCAGGCAGGACAATTATGACAGAAATCAAGACAGTCCCTTCAATTGGCCAATATTCCTAAAAGCCAAGGAATTTGCTGTGGCCTCTTATTCATTAATACTTCCATTCCTATGGACTTAAAATCTAGAGAAGAGAGAGACTTCACACCAGCAGTAACCCCGTGGCAAAGGGCCTGCAGGCACAACCCAGTTCACTAAACGTCACATTTTATTTGAAGTTTCTGCTTTGTCCTTTGAAATTCATGAGAACTTTACACTTTACTCCTAATATCAAAAAGAATTTCCTCAAATCTTCTAGTGGATCTAATAGGCTCCACTAGTGGATCTAAAATGCACCACATTTTCCTGTTGCTCCTCTGACTCCCTAGCCCCCCTGGTGTCTGATGCTTCGGCCCCACTGTGAGAAGTTTGGCCTGTGGGTGGAGTCTGCAATGAGCTGCCTCCCAGGCCCAGGTGGACCCTGGGGGCTATGACATAAATGGACGCTCTGCAGAGCTTCCGGCTTGTGCTTCTGTTCAACCATGCCCCGCCCTGCCACTCAGAGCCCTTGTTTTCGTCTCACCCGTCAGGAACCTCAGGATGTTTCTGGTCTCTCCTCCTGTCTTGGAGGGAAAGAGTGTCTTTTGCCTTAAGAAGAACAAGACACATATCCCCTTGGCTTCTTCTTTTTGCTATTCTTGTATCTGACAACGTTTAACATTGAACACTGTCATCATCTCATCCTGTCTGTCCTCGTTCAGTGAAGTGGCCTCAGTCACTCAGCGTGAGGAAGAGATAGGGCTGACTCACTATTCCTTGCACATAAACCTTCAGAAACAAAAAGGTTTAAGCGAATGACAAGAGGTCTTGGCAAAGGTTCCTTCAGGTCATCAATAACTTCTTTTGTAAATGCAGAAATCAATGTATGTGCAAAGTTTTCTTCCCCGAGATTTCAACTGGATGGAAGGTGTTGTCTCTGGTCCAGCTGAAAGAATCTCTGATGCAAGATGTTTCTTTTTCCTTTTTGAAACAGTACAGACATGATCCAGGTGACCCAACCACAAATTGGCAACTCAACACCGATGGGTTGCTTTTCTCCTAGCCCTGCCTTTCCTGCATGCACTGAGGCCAAGATGGAGAAGCAAGAGACTGACTGTATCACAGAGAAGTCTTATGAAATGTCCCTCGGCCATGTCTCTGTTATGCTCCTCTAAGATTCAGTTTAAGTGTTCTAACCTGAATATGACACCTAGAAGATAACCCAGCCTCTGGAAGCTTCAGTCTTTACAAAGGCAGCAGGAGAGCAAAAGCTCCCCTGTATCCGGAGCTGACTTGTTTGAGGCTCTGGGGTGGAAAATTATGTCTAAAGACCAAAGGAGGGGTGGACAGAGAGAGAGAAGGTCGCACTATTTGTGCTTTTGAATTACTGTCCCTTTATTCTTCCTGTACCCTCTCGGTCAGTTCTGGGGATGCCAGACACGGTGGAGGAGATGTGCCCTGACATCCCCCAGCTGGAAGCCCTGATGAAGGAAATCAACGACCTGGCCGAGTCAGGGGCCCGGTACACGGAGATGCCCCACGTCATCGAGGTGATCTTGCCCATGCTCTGCAACTACCTGTCCTACTGGTGGGAGCGGGGGCCTGAGCACCTGCCCCCCAGCACAGGGCCCTGGTGCACCAAGGTCACCTCTGAACACCTCAGTGTCATCCTGGGCAACATTCTGAAAATCATCAACAACAACCTGGGCATCGATGAGGCCTCCTGGATGAAGCGCATTGCAGGTACCACACATGCCTTTCCTCCCCGGCCCCAGCACCAAGACGCCGGGACTCTCTTTTCTTCTCTTAGTCTATCTTTAAGCTATTCCCCCTCCCCGCACTTAGTTATTTAACAGTGAAAAGAATTGACTTATTCCCCTGTAGAGCTTCCTGGAGCAAATGCTCCTGCCTAACTCCCCAAGTAATCCAGGTCCCTCGAATCTCCAGGAAGCCCTTCTTGATAAACTCTACCCAACTCCCATGATCATTGCTTATTTGCTTTTGGTACTTAAGAATTCCATTTGCTCCTACAGTAATAATTGTGCATATTTTCTCGGTAAGTGATCCTGCGTGTTTTCCACACGTACAAAACTCACTCCCATCTGGGCTGTACTGTAAGTTTCTAGCATTTGTATTTCATTTTATGCTTCCTAAGATGCTCTCTAACTTAGGTTCACAGTAGCCTCACTAGGAGTTCCGTCTTGTCTTGTATTCCTCCTTGCATGCAGTAGGCTCTTAATGAATGTTGTTAGCTGATTTTCTGCTCCTGAAACAACTCCAAAAGAGGAGAGCCTTGGAAAATTAGTAACCACACTTTCCACAGTCAGGAAACCATGAGTATTTTAGTGTCCTCTGTCAGAGTAGAGCTGAGAAGACAGAAGCTAAAGCAAAGTCATTGCCTTTGATGGACCTGCGGTTTTGATGGACCATAGCTGTTTCACCCCTGCAATCTCCTAACCATACAACACAGCGGTGGGATCAGTGGTAGCTATTAGCTTCCTGGACATGAGTAGAAATGAGTAGATATTCCAAGGAAGAAAACTTCTACCACCTTCCTGTCTCTGAAATGAACTTCAAATTATAAATACTTCGGGTACTGATGGCTCCTAGACAGTATAGACCTCTGGGAACATATGAGTAGATAAAGTTGGCATTCCTTTCTTACCTAGTAGCCCAGGAATATTGTTAACCCTAAGGCAATTTGTTGAGGAGCTCTAATTTCTAAATCTGGATTAAGGGAAGGAAGGTAATGGAAGGATGGACTCCCTTAGCTTCCCCAGAGGTGCAGTGGAAAGATGTCACAGCACCCTGATGGGAACTGAACGTGACCTGTTATTTCACAGGTGAACCCATATCTCATTCAGTTAGGCTGCTTCATTCCTGGTGCCTGAACAGAGTCCATTTTAAATAGCAACCTCAAACCAGCCATATCTAGAACAGCCGTTCCGATTGCAGATCCAGGGCAGAAATGCAGCCCGGTGAAGGCTGGAGTGTGAAACGTGGAGTTTCCACCTGTTGGTTAATGCTTCTCAGCAGAGAACTGTTTTCGCCTTCTCTTTCTAAAACAGCCGTATTTATGAAAGCAAAAAATAAGGTAAAGTGAGATTAAAAAGAAAAAGTGCTGGATTATAGGCTGTTTCTAGTCGAAACGCCCTACGTGAAAGAACCTTTGAAATACACAAAATACGCAATCAGTGCACTTCGTGAATGGTTCATGACTCTTGAGAATTTTATTTCACTTATCTTTAAATAATTACTCTGATTCTCATCTTTATTATGGATTAGACCCATAGGATATTCCATTTAAGAAACTCGATGAGACATGTAAGTTTTATCTTTCTCTTCAAGAAGGCTGGAACCATAGTCCCAGGTCCCACTGATTGCTTGTTTCTGCTCATCGACTTCTAGTGGCCACCCCAGTCTGCCTCTCAGTTTATTATAGATGATAGAAGTTTCTCTGCTTTTCTCAGGGCCCAGAGGAGTCCCCAGGCAGTAGGTTGGCAGTTCTCAAGTCCTGGGGGCTGAGAACTGTGGTTGGGTCCGTATATTTTTAACAAGAGATTTTTCTATAAACCAGAAAACGTAGTATTGAGTGGCTACTCTTGACTCAGCACCGTGTTGGTTATTATGAATAAAAGGTTCATAATCTCGCTAGTGAGCCAAAACCAACATGAATGTACTCTAAAATGAAACCAGACAGCCTGTCATGAAGAGCTCAGAGGTATAGCAAGCAGCATACGTGAAACGTTAAAGGGTGGCAAGGTTTCCCCATGGCCTAGAGAAGCAGAACAGGAATAGCGACCTTCTCCTGTAGCTCCACCCCCACCCCCAGCAACTGAGGCTTCACGAGATGGAAGGGCAAGTGCTATCCTGAGTTGACGGCTTTTCGCAGCCTCACCTTTGAGTATCCCTTCTTTCCTTTCATCGATTGTCATAACATGCAAAATGAGGGGGAGGCCCTTTGTTTGCAAACACAGTGTATGCCCAGCCAATCATCGGCAAAGCCAGGGCGGACCTGCTAAGAAGCCACTTCATCCCAACTCTGGAGAAGCTGAAGAAGAAGGCTGTGAAGACCGTGCAGGAAGAGGAACAGCTGAAAGCCGACAGCAAAGGGGACGCCCAGGAGGCAGAGCTCCTCATTCTGGATGAGTTTGCCGTCCTCTGCAGAGACCTGTATGCCTTCTACCCCATGCTGATCCGCTACGTGGACAACAACAGGTACGGAGGAGGCCTAGGCAAGTCCCCAGGATGGAGAGACGGTATTGGGTTTTGTTACAGGTGAGAGAGGGAGGTCACAGCTGCCACCACCAGTGCCCCTCCCCCACAGAATCCCCAGTGTGGGACCTCTGGGCAACGCTCTCCTTGGCCAGTGATTCTACATGATCAGTGGCATGGCCACCCCTTCCGTCTTCACAGGCCACCACAGGGAAGAGGGAGTTAGTCGAATAAGGGCAGCAGCGACCCACTTCTGCCCCTCTGCTGCTCTGTCACACATTCATTCAACAGACATTACCGACTGGGTGTCAGGCACTGTTGTAGGCATTAGGGGACAAGAGAGAACAAAACAGAAAGAGATGTTGGCCCAGGGAGCTTTCATTCCGGCAGGAGAGTGGGGCTAGCAGACAATAAGCAAAACAAATACTTGCATGTTTACAATATACTTACTTATACACTTATAGATCTACTTATACACTTTACTTATAATTTACTTATCTAAGTAAATTATACAAGCAAAGTAAAGGGAATTAAGAGTGCCAGGGTGGCAGTTTTAAAAGAATGTTAACTGAGAAAGCGACATTTGAACACTGACCCGAAGGAGATGAGGTCGGGAACCGTGCAGGTCTGGGGAAGGGTTATGTTCCCAGGAAAAGGAAACATCTGGTGCAAGCCCCGAGGAAGGGGTGTGCGTTGGGATGTTCAGGGCATCACGAGGAGGCCAGTACAGCTGGAGAAGAGTGAGGGGCCAGGAAAGCAGGAGGAGGCGTCCGAGAAGCCATCTTCTCTCCACGGGGCCGAGCGAGATGAGCATTTGGTGCAGGTTTGAAGATAAGCTGTGATGTGATCTGACTCAGTCTTTGACCGCTGTGGTGAGGGATCAGGGCAAATAAGGAAGTGAGCAGACCGGCTGAGAGGCTCACGGTGACCCAGTCAAGAGCTGAGGGTGCAGAGCAGACTAGTGGTGCCAGGACTGGGGCAGAGGATGGGGCTGGGGTTTCCTTTCAGAGTCCTGAAAATGTTCTGAAACTAGGAGTGATGGTTGTACTAAATGTTGCTAATGAGTAATTTTATGTTACGTATATCTTACCATAATTAAAAAGAAAAAAACAAAGAGTTGGTGGTGGCTGGGACCAGGCTGGTAGCAATGAAGGTTGACAGAAGATGTCAGATTCTGGGCCTGTGTTAAAGGTAGAGCCCTTGGGACTGCAGATTGGGAATAAGAGAAAAGAGGGGAGTCAAAGATGATTCTGGGCAAATGGAAGGATGGAGTTCCCAGCAGTTGAGTTGGGGAGGATTGTGGATACAGAAGTTTTTTTAGGGCAAGATCAGGATATCACTTTCAGTCGTGTTAAATTTGAGTTTCCTCTTCAATACAAAAATGAAAATGTTGAGTGGGCGGTTGAATGTATGAGTCCAGAGTTCAGGAGGGAGGTCTGGTGTAGACATGAGAGTTTGAGAGTCTTCCATACGTTGATATGTGGTCTTTGAGCGACATGAGACTGGATGAGATAAGTCAAGGCTTGAGAGGGAGAGAGTTGAGTTCTAAGGACTGAGCCCATGTGCTCAGGTCAGGCAGAAGAGAAGGAACCCGTGAGAGAAACTGAGAGGGAGCCACCAGTGAGATAGGAGGAAACCAACAGAATGTTGTGTCCTGGATGCCAACTTCACAAGGAATTTCCAGGAAGAAAGAATGATGAATGAAGGTTATTGGTGACCTTGACAAGAGCAGCTTCAATGGAGCGATGGAGATGAGGACCTCTTTGGAGTAGGTTGGAAGAGAATGGGAGAAAAGAACTTGGAGATAGCAGTACAGACAACTTATTCAAGGAGTTTTACTATAAAGGGGAACAGAGAAACGGGCTGCTAGCTGGGGGAAGAAGTAGGCTCAAGAGGAGAGTTTTTAAGATAGAGAAGGTGCTTGGAGGTTTGAGGAGGAAGGAGGCAGCGCCCAGGGAGAGTGGGAGAGCAGGTGGACCAGGGAAGTGGGTGGGATCGCCGGGCAGCATGCAGGGCCCCACTGGAGATCTGCGCTCGTGAATTGAAAGTGGGACCCATTGGCAAGTCGTGTTTTTCTCCAGCCAGTTTGGCTGCCAGGTACAGGCCCAGACTGGGAAGAGAGTTGGATTTAACCAGGGTTGGGGCTTTGCAAAATGAGTGTGACAAAGAAAAATGGGTTAGGGAGTTGAGGGTGCATATTATAGGGTAATTCTAAAGATTGGCCATGGGATTTAAGCTGGATGAGGGGGAAATGAAGGCATAGGAGCCTAATGTTCATGAACAGGCAAAGGAACAAAGGACTGTAGGTCCCAGTGGAAGGCAAAGACCAAATAGGTGTCTTTCTTATACCACACCCTCTTAAAGTTTAGAGGCCTAAACTGTAAGTTTGGGAAGGTTTAATTTTCAAATACTCCATTGTAGTTACTGAAAAGACCTAGGGATATTGGGGGGAACGTTGCTGACCTTTTGAGTGTTATGCCATTCTGTCATGGGCAAGGAATACGTCTGGATATGCCCATTTTAGCATTTATTTCATAAGGTAAATTGTACTTACTGTTTAAAATATTTACTTAAGATTACTTATATTTAGCTTTACAAAATAAACATCTTACACACACTATATATAAGTGTGTGTGTGTGTGTGTGTGTGTGTGTGTGTGTGTGTATGAAATTCCTTACCTATCTGTGGGGAATTTTACTCACTGTCTCAAAAGAAATCCTGCTTTCAGGGTCATCATTTTAGTCATTTCTGATAACATAATTATGTTAGCAGGTTAGCGAAGGAATTTGTCAGAGTTTGAGGTGAAAACAGCAATGAAAGTAGAGTAAGGTTGCCCCTGGAATAGCTCTTTAACTGCATTTGTCACTATTGACAATCAAGATGCAAGATAGAGTGTGTTTCACTTACACATTGTTTGACAGTTGCTAAAAATGGCAATGTCAGAGAGTCTTTGAGATCATCACTAATTCATTCATCCCCACTTTTCAACCCTTTCTTCCCTGAACACCAGGGAGCATTATGGCCATCTGAGCCTCACTTAGAAATACTTCCTTCCTGTGTGTGTGCCTTTACCTCCTTCAAGTTCTTTCTTCACCCAAAAGAATTGGCTGGCTTGGAAGCACGGGATTGTGGAGTTGGCAGGAATAATAGAGGCCAGCTCATCTTACCTCTAACTGGGTGAATCAATATCCCCTTCCCTTTTCCTAGCGGTGCATTTCCTGCCTGATTGTCCACCACGGTTATGGATGACAGGTGCAGCCATACTGTGCGTGCCTTCCCATTCTCGTTTCGGACGGTTAAAGCCATTTTGGTTCGACTCTTTCTCGTTCATTTTTTTTCTTCCAGTTTTATTGAGATATAATTGACACACAGCCCTCTGTAAGGGTAAGGTATACAACAGAACGATTCGACTTATATACATCATGAAATGCTTAGAATAAGTTTAGCGAACATCCATCACCTCACACAGATACAAAATATAAGACACGAAAAAGTATTTTTTCCTTGTGATGAGGACTCTTGGGATTTACGCTCTTAACTTTCATGTATAACATACAGCGTTGATTAGATTAATCATGTTGCACCTTACACCCCCTAGGACTTACTTATCTTATAACTGGAAGTTTATACCTTTAACCACCTTCATCCAATTCCCCTTCCCCCCACTCTGAACCGTTTTTGAGTTCAGATCTGTATCTCCTGTCAACTCTGATTTTGCTCTCTAGAGCCATGCAAAACTACTCCAATCTCTCTTGTGGCAGCTCTTTAAACACTGAAGAGAGCCATCTTGTCCTGTCCTCCCCTGTTTTCTCTCGTCATATTAAACCTTTGGACTTCCTTCAGCCCTGTCACAGCAGTGTTCCAAGTCTCTTCGACAGCTGAAACAGTCTTCTGAAGAGAAGCTTCTGTGGGTCAGTGTTGAACCTGAAGCTGACCCAGAATAAGCAAGAGCTCCCAGCGTGCTGTGGTCCGAGCAGGGCGAATCAGGGTTCCATGTCCTCATGCCGGGAGATTATACATCAGCATAGGTTCAACAAACCTCTCTACACAAGGCAGCAGCGCCTCAGCCTCCTTTCTGGAAATCAGACGCGCTCTGAACAGAAACGACCAACTTTAAATAGTACGATTTTGGGTGAAAACCCATCTCGCAGACTGTTGAAGGGAATCCAAGTGAATCCTGTGTGGTGACCACCTCGGGCTGTATCCTCTACAAGAGGCTCAGGAACAAGGCAGAGATAAGCTCTTACCTCTTAGTCAGACAACTGGGCAGTGAATATAGGAACATGGCTTTACTTTCTTTCAAAACCTGATAACTGGCTTTACTTTCTTCAAAAACCTGTTAAGTTGTCATTTTGACAATAGCAGTCTAACTCTCCTTTATTCTCCTGCCTTTTGTTTCTGTTTTGCCTCTAAACCCAACTGTCTTCCCCACCTACAGCTTTGCATTTCCCAGCTGCCTTTTGGCAGCATGCAGAGCAGATGATATAAGAAACCCACAGGTTGGTTAAGTACCTCCAAAAGGATCAAATGTCTGAATGTTGAGAAAGGTCTGAGTTCTGTGGAAGGCTGGGAGCAGGGAGGAGAAGAGTCTGGTTGCATCATTTGGGAGTAGGACATATACGGGCAAGTTGGAGAGGCAAGGTCAGGTTCTTCTGTCCTCCTGCAAATACTGACTTAATCTGGTTTGAGAGGTGCAGAGAGTTTACGTGCCTGGGGGAAAACACTTAACGGTGGGTTCATGTGTACCCACCATTCTGAACCTGAAGAAGGAACCTCACTAAAGACAAAGAGTAAAAATCTGCCTCTTGGAAGAAGGGTGTTGAAAACAAAATTCATTCAGCTGAAACTGCATTCCCATATGAAGGCAAAGGTATGCAAAGCCTCTTTCTCCTGTGAGCAAATGTTTACCTGAGATTTTGTTTTCAGTGTTCCTGCGACTCACACTGGCGGTGGCTGTGCTTTTCCTGGGCGGGATAGGATGTGACCCCTTGCCTCTTCCCACTCAAGGCACAGTACAAGCCTATAAAGCACATTTAAACCAAAACGCTGCAGAAGGAACAGCTGGCGGCTCTGATAAAACCTGACACTTGACCCTGAAAAAGCGCTCCTGAAAAATCAATATGAAAGAAATCAAAAAGCATTACCAGTCTCAAGCCTCGAGTTTGGATTGCATTTGGCTTCTAGTGACGGATACCTTACAGAGTGGCTTAAATTAGAAGTTAAATCTCACACGTGAAGGAAGTCCAGAGAGAGCCAGTCCATGGCCAGTATCGCTGCTCTTCGTTAGAAACTCTCACCACTCTGTCTTTCTGTCCTCAACATTGGTGTCCATGTTCAAAGTTACTTCAGGTGCAACATGCCAGTTAGAGTTTGAGCTGTCGTGTTTTCATTCCAGAGAGGAAGTAGAAAGGCAAAAGGGCACCTTCAGCTATCTGATCCTTTTTAGAGAGTTTTCCAGAAGGCTCAATCCAACAGCTTCCTCTTCCATCTCATTGATCAGAACTTAGCTCCACGGCTGTCCCTCGGGGGCGGGGGTGGGGGGCGGGGGGCTGGGTAATGTGACCTTCAGCAGGGCACAGTGCCATCCGGAGTAAAATGGGGGTTTGTGCCTAAGGAAGAAGAGGAGAATGAGTGTTGGGCAGACCACCTGTAGTGTCTGCCTATAAAGGAGAGGCTAGTTGAGGTAGAAAACAAGGAGGATTAGACAAAAATGTCCATGAGGCTGGAACTCAGGGCGGGAAGGAATTGAGGAGATGAGAGAGGAATCCAGAGGTGGTCTTGGCCTCATGAGTCTTCACCTTTCTTCCTTAGCCTGGTGCCTTCCGTGAATGGGCAGACGGTACAGGCTGCTCAGAGCAATTCAGTCTGATGTCCCAGGGCTTAGGGAACTGGCTTTTTGATAGCTATTACCATGCATACAACCAAGGGACATTAGGTTTTTTAGACCATTCATGACAGCCCCAAAGTTTTCTTTAAGAAAGACGATAGACAATTTAATTTCTAATGTGTTACTTTATGCAGATATTTACTCACCCAGCCATTTCAAAATATAATTCAAATGCACAAGATAGGGGCAAGATAACTTTTAGGAAATGACTGAATTCTACTGCAATTGAGCCTTCTTGCCGCCACTGTGAAATTTCTTAACCTAGCCTAGTATTTTTTTTTTTAATGAGTAATGCCTATTTGTAGGGAATTTGCAAACCATTTCAAAGGGCATAGGAGGTGTTTGGTCTCTGCCTATACACTTTATATAACAGTTAAAAAAATTTATTGTCTTACAGGTTTCATTCATAAAAGTGGCTTTGAAAGGAAAACGGGCAAGGCCTGAAATGTTTATAGAGTGCTCACAATTTCAGAGGTTTGACAAGATTAGATGTCATACTGACCAAGACTTTCCTAGTCTCGCTAGACTTGAGGATTAAAGGAGGCCTGTCCCAAAACTTAGAATGTAACCTTCATCACCTCTTCAGTTTAAAGGAAAACAAAACCTTACCTTTGACCATTTTGAAATGTTGATTTCTGACATCTGTTTGCTAAGAGAATCCTGGAATCCTTTGGTAACATGGAAATGATTATTGCAGGTCTTCAAAAATACCTACAACAATTGCACGCCTATATCTAAGCATGCAAGGAATATATTGATATTTAGTCTCTCTGAAGATTGCCTTCTATGGGAATGCAATTTTATCCGGATAAATGTGTGCATCTGGTGTCGGTATAATTTTTAGAGTGTGACTCTTTCAATCATTGCTGAATTCCACATGCATATTCACTTATCTTTCACCTCAGATCTAACTGGCTCAAAAGCCCCGATGCTGACTCTGACCAGCTCTTCCGCATGGTGGCAGAGGTCTTCATCCTGTGGTGTAAATCTCACGTAAGCACACGTGGGGGCCCTGGATTTAGCGTTGGTGGTGAAAGGTACACCTCAACTTTCTTGTAACGTTTGCTTTTTTATTTCCCCCCACTTAGAACTTCAAGAGGGAAGAGCAAAATTTTGTGATTCAGAACGAAATTAATAATTTGGCATTTTTAACTGGAGACAGCAAAAGCAAGATGTCAAAAGTAAGTCCATAGAAATCAACTCCAAAGACTCTCCAACCTTGACCTAAGCTACATGTCTTGGGTGTATGAAGGGATTAGCTCCTACTGCGTTTAGGTCAAACAACAGAAACCAACAGGTCCACTGTTCTTTCTTTGAGAATGAGCCAGAAGAAACTGCTCTCAAATAAGCATGGTCATCACATTTTATGAATAAGTAGTTGCTTTGTGCATCAAAAAGTTTAAGTTTCAAGACTTGCCTAAGGCCTTCGAGAGGTCTCCGAAACAAAAGCTGCTGTTACTCGTTTTAAAGTAGAACTACTTGCTGTGTAGAAAAGCTACAAAAATACATGTGCCTAGAGCCACCTTTTAATTAGCTGTGAGGACATTGCCTTGTTTTGAAGATTTCGTAGACACATATTCTTACAGTGCACTTGTTTTCTTCCTATCTTGAACATCTAGTAGCTGCTTTATTTCAGCTGTGCTGACCTCTTAATGCCTTCTGTTTATTTTCCACGTGAGTTGCATTCAGAAACCCAAACATTTGTCCATCCCCCTGCAGGGAAATGTTTGAAAGAGGGCGTTCCAAAGATCTGTCTGAAAACAGAGTCACCTACAGGGAGGGTGTCGCAGTATTGAATACAGGAGGGGCAGCCGGCCTCCGGGTTCCCCCTGAGTCAGCTCTGCACAGTGAGGTTTTGCTGTCTTTATTGGAGAGAATTCTCAGATGCACTCCTTTAGGTGTACACACAAAAACAAGGCTTACTTAAATGTGCTGTTTCGTTCCCGGCTGTCATGGCTTACCTGGACTCTCTTCCCCTGAGAAGCGTGCCTGGGTGAGGGTTGACTGTACTGTCACGTATAAGAGACATGTGACACCTGAGATGTGCATCTCTCTCACTGCTGGTACAGTGCTGCCTCTGAGGACCAGGAAGGTGGAGTGTGCACGGGAACCCCTCAGAAGTGAGAACCAGTTCTGGAAAGATGACAGTCGCGGGTTTGTAGCAAAGCTCTTGGGGCAACCTTCCAAATAACCATTTGGGATAGAAGACCTTTGTATGCAGAGCTGCAGACCAGGGGCCACCAAAAGTGAAAACTTCAACACCCAAAACTTCACCAAGCGTGCCTAGCTCTGGTCAGCTGCAATCACTCTGAACTTTCCATCCCTTCCATCTTTAAGCTATGTTGACATTAACACTTCTTCCAGCATCCAAAATTTGATTCTTAGAGTTTAGAATCTGGTATGCGCTGTTTGGTAAAGTTTGATAAATAGATCTGTGCACATACAATGTAGAGAGATTAGGTGTATATATATTCACATTCAAGAGGAATCTTTGCTGCAAAGGAAGCTTACTTAAGGTGCATCCTTTTGTGCTCTGGATAATTTTTATTTGATTTTCCAAAGTTTATTTTGCATTTGACTTTTGGCATACACAGCAGCTCATGTGAGGTACAGGAGGAAGGATATTTTCAGACTCCTGATCCCTGGATATCTATCCCTAAGTTCCCTCTGAAGGGTCTTCTTACAGCCATTACAGTGTCTCGTTTGACCCTGTCCACCTACCGAAAGTCACTGAATCCCAGACAGATTCCTTGCTACCTTCAACTTGGGGTAGATCTTTTGGCTTTTGACTGAACCAGCTAGCATCCATTGTTATTGTCAGCGGATGGCAAAAAAAGCAAAGAAAATGATTCTGGTACAAGGATTTGGATCCCCGATGAGCAGAAATGGCAAAGATAATCTCAGCCCTCTGGTGATGAATGGCTACTCAGGGTCCTTGGGTTTATACTTGGAAAGAGAAGAGGTGACAAAGAATGATGTTTCAAAACTAACCTGCTAACAAACTAACCTGACATTGTTCATTCACATCACTGAACGAGGAAAGGGGTATGTTAGTCTTGTCAGAGGATGAGCGTATTCAGAACCTGTGCATCTTTCCTGCTGGTAAGGTTAGTCCATAGGAGCAGATGCTTTCATTTCATTTCCATTGACATTGTATGCCAGTTTTTTCTGAGATGTGTTGGAGAGGGTCAAAGTTACAGTGTAGTGGATGTAAGGACACTCCCTAGATGTTAAATAATATTTGCTGTGCTTCTCAGGGTAACAGATATTCATATTGTTCCTGTGGCCTCAGTTGAGGCACAAAGTGTAGTAGCAAACAGGACTAGAGCCTGAAAGGAAGCGAAGTCCCACTCTTGGCCCAGCTGCTCGGTATAGGTATGGCCTTGCATCGTTCACTTACCTTCTCGGGGCCCCAGTTTACCAATCTGTAGAATGGGCTTGAGCTTACTGCCTGACTTCTCCGAGCTCTACTAGTAGGCCCTGTTGGAAAGTCAGTTTTAAATGCATCTCTAGAATTGAATAATGTTACATAAATGCAGCACATTATTTCAGACAGAGAGATATCATACCTCCAATAAACAGCAACTCATAGCCATTTCTGGTATTTTTTGGATGTAGAACTACATATTGCGAGGATGGGGAGGGGGTATTCTCTTTATTATCAGCTGAATCCCCATTGCCTTTGCCTCCCTGAAATTACATGTTCTCTCTGCTACCTGATCTGCATGGTCACCTGTGCTTGCTTTTATCTGCACTCATAATTGAATTCTGGTGTTGTATAAATGAAGTTGGCCTCCGTGCATATGGCAGAGATATGTGTGCTGGAATGCTGCACGCCCACACACACTGCACATGCCATTGCAGATGGAAAGGAAGTGGAAAAAATAAACAGTGGGCCACACTGTTCTTACTTGATTAATTGAAGGTCAGTTCAAAGATGTGTCCTTCTTTCCAGCAGCTAAAGCACATTTTGTGGAGAGCTCATTGTATTGTATTTTGTTTGTATAACACCAGTTTGCAAATACATGTTCAGCAATACATAACTAAGCTGAGCACGGTGTTTTTTGTTTTGTTTTTAAACTCGTTTTGTTTTCTGGAAAAATGGCAGCAGCTTCCTCAGAGGGGAATGGTAAGTTAGAATGTGTTTAGCCCAAGAAATGCCAGTTCCTTGACCAAGATTATAAACAGTAAAAGAGTTGTGATGCAGCACATGTTAGAGTGCCTCGTGTAAAGCCGCCCCACCCCATGAGCGTGATTTCAGTGTATTGGAAAAGGGCAGGGAGGAGTTGAGAAGACACCTTTATGCTTGTCCAGGGTGTTCAGAATGACGTGTGTGACTTTGTTTGCTTCTTCTTCCCATCCGCCTAGCTGCTCACTCTCCTCTCTCTCATTCCCTCCACCCCCCCCCCACCTTTTTTCACTTTCATTTGTATTCCCTTTGCTCTTGCACTTGTGTAGTTCAAGTGCTCTCTCTCCCTCTGCCCCCCTCCCCCGTCTCTTCTCTCTCCCCCTTCCTGTTCCCTCTCTCTCTTCTTCTCCCTGTCTTTCCCCCTCCCCCTCCCCCATTCACTTCGTCTCTCTGTCTCCCATCCCCTCCCCCCTTCTCTCTACCATTCCCTCCTCTACCCTTCCCTGTTCTCTTACTGCCCTCCCTCCTCCTTTGATGCCTCTCTCTCTCTCTTTCTCTCTGTCTCACTCTCCTTCTCCCTCTTGCTCTCTCATTCTCAGACTGGCTTCTGGACATTCACCTTTCCCTCTACCATCTAATGTTGGGTTGACTGGTCTCTACTTCCCTTACCCTCTCAGTGGGGATGAGCACTTCAGATGGCACAGCTCTGCCCTTGTTCCGAAGCCTCCCCGTGTGCTGTCTCAACACAGCACACCACCTACCGTGTGCTGTGTCCTCCTCCAACTCCTTTTCCCTTAAGAGTCTCTGTTTTTTAAAGTTCACACATAAATTGTCTATTTGGTCATAAACTATTGGTGATAAGGTGTGGGGAAATGAAATGATTTTGAAGGTATAGGAATTTCTAGATTTCTGTTTTGGAAATAAAAAGTTTCAGCTAACATTTAAAAGATGCATAAATAGATCGATAGATAAATACATATTTACATACACACATAAATAAAAGCATTTCCAGCATTAGGGAAATGCATTGAGTTAACTAATCCTAGCAATATGTGAAGAAAAGAATAAAATTAGAACCTATAGCGTGTAGGAGCCTTTGACCTAAGGTATATTTAAAGGTCACAGCACAGAAGGGAGATTCCTCATCCTTTGGGCTCTGGGGTGATCCTGAACCACCTTGGATATTCCTAGAGTACATTTTTTAGAAACTTTTTTTAGGGGAAGCACACACATGGCCCCTTAGTTCAGTTCTCCCTACTCTTTTTGTAACCACAGATCTTCTGGAGGTGATAATGTGGTGGGTGGAAGGAAAAAAGAAAATTGGGGTCTTTGGTTACATGACAGATTGTCTGCATCCCACCCAGGTGCCAGGAGGGAGGTGGGAGGGGGGGAAAGGCATGAGATCTAAGAGTTCACTTGGGTGGCCAGATCTGAAGACCACCAGGGTCTGAGGGTCACACACTCTGGAAGGCTGGTCTCTGATGACCTTGCCCCAGGGATGCACTGCTTGGTCTGGGTGTAAGTCCTTTTGATCCAATTAACCTCCATCCTAACCTCCCACCCGCTCTTCATGCTGTGCTCAACCGGCTTCCAGAGCCGTTGGTTTTCTATTGTGTTGGCAGAGGAATGGGGGTGAAAGAGCTGTGACTAACATGTGGTGCCTTGTGTCTTGGACCCCTGCTTTCACTGACTGACTTCTCCTTGTTTCTTTTCTCTTGTCTTTCCACACAGGCCATGCAAGTAAAGGTACAGGTCAAATGCATGACGTGTCTTTTCTGTCCTAGTATTAGAGGTGCCAGGCTCTGGCCACCCTCTGCACTGTGATCACCGTGGGGGTGGTACAGAATGGATCTTCCCACCTGGAGGTCCCCAGGGCCTGCTTCAGGGAAGACAACTGCCTGTCAAAGAGTGAATGTAGGCCCTACCCACCCTCGGAATGGGGAAGCCGGGGGAAGCCAGCCAAGCCTCGCCCTGTCCGAGGTCTCCTTGCTATCTCTGCTCCCTTCCCCAGCTGCCCACTCTGCAGCCAGCATACTAACAGATAGGGACGCTGGCTGGGGCTGAGAGCTGGGAGACTCACTCCTCTTATCTGCCATTAGTGATCTCAGCCCTTGCACACTATACATGTCTGCCTCTTGTGCAAGGCTCTTATGAGTCAAAGAGAGTTTTCCAAGGACTAAAGTCAAGGATTTGGAATCAGCAGCAAGGATTGGAAATAGCCATGAGTTTTTGCATAACATGTGCACACAGTGGAATAAACCCTGGGACAATTTTCTAGTAACCTATGCAGGTTATTGCTTGGAAATATTTCTCTATGCCTCCATTGATGCGTGTCTGCTGCCACTTGTCCCAAGCCCTCTGCACTCAGGTCTGTAGCAGAGACAGGGAGATGTGCAGGAACCAGGTCATGTGCAGCTCTTAGTTAGAAAAGGAAAATGGAGCCATGGCCAGGTAGATGTCGGCCTGGATGTTGGCCCAGACTCTTAACTGCTGTGTGACCTTGGAAAAATCACTTAACTGCTCTGAACATCATGTTCCCCTTTATAAAACTGACCGGGTATCTCAGCCTTGTTGGGAGGATTAGAAATGCTTTATTTAAGTAGCAGGCACGTTGGAGCCACGTCATATATTTAGCATTTGTAGTTAGAACAACATGAGATTGGCCAAATAAAATAGTGAGCAAGAAATTATTTAAATTGCATATCAAATCCACAGAGTTCTATGTTGCATACTTCCTTGATTGTATCCTGCATGTTACTATTTACCTCTTACATTTATATGTAATGTATATGTAACAATACCTCATAATTTATATTCACAAAACTGGGTTCTATCCTCTATGGACAATCTGAGGATAGAACCTCACAAATTACCCTTACAATTTTCAAAGGTAATTTAGACTTTAAATGAGTTCTGCGTTAGGCACAACCTTTAGAATTCTCTACCTGATAGAACATCTAAGGAACCCAGCGAGCACTCGGTAAATGATAGAGCTCTTGAGGTCTTTGTGTGAATCAGCCGTCCACTGTGTGTCTAGAACATAAGACACTGTGTATCTTGCCTGTCTGTCTCACATCCCCCTCCCTCCTCATGTTTCTCACTGCCGCCTCCCACTGCTGTCCTGGATCTGACCTGTTGTTTTGGAGCACGAGGCACAAGTCGAGTCGTCTGGCAGTATTTGGTCAGACTGGGTTTTGCTGGCCAGGGATTTCACTGTGGTTTCTGTGGTGTAACCACCCGAAGGTTTAGCCACCACAAGCTGGGTAGAAGAAGTCGCCACTATTTTAAGAGTGTCCATTAATAATTATGAACTTCCTTCACACTTTGGGAAGTAATTTAAAGAGATCAGCCCCAAGACGGTGTGAATTCTGACCATACTTAATCTTCTCTCAGAAAGCCAGTCCTTCACAAAACAAATTCTGTTCCAGCCCAGGGCCCCAGGTCTTACAAGCCAGTTTCAGAGGAGGCATCTGGACTCTCCCCTGCTCCCAGAGCCTTATGTGTTTGGGTTGTTGTGAAGCACAGCGTGACCGCCTGGATGCTGCAAACACTTGAAGGCCCTCATAAAGCAAAAGTTTTAATGAGCCCCGATTCTCCCCTGTCATGGTCCCTGACTTCATTCTCTGCCTCTGGCCACCCAGCCCTTCCTCACTTCCAGCAAGAGCCCACTCAGCTGAGGCAGGGTCCAGCAAATGACGTACCACGTGGGCCGCTTTGCTCTTTTGGAACCTGACTCGGGAAAATCGGGTCACCGCAGAGCCTTGTTTTGCTGAGCCCACCCATACCCGCCTCGTGCTGTGGGCGCAGAGGGTCCTCAGCTGGCTGCCTGGGGCTGCCATAGCCTAGTGCATTGGCCTCTTCTCTCAAACCTCCCACTTCATTGGATGAACGCTCCCAGAAAGGGGTGAGAAAGTGTAACCAGAAGAGGGCAGGCTGCCCCAGACTTGGGGCGTTCCCTCACTTGTCTGCACTGTTTCTCCTAACTCTGTCCCAACCAGATGCCAAAGCAGCCCTACCTACTCGGGGGTTCCCCTTTTCCTGCAGGAACGTGTGCTGCCCTGAGCAGAGGCTGAGTGGGATGCAGGTGCTCCCAAAAGGCTCGCTTCAGCCCTGGCCACCAGCAGTTGTTCTAGGGTAGATGCTCTTTCACTTGTTTACTGCCGCCCAGCATCAGGATTCCCAGTTCTTCTCTGCAGTCATTTTGTCAGTTATCGAATCATTCTTTTAGTAGAAACACCAGTTTGTTCATACTGCGCAGATGTCAGCGAACAGAGACCGTGGGTGTCCGTGGTGTGTGTCTGGTCACGTGGTTCCGTGAGCATGTGCACAAGCAGAGGGCTCAGGGTCAGGGCCGGTCTTGAAGGGCCACCTGGTTGTCTTTGTTTCATACGTTTCTTTACCGTCCTCTGAAATGTTTAATAGAAAGGCCCACCCTGTACTGATGGGACCACAGGAGGCAGGCTGCCTCCAAGGTGAGGCGGTGCCCTTCAGAGTCACTCAACCCGTTTGTTTCAACCTCATCTCCTAGTCTGGAGGACAGGACCAGGAGAGGAAGAAGACGAAGCGGAGGGGGGACTTGTATTCCATCCAGACCTCCCTCATCGTGGCTGCACTCAAGAAAATGCTGCCCATTGGTTTGAATATGTGCACCCCAGGCGATCAGGAGCTGATCTCCCTCGCAAAATCACGGTACAGCTATGTAAGTCGCCCATCTGCTTTGGTGGAGCATGTAATACAGGTGGTGGTGATCAGTGCTCAACCCCTAAAGGATTTGTCCTTCTTCCCTGGAGACCAATGGACACAGAGGTGCCAAGGTGCACAGAGGCAACGCACCATCATCTTTTTTTCTTTTTTTTAATTTACCATTTTTATATATATATATATATATCTTTTTAAATTTATTTTATTTTTGGCTGCATTGGGTCTTCGTTGCCGCACCTGGGCTTTCTCTAGTTGTGGCGAGTGGGGGCTACTCTTCGTTTCGGTGCTTGGGCTTCTCATTGTGGTGGCTTCTCTTGTGTGGAGCACGGAATCTAGGCACACGGGCTTCAGTAGTTGTGGCACGCGGGCTCAGTAGCTGTAGCTCGTGGGCTCTAGAGTACAGGCTCAGTAGTTGTGGCACATGGGCTTAGTTGCTTTGCAGCATGTGGGATCTTCCTGGACCAGGGCTCAAACCCGTGTCCCCTGCATTGGCAGGCGGATTCTTAACCACTGCACCACCAGGGAAGTCCCAACACCCCATTGTCTTTACAGCTGACTTGGGAGTCAGCGCATGCCCTTTGGGACGAGTCTCTGTCAATTCTATTCTTTTGTCCTCGTAATAAAGATCGCAACAAAACTGTCCATTGGCCCTCAGTGCATCCCTGCTTTATATTTCCATATTGACCTGTAGGAATAAAATTCAACATCTCTTTCCACAGAAGGACACAGACGAAGAGGTGAAGGAACATCTGTGGAATAACTTGCACTTGCAGGAAAAGGTGATGCAGCAGGAAGACAATGAGAACTCACACAGGCTTCCTTCTGGCTGCAGGGTGCCATACACCCACTTAGTTTACTCATGTTTTTTTAAATGTGTTCTAAAAACAGCCTCAGAGTACTTGTGCTTAATCGGTAGAACTAACTCTCTGCCCTTAGTTTTTCATTTTTTGGCCCTTAATTTTTGTTCTTTCCTTTGCTGTTGCAGAGAGGCCCAGTAAAACATGTCTTCCCACCTCCCACTGTGTGAGCATCAAGCCATAGCAGGGGGGTTAGATTAGGTCTCAGAATTTACTGACTGTGAGCTTTGTTAAAGAGGGGAACAGACACCTGGGGGAAGTTTTAGCACTTCCAGCTCTAGAGATTTGTAAACAAAGTAACTTTGTACCTGAGTTGATATAACCCAAAAAAACAAACAAAAATCAAGACCAATTTTGATTTTAAGGCTATTTAAGATTTTTCCAAGCCTGCACGTCTGAACAGCTCTTTCCTCAGATACATTATATTATGCTCTGAGATGGAAGATTAAAGTGACACAAATAGCCTCTCCTTTCCATCCCAAATATGTAGGAATGGTGGGTAAAATATACTACAAAAAAAGGCAGTAAAAAGAAATTCCAAGTGCCAGAAAATAGGTGCTCTAAATCATAGTAATGAAGAGAAGATGATGCAGTTGGGAAAACTCGCAGAGCTCTCCTGACCAGATATATATATTATAGGGGCTGGGGTTTTTAGTAACCTGGAACGGGAGTGTGGGGCCTAACTTCCCATGCTGTGCATGAATGTAGAGCAAGAAACATACATAAAACTGGCCCTGAACCAGTGAAACCCATGAATCATCTGTAAAAACAGCCATGGAACCACTTAGAGAGTGTCTACCTGCTAGAATATGGGCTGAGATGCTAGTCAACAAAACTCCTCCTGAATACAAGCTCACAAAAATACAGTGTGAAAGGAAATCCACCACCATTAGAGAGTCAGAAAATGCCACGAAATGAAGAATTCAAGCCTAAGGAGCTACAGAAAGGGATTTTTAAAGTGTGGTTGAAATATTTAAAGAGATAAAGGCAGCAATGTAAACTATAAAGCAAGACTTGGACATTATTTTTTAAAAAGGAGAGGGGAGGTGGCACTGAAAAAGACCTCACAGTGATTTTTAAAAATTAAAAATAATCATTGAAATTAAAAATTCAAGTTATAGGTTAAAAAATGTAGTAGATACAGCTGCAAAGAGAATTTATGAATTGGACGCTCGATTTAAGGAAATCGTAAGGCAGAGCAGAGAGAAAGGGGTAGAAAATATGACAGAAGGTTAAGAGACATATAGGCTAGAATGAGAAGTTCCTACAAAGCTCTACTACTTTGTTCCAGAAAAAGATAATAGAGAAAATGAGAGAGGAATTAATAGAAAAGACTTGAACACTATGGTACCATGCTAGGAGTAAAAGGCCTTTTCAGTTCAAGAGGTATAAGAGATTGCTCATTTCATGTACATGCTTCAATTTGCAGTCTGATGACCCAGCTGTAAAGTGGCAACTGAACCTATACAAGGATGTTTTGAAGAGTGAAGAACCTTCCAACCCAGAAAAGACAGTGGAGCGTGTGCAGAGAATTTCAGCAGCTGTCTTCCACCTAGAGCAGGTAAGTAGCGTCTACCCTGAGGTTTGAGGAAGGAAGACTACCCTGCAAAATATAAAACTCCTCCACACTCAGCTCTTAGTTAAGAGCACCCTTGTAAGACAGAAAGCAAGGAGCAAGGATCATCCTGGCCTACCCCCAAAGTGTCATCTTGGTACTTCATTGTAGCAAGACTCCTCAATGCTTAACATTCCCAGTGTTTGAAAAATTTTTCCCATTAGTTCAAATGACCCATCCAAGCTCCCTACTCATTTGTAAAGCAATAAGCCACCAGAAGCAGTTGGGAAAAGAAAGAAAACCTAAGACTCCCACAGACTGAATCATTTAGTGCTGGGTACCTTTTGCTGACTACAGTTGAGAAATCAAAATTCTTCTAGGGTTGAGAAGTCTGGGCTGCAGGTGACTACCTTCTGCCACCCAGATCAGCCTGGTGTGCACCTACCCATGTGATTTCTTCTCAGGTGGAACAGCCTTTGAGGTCCAAGAAGGCGGTCTGGCACAAACTGCTATCAAAGCAGCGGAAACGGGCAGTGGTGGCCTGTTTCAGGATGGCCCCTCTCTACAACCTGCCCAGGCAAGTATTCTGTCATTTTCTCCTGGCATGTGAGTCAGAGATGAGAATTAAGGTATCCTCCCGGAGCTGTGCTCTCTTCTGGCCCTGACCCTCCTGATCCCAGAGGTAGAGATTGGAGTCCTTCACCCACAGAGCCATTACAGTC
This sequence comes from Leucopleurus acutus, assembly GCF_964270905.1. Classification (NCBI taxonomy): domain Eukaryota; kingdom Metazoa; phylum Chordata; class Mammalia; order Artiodactyla; family Delphinidae; genus Leucopleurus; species Leucopleurus acutus. The sequence goes on along the minus strand of NC_139142.1, from coordinate 76,564,781 downwards.
TGCATGTAGTATAATGGCCTGCCAAGGTAAGCATAAAAACTGAAAATAGATGAGATTCCTTCGTGCCCCCAAGCCTGCCTCAGCTCACCGTTTTGCACTGTAAAGTCAGCCACGTAAGCAGATGGAAGCTCTCTAGTTTTGCCTTGGTGGGATTCTTTGTGCAGCTGTAAAGGCACCCTGGAAAAAGGGAACTGTTTTCTAAAATACTTTACCCCAGATTCCATCCACAGATCAAACAATATTTCCATGTTCAAGTACTTGGATGACACCAAAATTACTATGTTTCCTCAGCAAGTACAGAAATGTAACCTGAGACTTCTTCAGCATGATGTACTTGCCTTCAAGATAAAGAAAGGGCACTGGTTAGAGATGGCCCAAGAGGCCAGTCATGGGCATGAGGCCTTTCCCTGGATGTTTAGTCTATAATCTGAAGTCAAATATATGTGAAGGCTTTTCTGGATTGTGTGTGAACACACGCTGTGTCAACACAGGGCAGAGCATCGGTATAGACTGGGCCAGTGTCGACCCCTGAGGCTGACTCAGTGTCATTGGTGATACGGCAACGTTCCCATCCTCAAACTAATTGCACAGTCAGTAAGGTTGAGCCTGTGATCATAAACAAAGCTGGTAGTTGAATAGCCACTGCTTCATCACCTCTCAAATCAATAGGAACATCCTCACCTGGTCAGGAAAAATAAACTGACTTGGCCAAGTAAATTCTGAATCCCATGTAAATAAATGTGTTTCTTTGGAATATCAGATGAAAGAGTATTCCTATGCTTGACATTTTGCTTTCATCTAATTGTGCATCTTGGCCATCATCTGTCGAGAGTGTCCTATATCCCTGTCCTGAGCCAGCTGGCCGACTGAGCTCTCCTAGTTAGGGTCTTTGAAGATGGTGGAGAATCACGGCCTCTGAGACACACACCTGCTCCTACAGGTCTCCTGAGAAAATAAACTAGTGTCTCTGGAAAGGTGGAGGCATCACAAATCAAGTAGAATTCATTAATAAAAAGCTGAAAAATTAAGTCAGGAAGTCATGGGCATGAAGCCTGCTGAAGCCCTGGCAGACAAATGAAATGTATAGTCCAGTAGAAAACGCAAAAACGCCTAGGACTTTTGTCTGTTTTCTAGAAGTGGTAACATCAAGAAGGCATTGGCTTTCCCCTCTGGTAGAGAGCCATACCTGATGTGCTAACGTGACCTCCAGAAGGACTCAGCTTTAAGCACATGCCTCCAGGGCCAGCTAGGCGGCAATTACATCTCTCAAAAACAAGCAGTTTTTTCCTAAATCCACTGACAATGTTAGCGCCGTCCTTTAATATTTTGGTTGCTCCTTCAACGACTCTGTCCCTGTATGGATAATAGTAAGTCCAGGAATTCACTGTGTCCTTGATGAAACGTGGCCACCCCAGCCCCTAACCCAGCTGTTTTAGAGGGTTGCCCTGGATTTCTCCCTAGCATGGAGAATTATACGTAGATTTCATAACGACAATAAAAACTAACTACCTAAGAAGCTAGTGGTGGAGTCCGCTCCTTTTCTCCATCTTATGAGGATCTAAACTACATGGAGTCTTCCAAACTAAAGGGCTAAAGGGATTTATTTTATCATCTGGAAACTGTTTCTCTGATGTGAGTTTTTAAAAGAAAACCTGTATGCTTTTCCCCAGACACAAAATTAACAATTTCTTCCTGAGCACCTTTCAACGGGTTTGGCTGGAAAAGGTTAATGAAAAAACTCAGTATGACAGGCTTATACTCATTTTAATGGTAATGTAACCTGTGGAGAGACCCGCTCATTCTCTGCACACTCCTCCTTTCTTGACCATGATTTAACATGACCCATAAAAACACAAATTTGTACAATTTTTTAAAAAAACTCTGATTGGTCAGATTTTGAAGAAAGATGGTAAGGGCTGTGTTCTACTGGAAACCATGACCAGGTCTCGATGACTCTGGTCTTGACCTTCCTTTTCTCTCCTTTCCTCCTCACATTTGGGTAACCACTTACTGGCTCTTCAGCGGCTAATATTCCCAGACGTCAGTCTTGTCCTATAGGGAGTGAGTGGCTTGTGCCAGTGTATGCAGTGTTCCCACATACCAGGGCCACAGCTAGAACCTGTGAAGCACGCAGAAGTTGCGCAGCGTGCCCAAACTTTGCTTCCTGAGTGGAAGCTGGAGCCCTTGCAGCTGTGGTTCCTCAGAGGCTCTATAAAGAAGCCACGCTTTGCTGCTTTCAGCGTATCTGAGACTGACCCCCTCACCATCAGCATGATTTAGATTGGGTCACCTGGACAGGTGATCCGCCAAAATGAATAACCAAATTGCCGTATTTAGCAGATAGTTCAGGACTGTTCCTTGGCCTAATGAATCCTCACTACAGGGAAAACATGATAAAGACCCAAGGAGACCGGAGGAGGGTTACGGTGACCTCCAGGTCTTGAACCAGATATTCAGGATCCGCCACGTTAGAGGGTTCTGGTTTCTTTGAAACAAATGCTTACGGTGTGCTCTTGGCTACCCTGACCAATCAGAAGATAAGGATTGTACAAAAACTGCTTACTAACCGTTAACCGCCCAAACTAAAACAAGGTGTCCCGTGGACCCCTCTTGACCTCACTCTCACCCCTTCCGCTCAGGCACCGCTCTATTAACCTCTTCCTCCATGGCTATCAGAGATTTTGGATAGAAACAGAGGAGTATTCCTTTGAAGAGAAACTAGTACAGGATTTGGCTGTAAGTACTGACTCAACTGGGAGCAGATATGGGTGCGAATGCATTTGATTTTTGTATTCATGTGTGTGCGTTATAACCGTTAAAGATGCGCAAAGAATTGGGTGTATAAATCTGAAAGGAGCTAACTGTATAAGTTATCAGGGGAAACCCTGCTAATAATGGTCATAAGAGCCAGAGGATGAATTTCACTTGGAGGGGCTGGTCCTGTGATCATCCTCCCCCGTCCTCATTAACAGCTGATGTTGCTTGGGATGCGCAGCCATGCCTCGGAAAGTTCATGCTAAGTTAAGTTTTGAGCACCCTTGGTTGCAGGAGGCCAGCCACCCCAGCCAAAGCCCTGCATGTCCGGTCAGTAGCTCCACTTTGGGGAAGGCATATCTAAATGCCCTTCCTGCATCTCACAGTTCTGTATTTGGCCCTTCTGAAGATTTGCCACGCCTCGTCTCTAACAGGCTTCATGCTCTAAAACTACTTGAAACAACACGCAAGGGGAAAAGCTTATCGCGGCAGCAACACTGAGCTTCATCCTGGTTCAGAAAGAAAATACACCCTCCTCTCCTTTGGCCAAGCCCTGGTTCTTTTCCTCTTTTTCCTTATTTCTCCCATCTATCTTTTTCTCTCATCCCTACTTCTCTCCATTAGTCTTGCCCTGTGTTTCTCATATTTACACTTTCCATGTTACATTCTCTTTCCCTTTCCCCATCTCCCTCTGTTTCTTATCCTCTTCCTGGCTTTTTTCCTTTAATCCTTCCTCCCGCATTTTCTTTCCATTTCTCTCTATGCCCTTCAGTCTTTTCATATATTCCTGTCGGTGAGAAAGACAGTCACTTGGTTTTCCCAGTTTCTTGATTAGTGTGAAGTTGACAATGCACATCATTTCAACCCTCTCCCTTCTTCTGAACCATTCACACAACCTGCGCAGTTCTCACCAATTTACTGAATATGGTCCATCCTGCTTGTTCTGCCACTGCTGGAAAATCCACTTATACGTCTGGCATCAGCTGCTATTTCCCTTTCTGTAAAAGGAGAGAGAGAAAAGAGGAGAAACTGCAAGGCTCACAGCTCCAGGATGGCATCTCTCAGGAACAGCAAGATTTTCAGGGTCAGGGGTGAGGGCAGGAAAGAGAACTGTTTCCGTGGATTGAGTCTAGAATAGTAATAGACCCCAAAACAGCCCCAGTGCTTTTAACTCTTGCCCCACACCTGTTCCCAGCCCAGCTCTCCAAGAGAAATGTCAGGTGTTGACGGAGAGACGTGGCCTCTCGGGGACTCTCCAGGGCTTCCCTCCTGACCGAGGGTGCCCAGAGCTTGCATGAGAGTTCTGCTAACTGGGGTCTGTAGCGCCTCCCCTGCGGTCAGGCTTTTGCTTTTCCTTTCATTTCGTTTTAACCCCCCAAACTGCAGTGTTTCTTTAATTGGCTGAAAAATACATATATTTCATTCCCAAACCTTGCATCCTTAGGGCTTCTGTCCTGAAATAAACATATGACGTCGCGGTTTCTCTCTGTGCTTTGAGGTGATGCGCTCTGTGCCTGGTGCTCTTACCTTTGTTCGCATGCGGTGGTGTGCCATGTGCTGAAATCCGCGCCTAAAACCTGTCTGCCTTGGTTTGTGTAGAGATCTCCCAAGGTGGAAGAAGAAGAGGCGGAGGAGACAGAAAAGCAGCCGGACCCACTTCATCAGATCATACTCCACTTTAGCCGCAATGCTCTCACAGAGAGGAGGTCAGCACTGCCGGAGCGCCCTGCTCGTCCCAGGCACAGGCGCAGCTGTGTCGACCCCAAACCGTCCTCCCGCAGGTTGCAGTGTGCACGGAGGGGATGCCAGATTCGAGCAGCCCTCCTGGCTGCTCTGTTCTTGGCCATCAAGAAACCTCTAGGGGAGCTACCTAAGGCCTTTCATCATAACGCCTGACACTGAGTCTGAAGATGAAGCAGCCTGAAATTGTAACTTCCTCCCTGAATTCCATGTCAAGCCAAGGCTGATTCAGATTTTCACAGTGGTTTCTAAGAATCGGGGTGAGGGAGGGAGTTTCTAATTAATTCACTAGTACATTGAAGATGTATACGGCACTTGGTCTTTTCTGCTGGGTCCAAAGGTAGCCTGCTAAATATTTCTTCCATTCTTTCCAGCAAACTGGAAGACGACCCTTTGTACACCTCCTATGCCAGCATGATGGCCAAGGTACACGTGGGTTTTCTGCCCGTTGTCTCAGTCTTTCTATTTCCCTTAGACCTCTTCAGGCACATGAAGACTGTCCCAGTAAGCAGCAGGCCTGGCTGGGACTGGGTCATGGCCTGGGCTCCAGGCCTCACACAATTCCCGTGCCATACGGGCAGCGTTAATAAACCACTCTCCCATCATCCTGTAGAAACCTTGAAGCTTTGCAGAAACAGTGGGTCTGGTGGCTGGGTTCTCATGATGCTTCTGAGCCAGCTAATCAGGGCTCAGGCATCCACTTCATCCTCGTATTTTTACTCAGTGCTCAGAACACGTCCAGCCGTTCAGACACATCTGTAGGTGAAGGAAGTTCGGTACCTTTGGAAACAGGCCTAGAGACTACAGGAAGTTCCTAGTGTTCTGGAAGAGATGGAGTGACCAGAGATGGCGTTTCTGTGTCACAGAGAGGGACGGTGGCCTCTGGAATGCCAAGTGGTTAAGCAAACTGCTGCTTCTCAAATGGGAGAACTTCATGTCGGGCAGCAAGGGGGGTAGGCTGGGGTACAGGAGCGCCCATTCCCCTACCAGCTGCACCACGGGGTCACTTTGGGATTCACAGTCTGGGTTTCCCTAATCTTTTGTCCAAGCCCCCTGGTTCTTGCTGAGACAGGCCAGCTCCCTGTGCTCTTGTCTCTCGATTTACACCAGAACTTTACTAAGTAGAAGAGTTCAGGTCTGTGGTTCAACCCGATGGGTCCCCATTGACTGTGTGATCTCGGCGTTCCCGTTTCTCATTTCTGAACCCCGTGGTAACTGCAAAGGTGGCCTTTATAGTTGAATGTTGCCTGCAGTGGTCCAAATGTTCTTGGTTTTACAGAGTGCTGAGGTCCTGAGGTACCTGTGAATTACATCCTGTCCCCTTCCCTCACACAGTAGAGTCTTGTTTACAAGGTTCACCTTTTTGTTTTGTTCTGTTCTGTTAGCATCTTTATTGGAGTATAATGTACTCCAATAAATGGAGTACAATGGTGTGTTAGTTTCTGCTGTATAGCAAAGTGAACCAGCCATACATATACATACAAGGCTCACCTTTAATTTGCTTGTCTGTCTCCTCCTCTCCCTGCTGCATGGAATTCAGAGTTGTCAGAGTGGGGAAGACGAAGAAGGGGAGGAAGACAAGGAAAAGACGTTTGAAGTAAGTTCTCACTAAGATTGAAGACAGCAGGAGGGCCTTCAGGGGTGGGTGCTGACATTAGCCACATGGCTCACCCACCACATGTGTCTGGCGGCAAATACATTAGTTGTGGTTGCTGTCTGTCTCTTGGCTCAGTCAGCAAACGGCCCCACAGCTTTGCTCTTCTGGAAAATCTCCTACTTCTACCCAAGTGTGGTTGTAACAGGGGCCGTAGAAGGGCACATTCAAACGTTCAAAAGTGAAAATTCACAGCAGTAGAGACACTGGATGGTTTTTTGCACCGTTATTCTGTAAACGTACTTAATCACAGTCTTAATTTTGAGGCAGTGCAGGACCCTGAATCTCTCAAGATAGAGCGACATGAGTTTACTTGTACTGTTTTATAGACAAAGTATACAACAGTAAAAGTAAATGAAGACGATTACAGTTCTGGAAAGCCTTGACATTCTAGCATCTCATAGCTGGTACAGTCTCAGTTAAGTGTGGTCTGAGCATTCTGGATAAGTGGGTGTTTCCTACAGATAAACTCCAGCTGAGCCCTCAGCAGGTTTTCCTGTATGACTGAACATTGAAAGCAAGCACATTTTAACCTGGGGTCACTTCCTATAATTATAGTATCACAGGGGAACAGACTGTGTTACCTATCAGTACAAAAAGTAGAAAATTCAGCATCAAAAGGTGAGTAAATTATGGGTGGACAGTTTTGGAAAGCTGGACAGCATCTAAAAATAAACTTCCAAAGTCTGTTTTGTTCAGAATTATGTTTGTTGCCTTCTTAGGCAAGGAAAGATTGTCTCTCTCAACTCACCTGACCACGGTGGATTCTCTGGGGGTAAACAAATCTTTTCCCGCTTTTTTTTTTTTTTTTTCTAGGAGAAAGAAATGGAAAAGCAGAAAACCCTCTATCAGCAAGCTCGGCTGCATGAGCGTGGAGCCGCAGAGATGGTCCTTCAGATGATAAGCGCCAGCAAAGGTGATTTCTGAGATTTCTACATGGGCCCCTTAGCTACCACAGAGATGTCACACCATGACGTGACGTCATTATTAACGGGTCCTGGTAAAGCCCAGTAGATGTGATTTACCCTCTGTTTCCTTGGTGATTCAACGGAATCTTTACCACGGCAGGTGAGATGAGCCCCATGGTGGTGGAGACTCTGAAGCTGGGGATCGCCATTCTGAATGGGGGCAACGCTGGCGTGCAGCAGGTAATGGGGGCTTGCAGGAGGTGGGGCAGACTTCCTGGGGTATTTCCATTTGACAGCTGTCACACTTCAGGGAAGAGATGTTGACTCTGCTACAGAGGTGGCCACCCAGAATCACCTTTGCTGGTGTTTTGTCCTTAGTGACCAGTTATATCAGAGTAACTGGGAACACAGATAATACCAGGACTAGGAGTCTTTAGACAAAGGTATGCTTAGTAAAGAGGGCTTACCTAGGGTTCAAAAAGAAAAACATTACATTTTTTTCATCATTTCTACAAAAATATGCTCTAGAGGAAGTTTTCTAAGCCTTAGGTTTTTATTTCGACCCTTTCCCTTATTAGCTGCCTTACTGTGAGCAAAAGGGGCCTGATCAGTTAAGTGAGGTTCATAACCCCACACACCTATTGTTCGTTCACTTATTCATTTATTTAACAGCTGTTTAGTGATTGCTGACTATGCACTAGGGCCAGGCTCTCTTCTGTGGGTAGAGGGTGTAGCAGTGAATAATGCAAATAAAAACTCCTGCCATCATGCATTAAGTGAGAGGACACACGAAGACATACAAAGTGGAGTGTCTGGCACATGGAGTTCATTCAGCAATCTGATTTGGAACTGGCTACAGGAGATAGAAATGCACTGGTGTCTCCTGAGTACTCCAGGCTCTGGCTAAAAATAAAAGCATCTGTGAGCACAGGAAAATGAAATTTCAAAGACTTTTGGCATTCATAAGGGTTATATCCCAGGGCCTTTGAGAATTTCCAAATCCATGACTACCATTATTGCGTATAATTTTTCCCAGGCTTTAACTCATCACAAACAAATTTCTCATTAAGAACTACCATTTTCAAAGGCACCCCTCACTTTCTGTTCTCTTCCACCACCACCCCGTCAGTTGACTTTCTTACAGAGCCCATTAAAAAAAAAAGAAAAAAGAAAATTCTTATTATGTCAGACAAAGTTCCTGGCTTGCCAGTAACAGGGAACAGAGGAAACTAAGTCTTATTGTGAGAGAGATACTGAGCTCTCAACTAGGCTCGTTAGTAGGTAAGCTCCTTGCTCCAGTGCGTTAAAATCATTGCATGAGCTGTTCAGATTATACCTCAGCAACCGTAAACATTACTACATCCCAGTCCTGGCACCTGTTCCCAAATAGAAGAGGCTTCAAACAGTAAATCTATGAATGTCAAAGATCCACTATACTGTCAATACCAGTGGACCTTTATAAAATAAAACATCTGCCCTAAAATATTCTGGTTCCATAAGTGAAGGGTGGCGCTCAGGCACACTGAAGGTTTAAGTCCACAGGTGGAGTATCTCGATGCTTACCCAGGGTTACAAACCACCATCCTGGATCTGACTCGGTGTACCTGCATGGCTGCCATCTGTCCATCACAATTAGGAGGGTTAGTACGTGTGCCATAGTTTTCATTGTTTTTCCCTTTTAAATGTGTCTCCCTTGCAGAAAATGCTAGATTACCTAAAGGAGAAAAAGGATGCTGGGTTCTTTCAAAGCCTTTCTGGTCTTATGCAGTCTTGCAGGTAAATATGGGAAAACCACCCATAGCATTTTTTTAAAGTTCTTCACTATTCAGGGAAAGGGGAATGGGGTGGGGGAGGGCCACAGAATAAACTGGCTTATCATGGAATTATTGAGAAAGGAGTACCTACTTCCGAAAGCTAAGAGGATGGGTATTGTTCCTCCAGCCCTCAGGATTACCTTCAAATAGCATTCAGAGGGGAAAATGTAATCTACACACACACACACACACACACACACACACCCCTCTACCAACACCTGTTTGGTGTTTGAATCGCCCTTACCTCCTTTTTTCTTAGGTGGTTTTATGTGGAGCTGAGTGAGTTTCTCTTAAACATGTATGCTCATAAAAGTCAAACTAGAAAAGAACGGAAAAGAGGAGGAATCCCTCAGTGTGACTCAAGGCTATGTGTTCGTTAGACCCATTAGGCACTTTGTTAATCCTTAACAGTTCTTTCAGCCTGAATAGATATTTTGTGGGTACATATTTTGACACATCCATTTTGACAGAGGCACATCCTGACGTGGGAACATTTTGACGTTGTCTGAAAAACAAAGCATTAAACTTTCCGTTTATATTACCCAGTGGCGTAAGCCTCCCCTCGTGGCTGAACCCTCTGACAGATGAACAGTAGGTAACCAGAAGTCGTAAGGTTACCACACTTGCTCATTTCAGGAACAAGCCAGCAATCTTTCTAAGAAAAGTGTCAGCTTATTCTCCGAGATTCATATGTATTTTGAACCGTCTGCAACTCATTCTGAAAGAAGTCAAAGTTATAATTATCTAGCTCGTTTGCCTCCAGTTAATAATTCTTAAACTTGGAACGTTAGTCCAATTGAAACTTTGGAGGATGGGATGTTCTTTTTTTGGTGGACTGCATAATATTGCTAGTCATATTGGATTGGGTAAATATTGTACCCTGGGGTTATACGGAGCATATTTGAGCTGCAGTACAATCCCTTGTCCTCAGCTCCATTTTTCCCCCACCGACAGCCAATTCATTTATTACCTCCCTCAGGAAAAGAAAATGTAATATTGCCAGACCTGACTCACTGAGGGTGAAATAGTACATGTGGACTCAAAGATGGCGAAAATCAAGGCAGTTCAGTCCCATATTGCTCATGATATTCTCGATTAACTTTCTAAGAGTTCTCTTGGTAGTCTGTAGTACTTAATATTGCTAAGCTAATTTATAATGATGGCTTAGAGGGACAGGTGACATACCCTTAGAGGCCAACTGAGTTCTAACAGAAGTTTTAAGGTATTTTAATGGTTTTTTGCTGATTATAAAAATAATGTGTATTTGTAAAATTGTTAAGCATTGAAGAAATCGGAACATTTGAAATGGGTATTTCGGGATGGAGTAAGGGTCAGAGATGTCCACCGCACAGATTGTCTCCTGAATCAGCAGTGATGCTTCAAAGCAGCTATGTCCAAGTGTCCTGGTTCCGTATCCTCCTCCCCAAATCAAAGGATAATTTTGTATTATCAAGCAGACCCTTTTTATAGCAGGGTCTGGGGAAAACCAATATAATGGCAGTAGGAATTTTCACTTTCTCTTTAAAATTCATCTAAATTACAGAACATATGTGACTCCCTAAAAGGGGAGAAGGGGTGTTGGATTTTTCCCCAAAGTCTTTCCAATCCAACAGTCATTTCCTTTGCCCAGTGATAAAAGGAAGAGGAGGTTTTGCAGAATCTTACTGGACTCAGCCATAAGCTTCTCTAAGGTCTATATTCTTGTGAGACTTTGTGGTCTTATGTTCCATAAAATCTTTTTTATTGGCTAAGGAGTTAGACCCTATTAGAGAAATGGAGTGAGCCCCAGTTGGAAATCACATGATCATTATTTTCATTATAGCTTTGCGGTTGTCCTAGAGGTTCCTGGCTAAGCAGGTTTTGTTGGTGGCTGTGGCTGGGAAGGTTGTGGAAGGTGAGGACAAAAATGAAAGCCAACTTGTCACAGGTTCAGGAGCACCTAGGGACACCATTGCCTCTAGAAAGCGTGATCTTGGCTACTTTTGGCTCCTGAATGATAGAATAAAAGGGTGTGGCCCTTCAAAATCTGAAACTTTGGGGCTTCCCTGGTGGCGCAGTGGTTGAGAGTCCGCCTGCCGATGCAGGGGACGCGGGTTCGTGCACCAGTCCGGGAAGATCCCACATGCCGCGGAGCAGCTGGGCCCGTGAGCCATGGCCGCTGAGCCTGCGTGTCCGGAGCCTGTGCTCTGCAACGGGAGAGGCCACAACAGTGAGAGGCCCGCGTATCGCAAAAAAAAAAAAAAATCTGAAACTTTGTAGCTCTCTCCATCAGTATTCATCCTAAGCACTAAAAGCCGCTATTCCTTGTGATTCTCAGAGAAAGTAGGTTAAATGTGGAAGGTGAACATGAATTAGTACAGTTTAAAGTAAACTTTCCCTTAAGAAATCTTAGAAACAGATTATTCCTTCTTGATTTGGAAAGCCTTTCTAAATCTTCATCCATAAGAAGGGACTCAAACTGGACAAACAGTGACCATCACATACATGTTTCTGACCCCTGTCCTTGCACATGGCAAGGGCTGTGAGCTCCAGGCATCCTTGGACAACACGACTTAGCACAAACCCAGGGAACCATTAGACTCTCAACCATACCACAATACGTTGGCGCATTTATGATAATGCAGGGACAGGGTATTCTTAGTTGATGGGTTCATTGATGTTAAAAACCCGTTTTCCCAGTGCATGTAGCCCTGAACCTTGTTTTCTTTCGTCTGTTACAAGTGTCCTTGATTTGAATGCATTTGAGAGGCAGAATAAAGCTGAAGGCCTGGGGATGGTTACTGAGGAAGGAACACGTAAGTAACTGATGAAGGTGAAGGCTTCTCTGTTTCCAATTAAAATCCTAGTTCACTATTTCTGGTTAGAGCCCCTGTTCACTGCTGCTTCATCTCCAAGGACTTGCTCCATTTCAGCAAGATGTTTCCATCCATAGTTTTGATAAGGCATATCCAGACTGATGTGTTCACAGAACCAGTATTAGCTAAAGAGAGTCTGTCTTGATGTCTGTGGTTTTCTTACTCTGTATCCTTCTGTTTTTCTCTTACGGCTAGTCATCGTTCGTGAGCGTGGTAAGTTTGAGTCTCCGGCCCGAGCTCCTACCGTGTGTGTGAGTCCCAAGAGATCTTATTTAATCGGCTCAGCACAGACACATGTTCGGCTTGGTGGTTGCATGTTGAGTTTAACTGAGCAGTTTGTTGTTTAATTAAAGAAGTGTCTTCCATCTTCCAAAGCATGTGTTATGGACTGTGAATCATTACTGCCTAGCTGTCTTCCTTCCAAATGCATCCCGGGGCTAACAATTCTAGCTTTGTTGGGTGTTGCCTCAGTTCCAGTTTTAACTGGGTCTGTCACCATTCATCCACAGTTCCCTCTCCACGCTGCTCTGACACAGCTCCTTTAGCATTTTTGCAGTCATGTGTGGTGGAAGGTATTCTATGTTGAAAAGCCAAACAGATGCTCACCAGTGTTCTGTGTTTTCAAGGTGAAAAAGTACTCCAGAATGATGAGTTTACACGAGATCTCTTTAGATTCCTACAGTTACTTTGTGAAGGACATAACAGTGGTAAGTGGAACAGATTTGATTTGTCAAGGGACAACAACATTCAGGTACAAAATTTTGATTCATTTCAGGTTGCCACATTTAATACAGCCAGTTGCTAATTTAAGAACAACAGTTAATCCATTCCTTAATAAGAAACCCTATGTAACATGGCCTTTAACTTCATGGCTAATGTTATTTAGTGCCACCCAGGCTAAGTTGCTTCCAGAATCTTCAGATATTGAAGCTAAACACCCACCCCTTGCTGTCAAGTCCCTCAGGGCTCATTAAGTCCAGTTTCTGGTGCCGCTGGGATGGGAGGGCTCAGGGCAGTGCTCTGTCCTTCAGGACCTAAACAGTGTGCCCTTGTAAGGCTTTTCACATGGTGAGTCTCTTGTGAGCTCAGCTGAGAAGAAGCTTAGAGCCACCTGCTCTGCAGGGATGGACTCTGACCCAACCCTGGTGTTCTCAGATTTCCAGAACTTCCTGCGGACTCAGATGGGCAACACCACCACCGTGAACGTCATCATCAGTACCGTGGACTACCTTCTGCGTCTGCAGGTGAGTGGGCGTTGGGTGGTAGCACACCTCACATACACTTCCGGAAGCTAAAGACAGTTACACAGCCTCAGGGACGGCCCAGGAAACAGTCCAGCCTCAGTAAGGAAGGTCTTGTAATCTTATGTCCACACACTTACGGGAAGTCAAATACCTAAATGTGAGTTTGAAGACGGAAGTCGGGGGAGTGGTTATCTACCAAATCTTCTGTTATAAACTGCTGATTCGCTTTAGTTTTGCCAGTGTAAGCTTAGCCACAGTACTCCAGGCAAGCTGTGCATGGGAACAGGCTTTCACTAGGAAAAAGAGGTACAGAAAGCGGGAATAAGATGGGTTCACAAGTTCTTAGTGTTGAGACGTCATCTGGTTGAATGGTTTGAAGGAAAATCCAAATAATGTCAAGAAAATCTGCACAAACATAAAAAGGATGCCCTCTTCTCTTTGCTGATTCCTCAACCTGGTTCTGCCACTCACCAGTTCCTGACCTGTAGCAGTCTGTTTAACCTCCTGGTGTTCCAATTTCCTCCTCTATAAAACGAGTAGTCCTGTCTCATTGAAAATGAGTAGTACTGTCTCATTGGGTGGTGGTAAAGATGGAGAGGTTTAATACGTGTAACGTGCTCAGAACGACGCCCGGCACTTATGGTGTCAGCTATCATGTTGCTGCTGCTATCATGATTATTTGGATGATCAATATTATCTTTAACGTACATTTTTCATTGTGAATAAATTGTCCTATAACATGGTCACCCAGGTCCAGCTGAACGCTGCCCTCTCTTCTATGTGTTCTTTCCTGCGGAGGGGGAATATCTGTACCTAAAAGGTGCTCGGGATCAGATACCTCTGTGCTTCTTCACAGAGTCCCAGGCTTCTGTCATAACAAAGTGGTCACAGAAATGTAGGACGCTCTTGTACTCTTCCTGAACATTGGGTTTAGCTTCATGGACCGAGAAATACTAAACTCTCTCACTATGTGAGAAATACCAAACTCTCCTTTTTTGTTCTTAGGAATCAATCAGTGACTTCTACTGGTATTACTCAGGGAAGGACGTCATTGATGAATCTGGACAGCACAATTTTTCCAAAGCCCTGGCGGTCACCAAGCAGATTTTCAATTCTCTTACGGAATACATCCAGGTATGTGCTATAGAGCGCATGCCTGAGAACAAAGAGAACATTCTTAACATTCCCATGTTCTAATTCCCTACAGAATACTTGGCTGCATGTGTGGACTGTGCATCCAGCTATAGCACTGACAATATTCCTTACCTGTAAATAGAAACCAGTGGTACCTACACTCTACGAGAAGCTGTAGTTTATGGACCCCACTGTGACCTGTGAATAGCAGTGTCACACTATTTGCATTTATCTGGTTAACACTTTGCTTTCCCTCCTAGTCCGGAATCTTTTTGTCAACAGAAGATTTCTTATTCGTTTTAAAATTCTTCATATTTAGCATGTGTGGCACATCAGAGGTGTTCAGTAAGCATGGAGAGTGGAGTGGAGGAATGATTGGTAGAATGAAGGAATAAAGGGACAAGTGGTATTATCTTGAGCCTTGAGATTAAACACAGAATTCATGAGAGCCTACTGATTTGTCAGAAATTCACTCTATGGAAAAGGTAACTTCAGAAGCACATAAACTAAGTGCAGTGGCCGTCACATCAACAGGTAAATTTCAGGTTGAACATCTCACAGCAATCTTTCTCTGTTCACAGCATTCTCTACTCATTGCCTACAGTGGTCTAGCTACTGTGAAAAGGAGTAGAGGACGTCCTCAGGCAGAATTTGCTGTGAAATCGGTAGCCATATCATGGTGCTCTGTGATGTAATATAAGATTTTTTAAGATCTATATGTTGAGCCAACTGGCACACTCAGATCATATTTGCTTACTAAAATAAACACAAGACTAAGACTTGAAAAGGAGGATTTTAAGGAAGATATTGATCCATGCTTTACTCAAGGATTGTAAGAACATAGGGAGATAAACCTAGGAACAGGTGACTGAGCTGAAGTTTCACAGCGTGTGGAGTACGTATGAAGGTCATTGAACTGATCTGACAAGCATCTGATTTGCTCTCTGCAGAGCCCATCCTAATCTCCAGAACTTCCTGTGGAGCACTTAACCCAAATGTAAAAGAAAAGTGTATTTGGGGTGAATGTGAGTTTTTTTCAACAACCAGTTTTGTTTCAACAAAGAATCTAGAGGCTTCTAGGAATCAGACACCAAATGTACATGAACAGTGTTTTTTAAACAAGCTTACTTGATCCAGGGACGCAGGCAAAATTTCTCCTGCTCACCTCTTCCCTGGGAATTCTGCCAAGCCTTTTCTAGAACTTGATACTAGAACACTAGTACCAGTGTTCCTTTTGAAAGTTTGTTGAAGCGTGATTTGGAGAGCGATTAAAGTGTAGAAAAATATAGGAAAAAGCTATAAGGAAGAGTTAAGGATAAAGAACATAGGCAGAATGTGACAAAAGACTCTAAATGTGTAAAAAATATATATATAAAACAGCCTCACTCAAGAGGTAGGGAATAAGGTGCTGGCCTAAGAAACTTTGGAAATGAGTACAGTCTGAAAGACCAAAGGCAAAAGGAGCTATACATAAGCACTTTGGTTGATGAAGTTTTTCCCATGTGGATATGTGTTAATAATTCTGAAACCATTATACATATATAATGGAAGTGAACGAGGTTTCTCACTGTTGGAGTGGGAAGTTACAGAGGAGCAAGCAGAGGAGATGGAAGATCCCTGTGGGAATGAATGAGAGTCCGAGACATTTGTATGCTAAACTCATGTTCAGCTTAACATAGATACAAATGGTGACCTATGGAAATATTTATGGATATGTGTATACACGTGGATTAGGACAACACACATATTTCTGCTGCTCTGTCAGCCAGGAGGACCTAAAAAATGATACCCCAGTAGCAACAAGCACAACTAGAGCCCAGATCTTGGTTTCTAATACCATTGAAAGGAAATAGGGCTCCATAGAGAAATGGCTGATTCTAGAACTAGGGCTGGAAACATACAGGATGAGCCTGGAGAATGCTATAGTGCAAGAGAATGCTAAAAAAAAAAATGATGGCGGTATGTCAAAGGGATACAGGAGCCAACTGAAAGAGCTCCCAATGGCCAAAACTGGAAAAATTAGAGCTACAAAAGAAAGTAAATAAAGTAGTACTGAATTATAACCCAAAGCATAAAATGAATGTGTGGAGTCCATACTGATATAAATAAATGATTAAATAAATAAGAAAGAATAGACAACTCTCCATTCAGAAGAATTTCAAATAACTTATTTCTAAAAAGAAGAGAAAAGAAACAGTGGTTCAGTAATGATCTTCCAAAATAGGAAAGGCTATTGACATGGAAAATGCAGACTGGTCATCAAGTCATCCGTCTATGTCTGGCTTTCAGAAAAGATAGAGATGATGTACCTGACATTTAGGTTAATGATAAGAAAATCCTAAAAGTAGTTGAACATTAGGAATATAATTCAGATTTTTTCACTTAAGTAGATAGCCCTGTGGTCATCACATCTAACATGCAACTTTGCCTGCAGACAATGCGTGCACAAGGGCCTGGTTTTCAAATTGTGCTCTTTGGAACCCTGGAGTTCCTCAGAACCCCTCTTAGGCCAAGGTGTGGGCCAGAGTCGGCAGGAGTACCCTTCAGTCCTGTCTCAACCAGAGCATTTACCTCTCAAATAATGTTCTCTAGCGTAAGAACGGAAGCTAAAAGAAAATCTCTGACAATCACCGCACTGTGACATTCCTAGTGATTTTTCCTAGAAATAGGATCTTAGGATTGGGCGGGGGCGGGGGGGGACCCGATGGAGTGGGGATAAAAATAATATCCTGGGAAAATATTGAGCTGCAAAATATGTGACCTTTGGAAAGAGCTCTCTACTTATATGAGCTGATGTCAAATGCCCTTACTAGGGCAAGTTTCAGAGCAGCTGGTGATGCTCCAGTGAAATAAGAATGTCCTCCTCTCCGTAGGGCCCCTGCGTTGGGAACCAGCAGAGCCTCGCTCACAGTAGGCTATGGGATGCAGTGGTCGGCTTCCTCCATGTATTTGCTAACATGCAGATGAAGCTCTCTCAGGTACTGTGGCCCGTTCCCCGTTCCCGACGTGCGGTTGGTGTGAAACGCTAAGTCAGTCCCCACCCCCTGGTCTTCCCATTGTGGATGTAGCTGCTTGACGAAATGATTGGAAAAGCCATGCAGATCAGGTCTCATTTTTAAAATGAGGGCCTAAGTGGGAGATAGGAATGAATACCTGCGGGAGTGGGGGGCGGGCGGGGGTGTCCCAGACAGGCTTTTGCATGAACGCAGCTTTCTCCCTTGTGTCCTTTTCATAACAGCCTCAACCCTTGCTTTTTATGGTGCTAATCCCTTTTGCTTCCTTGTCACTGTTTTGCAATTTATGCACATGATATACCCCCTGTCTGCTCTGTCAAATGTCTGCATGTCTCTGTAATTCACATCTCCCTTCTCTGTCACCTTTGCGTCCCCTCTCCCCCATCTCTGCCTTTCCTTCTCACTCCCCATCTCTCTGGCAAGATGAATCGGAATCGCTCAGAGCATTTATTATGAACAAATAAATGTAGCGTCTGTAGTAGTCGATGGCCTCTCTCCATGGCAACACATGAGGGAGAACTCCAGGATATGTTTCAGGCTGCTCAGAGTAACATTGGCAGCGTTAATTTAAATAATATGTATCTAAAATTGTCAAGGCTGTCACATCTGCCTCTCTCTTCCGGAATGTGCTGTTTACCCCTTTCATTTTTCCCCTTTTGACTCTGGCCTTATGGGAGGAGAGAGTTCTTGGGAGGGCTGCCGATTTATCAGCCCAGTGGGGCAGTGCGGTGTAGAGGCTCCAGAGACAGGATGCTGACCCTGCCACCTCCTCACTGGTGTCTTCTGGGAAGTCACTTCCCCTTTCCGGTTTTTGCTTTCATCATCTATAAGATATTGGGAGTTAAAATAGACGACCTTTGAGGGCTCTTCTAGCTCTGACAATCTACACTTCTCTGATGTTTTGTGGACAGCTGTGACACACTCCAAGGGTGCTAGAAAATCCCTCTGAAGTCTGAAGGGCCAAAGAACTATGTCTTTGTGAGAGAGAGTCTGTAAAAGAAATGTGGCCCAGAATGCATTTTTTAACCTCACCCTCAGATTCCCCACCTCAGATCTTCCAAGGCTTGTTTTGCTTCTGTGACATAGGTATCAAGCCCGGAGCTCACTTGGCAATGCCCCGTCTGCAATGCTGAAATGAAAACCAAACAGACTGGTATCAAAACCATCCGGAGGAATAGCCTCGATGATATATTAATAACATTTTAAGGGACCACTGGCACCCAGATCACCACCAATTAGAATCAGGAGAACCTAAATTAAGAAAGAAAGGAGAACCCAATTGGTGATTAGAACCTTGCTACTTTAATTGGATTGCAGTAGTATTCCCCAGAAGCTCACTGGTAATTCTTCAGTATGAAAAATGGCAACCTAAGCTACTAGAGATACCTAACGGCTCTCTGGTGGATTGGGTCGTTCAGTAGTTTTGGACAACAATTGGTATATCTGCCCCGTTGCGTTAATAAAAGGAAAACCGTAAAGGAACTCTTTTGTATGAACCCTGCTGCAGCGAGCCTCCCGATGCTACAAAGAGAGGATGCGAAGGCATCCGCATTCACCATGAGAAGGGAGCTCATTCTGGAGATGGATGTAGCCTTCACCTGACCTTCCCAGAGCAGGCTCTCCTTGCTCACTGCCCTGTACTTTACTGAGGGATCAGATAGCTCAGGGGTATCTCCTGTTTCTGTTCTAGGATTCCAGTCAGATCGAGCTGCTGAAGGAACTCTTGGATCTCCTTCAGGACATGGTGGTGATGCTTCTGTCCCTCCTGGAAGGTTGGGCTGTTTGGTACAACTAGGCAATCACACGACTGTAATTGGTCCGAGCACTAACCGTACTAATCACGCAGATTATCCTCCTGGCAGGTCATTGATGCCATATGACATTGGTTAGAAAACCAAATTTTCAGAAACAAAAAAATGAGTGAGGGGCACATGGTCTGATGGACAAAGCCTGAAACCAACTCATTATATCTCAGTAGGAAAGCCAGAATGAACTGGGGAAAACCTCCAAGCTTTGCTCTTCCCTATCCTCTCCCTCTCCCCATTGCTTTTCGATACATCTGGCTGCCAGTGTGTATGCCAGCCATCTAGTTGGGCACCCTCCTAGGTCTAAGGGGATTAGAGGGGCACCACTTATCCCTATGTGTCCCTGATAATCTGATAATGAAACCACTCTCCAGGCCCCAGGCCAGACAAAAGGCACTGGCGTGGCCATCTCCTCCTTCCCTGTGTTTCTTTCCCCCTTGGCTCCTGGTGGTGTAGTCTTTATGGCTTGCTGCTCCCTCCTACCCATTTCCAAATCATCACGGTCAGAAAAGAGCTGACCGATTTGGCATATAAGTCTTCTAAGAAATATCTGCCTGACCAGTTACGTGATGACATGGGTTTATTTATGTATCTGTATGTCTTTTTGAACCTGCCTCACAGGGAATGTGGTGAATGGAACTATTGGCAAGCAGATGGTTGACACACTGGTAGAGTCCTCTACCAATGTAGAAATGATCTTGAAATTCTTTGACATGTTCTTGAAACTTAAAGACTTAACTGGCTCAGACACCTTCAAAGAATATGACCCCGATGGGAAAGGGATCATCTCCAAAAAGGAATTCCAGAAGGCCATGGAAGGGCAAAAACAGTACACGCAGTCGGAGATTGACTTTCTCCTTTCGTGCGCCGAAGCGGATGAGAATGACATGTTTAATTACGTTGACTTTGTAGACCGGTTCCACGAGCCGGCCAAGGACATAGGGTTTAACGTGGCGGTGTTATTGACAAACCTCTCCGAACATATGCCAAATGATCCTCGCCTTAAGTGTCTGTTGGACCCAGCCGAAAGCGTACTCACTTACTTTGAACCGTACCTAGGACGCATTGAGATCATGGGTGAGGCCAAGAAGATTGAGCGTGTTTATTTTGAGATCAGTGAGTCCAGTCGAACTCAGTGGGAGAAGCCCCAGGTGAAGGAGTCTAAGCAGCAGTTCATCTTTGATGTCGTCAACGAAGGCGGAGAGCAGGAGAAGATGGAGCTGTTCGTGAACTTCTGTGAAGACACCATCTTTGAGATGCAGTTAGCCTCACAGATCTCAGAATCGGACTCAGCCGACAGGCCAGAAGAGGAGGAGGAAGAAAATGAAGACTCTTCCTATACGTTAGAAGTTGAGGGTGAAGAGGACGACAAGGCTTTTGAGTGTGCCTCTGCGTTTGCCGTGGCCTGTGCCTCAGTGAAGAGAAACGCGGCCAACTTTCTGAAGAGGGCCACCCTGAAGAACCTCAAGAAGCAGTGGAGGAAGGTAAAGAAGATGACTGTGAAGGAGCTGGTGAAGGTGTTCTTCTCTTTCTTCTGGACGTTGTTCGTGGGGCTCTTCCACCTGCTCTTCGCCATACTGGGAGGAATCTTTCAGATTCTCTGGAGCACAGTGTTTGGAGGGGGCCTCATAGAAGGCGCAAAGAACATCAGAGTCACAAAGATCCTGGGTGACATGCCTGACCCAACCCAATTTGGTATCCACGATGATGCAATGGAGGCTGAGAGGGCAGAAGTGCCCGAGCCAGGTATCGCCACGGAACTCGTGCACTTCGTAAAGGGGGAGAGGGGAGATGCGGAAATTATGTCAGATCTCTTTGGACTCCAGTCAAAGAAAGAAGGTGGCTTAAAGCATGGGCCTGAAGTGGGTTTGGGTGACCTCTCTGAGATTACTGGCAAGGATGAACCCCCCACGTTAGAGAGTACTGTACGGGAGAAAAGGAAAGCACAGGTAAGCATGATTTGTTTCTATCATCTTTCTTTATCCCTAGAAAAAGACTTGCCGCTCTACCTTGCCGTCAGTACTGACACCAGTTCCTAGGAGGCAATGTTGTGTTAGACACCAGCTCATCTGTGATTACCCTGATCTGATAATTCCAGCTCTGCCATGTCTGGAGAGATGAGACTTAGGTGGTTGTCTCAATATCTAATTGCTGAATGGTCTTCCAGTTTACATTGTAGAGTTCAAACAGGATGGTCCTTGACCCTCAACTTGCTTCCACACCTTTATTAGGTTAGTTCTCAAGGCGCACAGGTTCACTCAGTAACTGAAAGCATAGAAAACCAGGTATAGCATACGAGGAGACCTTTCTGGTGAGATAAACTTCTGCAGTATCCTAAAAGGGCCAGATGTTATCATATGATTTAGCACAGTGCCCAGTGAGTTTTATCATGCTTGGGACATTTTCATCCTTGTGATGCAACCACTAGCCAGTTTGGACTTTGAGTCAGTCAACTAGATTAAGATAGCAGTAATTCAGAGCCCTTTGGCCATGGAAAGTTCTGGGTGTTGCAGCATCCAACTCACAGCATCATTCTAGCGATAAAGAGAGTATGGAGAGAAATGTAAAGAGATCAGAGCCCAAAGTCAACCTTTATTCATTTTGTTAAAAATAACTAAAGTAACTTATTTATTTATTTATGGCTGAGTTGGGTCTTTGTTGCTGCACGGCGGGCTTTCTCTAGTTGCGGCGAGCGGGGGCTACTCTTCTTTGTGGTGCACGGGCTTCTCATCGCGGTGGCTTCTCTCATTGCGGAGCACGGCCTCTAGGCGCGCGGGCTTCAGTAGTTGTGGCACACGGGCTTCAGTAGTTGTGGCTCACGGGCTCTGGAGCGCAGGCTCAGTAGTTGTGGCACATAGGCTTAGTTGCTCCGCAGCATGCGGGATTTTCCCGGACCAGGGCTCAAACCCGTGTCCCCTGCACTGGCAGGCGGATTCTTAACCACTGCGCCACTAGGGAAGCCCCTTTATTCATTTTTTACATGAATGTTTATTGAATAGTTAATATGCACTTGTCACTGTTTTAGGCTCTGGGAATACAGTGGTGAATGAGAAATGCATCGTCCCTATAATTTAGTGGAAAAGATAGACATTGGACAGGTCAGTACAAGCATGAAGAACATTAGGAAGTCTATCAGGTGCTATGGAAATGTATAGGAGAGATGTCTCACCTGGGTTAGAGAGTCAGGGAGAGAAGTATCAGAATCATAAGCATTCTGACAGTATTAATTTATTTATTGTTTTGCTCCCTGATGTCACCCAGGGCCTAGAACAGAGTTTGATACATAAAAGGGACTCATTCAAGGCCCGCTACATGCCAGGCTGTGTTCCTAGGATATGAGAATACTTTGATTAACAAAAGAGACAACACTTTCGTTTTAAAGGAGCTTAATTTCTAGTGGAAGAAGACAACAACTAATTATCATTTTTGACATATGCTAAATAAATGAACAAGGTCGTGTGTTACAGAATGAATGTGGGCCCTACTATAAGTAGGATACTCAAGGAGCATCTGCAAAGGTATCATCTGAACCAAGTCCTGAAGAATGGCAGGCCCACCAAAAGCCAGGGCAGTCATATTCCAGGCAAATGATACGGCATGTGCCAAGGTCCTGGTGCAGGGAAGGATTTGGAATGTCCCAGGAAAGGAGTGAAGGTCTGAATGTTTGTGCTGGAAATGAGTCAAGTGATGCAAGGTGAAAATGGAGAGAAAGGCCATGATCATGTAGGCCTTATAGGCTTTGGTGTTAGGGAGCTTGAATTTTATTCTAAGTGCAATGGTCATCAGCCAGAGGGATTGGGGTGATGGGAGAGAATTGAAGATACTGTCTGATGGATGCAGGTTCTGGATTGGACCTGTGTTCCATCTCTCCCCGACCCCGTGAAGCAGTAGGACCACTGCCACGGGGCTCTGACAATGTCCTAGCAAAAGTTTTTTCTTTGGGTTGAATAATAACAGGGCGGTTATGTTTTCAAGCTTGAAGTCTTTGTCTTATCACTCTAGAGCAGCTTAATATATAGCAGGACATCTATGTTCTGTGATCCTGAGAAAAGCAGAAGCATAAGGAGAGAAAGCCGTTGGGACTTCTGACCATGGAGAGCAAAATGGCCAGTGATATGGCTCATCACCATGAACTCGTTTATTTTGAGGAAAGTTTGACCGATTGTTATTTTTGTCTAGGCAGCAGAGACGAAAGCAGCTCATGAAGCCGAAGGAAAAGTGGAGTCTGAGAAGGCAGAGTAAGTTCTTGGTGGCATGGACTGCTCTAACTGCTGTGCTTAATCGTTCTTGATGGTAACCGCCATTTTGTTGTTATGGTAAATAGAAAGCTTGATTTCTATTAATATAAGAAACAGATATTGTGCAGGCCCTGGATACATTTCTTTTTTTTCCTTTTTATGGCTGAGTCATATTACATTGTGTGTGTGTGTGTGTGTGTGTGTGTGTGTGTGTGTGTGTATCTCTTCTTTATCCAGGCAGCTATTGACGGACACTTCAGTTGCTTCCATATCTTGGCTAGTGTAAATAACGCTGCTGTGAACACTGGGGTGCATGTATCTTTTGGAATTACTGTTTTCGTTTTCTTTGGATGTATACCCAGGAGTGAAATTGCTGGATCATATAGGAGATCTATTTTTAGTTTTTTGAGGAATCTCCATACTGTTCTCCATAGTGGCTGCACCAATTTACATTCCCACCAACAGTGCACAAGGGTTTCCTTTTCTCCAGATCCTGGCCAGGACTTGTTATTTGTTGTCTTTTTGATGATAGCCATTCTGGCAGGCGTGAGGTTTTGTGGTTTTGATTTGCATTTCCCTGGTAATTAGTGATGGTGAGCATCTTTTCATGTGTGGATACATTTCTTTTTACCCCATCTATACAATAAACACAGTCTAATAATTTTGTTCACTTTAGACTCCAGATAGTAGATCAGAGTTTCACCATCTGACCGAGCAAATTATCAAACACTCACACTTAGCAACTTCATATAATGTTGATGATGGTGATATCTAGTAATTACTGAATAACTGTTACATACCAGGCCTTTTGCTAAGCTCTTTTATACAATATCTCATTTAATTCCTACGACAAACTTAGAAGAATAGGTACTATGGGTAATGCCCATGAAAGCCTAGAAAATAAAGGACAACATTTCTGAAGGGGAAAAAGATTGGTAAGGCTAAGTTCAGAAGAACTTGTATATAACTGATGTACACCTGTGACTGTGGCTCATCAAAGCAGGCACCGCTCCTAAATACAAAGTTGACATCCAAGCACTATGGGTAATAAAGCCCTGAGGTCCCCACCCTCAAGGAATAATACATCTCCCACCCCCAGCCAAGATTTCTCTTTAGCTTCCCTGCCAGGGCCAGGCCTCCCCCTCCCCTCCGTGATGAGTGGGCTTCTCATTCCTGCAGCGCGGAAGATGGGGAGAAAGAGGACACAGCCAAAGAAGAGCCGGCCGAGGCCGGGTGGGCAGATGCGACCAAAAGGAAGAAGCGATGGTGTGGCCAGAAAATTGAGAAGCCTGAAGCCTTCATGGCCAGTTTCTTTAAAGGGCTGGAAATCTATCAGACCAAGCTGCTGGTGAGTGCTCTGGCCCTGGCCCCGCTTGGGTGCAGGCACTGGCCCGGGCGGACCTCGGAGAAGCGGCCACTGACTTTGTTTCACGTTTGGTTAGCTGTTCTTCCTCGTCTTTCTCATTCCTCTTCCTTCCCTCTTCTCGATTATGTCTGTCCCTTCTGTGTTGGAGGGAAAGGAAAAGGGAAACGGCAGGCGCTGCAGCCCCTCTACCCCGCCCTCCCTCTAGAAGAGCTGCTCCTTTACGTGTGCTAGGTGGGGACTTGGCCCATCCTGGTCCAAAACTTCAGAAGTAGTGCGATCATTCAGATGCAGAAAGAACATTCCTGTGTTGTGTCAGGTTCTCACGCTAGTCCTCAAAAGCTTTGTTACTCCACACACCCTCAGCCCAGCTTGTAATATCCTTTCTCTGGCAAATTGCCCACTGAGGCACAGTTGCTGAAAGCCAGGACTACACCTCCCAGCACCATTGGTGGGAGCCCCCCTCCACGGAGAGGGTGAGAGCTTCCCCAAGCAGCTACCATTCCAGGCCTCAAGTGTCGATTTTTCCCGGGAAGATGGCAGTGGGTATGGGAATGGTTCCCCCTAAAAGGGGAGAGGCAGAAGCGCTGGGTCTGTGACTTACAAAGAGACAGAGACTCTCAGCCTCAGTCTGGCTGCAGCCGGGGTGGGAGCTTCAGGGGTCTTCGTGGGCCTACATCACTCATAATTTCCAAATGGACCGCTTACTTGCTGTGTGGAGGGTACACACACGCGCGCGCACATGTACCTTCATAACAGCACGAGTCCTGTGCTGGCGGCGTGTTTAGGCATTTGCTTCCCTGAGGTTTAAACCAGAGCAGGGTTCCCTTGAGCATCATTCTAAGCAATTTTTTTAAAAATCATCAATTTTGGTCCCCCCAAATAAGTTGTAAGAAGGCCAGGACAGTCCTAGATGAGTGGTTACCAAAGAGTAGGAGTCGTCCTGTGTAAACTTCTAATCAGAGAAGATCATCTGTGTGAAAGAGGGAAGGTCCTTCTCCCTGCCAGAGCTCTTCTACTTCTGCCTGTCCTTTTCTTTTCAGCACTACCTGGCCAGGAATTTCTACAACCTGAGGCTCCTTGCTCTGTTTGTAGCCTTCGCTATCAACTTCATCCTGCTCTTTTACAAGGTGATACTTCATTCAGGGGGTATTTGGTGAATAGATTATATACGTTTTAAAAAGTAATAGAGGTTATACTCTTAATTCAAGCAAAAACTTTAAGGAAATTTCTAAGACACTTGCTCCTAAAAAAAGGACACTGTCTTTAGCAGTGGGGAGGATAGAGAGACTGGTTGTAAGGGAAGCCAGTTAGGGCACCATTTCAATCATTCAGGCTTGTTTTAGTTACTACTTAATTCTTCAGACATTTGTTGGGTGTCTACAATGGGCTAGACCCTGTATTAGGAGCTGTAAGGTATTTCAAACTGAATGATAAATACAGTTCTTTCCCTGAGGAATAAGGTAACAAAGAACCATGATAGTTGGCACGTGTGTTAGAATTATTATGAAGGAAGAATTAATAGGAGTTGGTTTCTGGATGTGGAAGACAGGGACTCATCAAGATAAATGAAGATTTTGAATGTTGGTAAGTGGGTCTTGTACACTGTAGATGCGTAATAAATGTTAGTAGAATGAACTAATGAATGCTGTAGGTCCTGGACTCTTTTTTGACATGGTCTTTAACTGGCTCTTCTGTCTCTTGCCTCTCTCCCTTCCTATTGAAAACCACAAATCTAATTTTTATAAAACATGCTCTTATCCACATCAGTAGTGCACTTGATAAACTAATGGCTTGCTGTTGCCCATAGCAGAAAAATGGAAGTCTGTAGAGGGGTGTGGCGAAGGCTAGCTTTAAACACATGGAGAGGTTGAGGTGACTCAGCCATGCATGTGGAGACAGCCAGCAAGCAGCTGGACATGCACGGTAACAGCCTCAAAGGCGCCAATTTGGGAGTCACTGTGTAAGGATGGCAGTGAAGCCACGGGTGTTAATGGCATCTAAGAAAGAAGGGAAATGTCTGCACTTGTACATATGCGAGTTTGTCCTAGCCTCCTCCCAGGCTGTAGCATATTTTTAAAAATTTATTTGTTTTATTTATTTATTTTTGGCTGTGTTGGGTCTTCGTTGCTGCGCACGGGCTTTCTCTAGTTGCGGCGAGCGGGGGCTACTCTTTGTTGCAGTGCGCGGGCTCCTCATTGCAGTGGCTTCTCTTGTTGCGGAGCAGAGGCTCTAGGCGCGCGGGCTTCAGTAGTTGTGGCACACGGGCTCAGTAGTTGTGGCTCATGGGCTCTAGAGCACAGGCTCAGTAGTTGTGGCGCACAGGCTTAGTTGCTTAACCACTGCGCCACTGGGGAAGCCCCAGGCCGTAGCATTTCAAAGATTACCTCCTGCAGCTGAAGGATTGTAGCACATGTAGTAACACTTTCCTAACTTTTCAATTTTTGGCTTGTTTTCAAGAGAGAGGTTTTGTCTCTTAAAACTTTTGTTTGCAGTTATTAGAGATCCTGGAGATTCCCAGGAACAAGGTACCTAAAAACCTCATTCCCTCATCGAGTAATACGGAATCACTACTATTTGCACAGCAAATGCCAGCAGTATAAAATACGTGGGGAGAGCCCAGTGGCGGAGGTCTTTCCGGTGTTTCTAAGAGAGTGTGTGTTTTGGGCCAGGTCACCGAGGAACCTTTAGAAGAAGAGACAGAAGACATTGCAAACCTGTGGAATTCCTTTAATGATGAGGAAGAGGAAGAAGCAGTGGTATTCTTTGTCCTGCAGGAGAGCACTGGATATATGGCCCCAACATTGCGAGCCCTGGCCGTTATCCACACCATCATTTCTTTAGTCTGCGTGGTGGGCTATTACTGCCTGAAGGTAAGTTGCCAGCCACTCTGAATGTAATCAGACTCCTTGGGGAAGAAGCATCATTTTTGAACCCAGCCAGCCCTTTGTTCTCTAAGACTTTAGACTAATAGCCTAAGGTTGGTGAAGCCACAGCCTGGGCACCAGCCAGGAGCAGGTGAAAACTGCAGACTCTTGCCCCCTACCCAAGCCTTTTAAATCAGAATCTGCAGCGAACATGATCCGCAGGTGATCTGTATTCACACTCTGGCTTGAGAAGCCTTGGTCCAGGAGTCTCACTTCAGCCACCCCTCGTGACATTGCACAGAATCCAAATCGTCGGGCTAAGTCACGCATGGAGCTGGTAATGAGGGGCTCTTCTCACCTTTGAATTTATGTTGAAATTTTTATAAAAATGCTTTTCACCTTTCAGAAGTTATTAGGTCTTAGCTATTTGAGATGAGTTACTGTTTCCGTTGTCCTATTGCTGCATAACAAATCACCCCCCAGAATTCAATGGCTTAAAATGATAACCATTTTCTCTCTGATTCTGTGTCTGCCTGGGCACATTAGAGCGGTTCCTCTGCTCCCTGTACAAGTGGTCACATCAGCAACCAGCTGGGAGCTCAGATGGGCTACTGTCCAAGACGGCCCATGCACGTTGGCAAGGGAACAGCTGGAAGGCTGGGCTCAGTTGGGGTAGCTGGGCCTCTCTCCCCCTCCTTGTAGACTCAGGGCATCTCCCTTTCCATGTGGTCTCTTCACATGCTCTCTCCAGCTGGGTAGCCGGACTTCTTGCACATGATGGCTTGGGTGTCCAAAAAAGAGCACAAATGGAAGCTGCTAGACCTTCTTAAGGCTTAGGCCCAGAACTGGCAAGGTGCCGTTTCTACCACATTCTGTTGATTCAGGCAGGTCACAGGGCCAGCCAAGATTCAGTGTTGCACAGAGGGTGAAGGGGGCTACACAAGGGCATGAATAGCAGGAGATGTGGTTCTCTGGGACCATCTTCAGACACTGCTATAGTTTTGTCAATCTTCAGTCATTCTGTTTTAGGTGTTCCAAGTCCAGTTCTGTTTCTACTACATACACCACAATTGTTTTTTCTCATTACATTTTTTCTTACTTCTCTTAAGTAGGAAGTTTCCTTGGCCCTATACCAAGCCACCTTTTCCCTGAGAAGAGTCCAGGAAGTCTTTTCCTATCCTTGTGGCTCTCACTTCCCCCAGTGGACTGCAGTATCACTTAGGAAGTCCAGCTGCTCTACTGGAGAGACCATGTGTCCTAAACTGCCCTGAGGCCTCCACTGTAACAATGAAAGAATGGATTCTGGAGCCTGGCCTCCGGGGTTGGACCCACAGCTCTGCCACTTAACCTCGCCCCTCGCCATTCCTCTGTTTCCTCATCTGCAAAAAAAAATGACTATGATAATAATAACACCAACCGCTGAAGTTGCTAAAGGGAGGATTTAAATGAATTAACATGTGTAAAATACTCAGGGCCAGACGTAGTAAACATTAGAGCATGTTCGCTGCTATTCCTTAGTTCGCCATCTAGAGCTCAGCTTGTCGGCTAGGGTACAGGTAACCTAGAGAAAAAAAAAAAAAAAAAAACACTAGCTAGGGAATAAAAATGTGGAAGTTGTACTTACGAGGGAATACAAATTCCTAAAAGATGGACGGAGAATGCTTCAAATCCCAGTGATCAGTACTGATCTAAAACTTGATATTATTATTGTAATTCAGAGTCACCGCGACACACAGCAGACACTAGTCAGGGTGGCTTTCCCTGCTTCCCCTCCCACATGATCCATGAACCAACACCAGGCACTGATTCTGCAGTGTGCAATGTCCATTAGTAGCCTTTGCCACCTTCCTGTCATGATTCTTTTATTTTCTCAGTGTTGTTGCCTTGTTTAAAAAAAAGGGTAAGCAGGAACTATATTCAATATCCTGTGATAAACCATCATAGAAACGAATATGAAAAAGAAGGTATATGTATGTACAACTGAGTCACTTTGCTATATACCAGAAACTAACACAACATTGTAAATCAACTATACTTCAGTGAAATAAATTTTAAAAATAAAAAATAAATAATTAAGGGAGGAAGAAAAAGGGTAAGCAGTAACTCTTTACGAACCATTATCTAAATTTTGCCTTTTTGTCTTGGAAATAAAGGAGCAGCGTGGGTTGTACGGATATCATGAGATTTGAGAGGGAGTTATTAGAAGAAACAGTTTGGAGACCAAGGTCTCAGGGATGTTGCCAAGTAACCAGTAGCTTCCCAGGTGGATGGGAAGCCCTAGCTCTGTCTGAGCTAAGCTTTTCTGGCTAGTGGAGCTCTGGCTTTTCTGCCTTCTCATTTCCTGGGATTCCAGTCGTATCCTCTGACCTTGTTCATTCTGTCCCTTATCTGAAGTGTGTGTGTGTCTGGCGATGGTTGGAGCAAGTGGATTATCTTCCCAGCATTTTCTGTGTATGTACTGCTTTTGTGATAGGTCTTTAGAACCATGCCACCATGTGTAGGCTAGAAGCAGTCATAACTATAAGAGAATGGGAAACGATGGTAGGGAACAAATAAGCGTGCCAGGCAGGAGCTCTTCTCGGAAGGAATGTCAGGAAGAAAATTTCAATAGCGAGAGACTATGCACAGAGCCCAGTGAATCCTCTCATTGTAACCATTAAGCCATATTTCATTAATCAGAATTCAAAGACATGAGATGAATATGACCCTAGCCATTGAAGGGGGTTGGAACTCTTCATCGTATTTCTGCAGCTGTCCAATATATTCTAGCATAGTTTATTATGCTTTCTAAGTCTTGGTTTACCTCCAGCCTAAGTGTTTTAGGAGACCTTAAGTCACTCGGCCCTGTGATTCATCTAAATGTGGTCTTCTCACCAGGACGGGTCAAGAAGTCCACAGTTTGTAATACTATCAGCTGTTTAAAGGATGACCCAAATCATATCAGCTTTGGAGAGGGAGGTGTGTGAGCCAGAGGACTGAGAAGTGATTTCTTTGGCTTTGGACCCACAACGAGGCACCCTAAGAATCCCACTACAAAGAGTTTGTTGCCCTGAAGTTGGAAGGCCAATTTGTGAGATACGCGTGGGAGAGGATGCTTTCATTAGAAAGCCTTCTCTGAGTAACCGGTGTCTTCCCACTCCTAGGTTCCTTTGGTGGTATTCAAAAGAGAAAAAGAAATCGCCAGGAAGCTGGAGTTTGATGGCCTGTATATCACCGAACAGCCTTCCGAAGATGACATCAAGGGGCAATGGGATCGCTTGGTAATCAACACACCGTAAGTTTCCCCCCACCCCAAAAAGAAAACGGAGTTTCTGTTGTAAATAGGATAATACCTTCTTCAGCAGCCCTGGAGACTGATGAATATAAGCCTTGCTTTGGTTTCTGGGACTTGTTTTCTCCCCTGCCTTTTCACAAAGCAGCCTGTCGTGCCTCCAACAGTTATATGTGTCCCTATGCATTTAATGGGGGACAGAGGATATCATCGGAAAGTGCTGAGCATTTTTAATTAAGACCAGATGGTCCAGCACAATACTACTTAATCTAGTTTTCCATGTTCGAGTCGTACAGTGTTTCCCTGGCCCGGGGTTTCAGTGATCAAACTGATCAGCTTCTCCAGAGTCCCCAAATGGCACAGCAGCCCTGTGACAGCACCGTCTCTGAAGTCTTCTCCCTAAACCAATAGCCTGGTTGGTACTAGAACGCCTCCCAATATAATTTGATAGGCAGTTCCACGGGCAGTTAAAATAGGCCCATCTGGGTGGGGATGTTAGGACCCGTGGGGTGAAGCCTGCCTTCTTGGTAGGCACGTGTACAAGTGCTAACGTGGTGGAGACAAGCATTGATTCTAGAGGCAAAGAGGTAGAATACTGAGTCAGCTTGATAACGTAGACACCCGTGACCTAGGGCGAGGGAATCAGGTTTTATAAACCTCAGTTTCCTCTTCATTAATAGAGGGATGAGAATACCACCGCCTGCAGTCCTGGGAGGCCTCGTGAATGGACTGTCACGTGCTTGGTACAGTGCCTGGCGCATGGCTGTTCGTTATTCCCTTTCCCTGTTACAGAAAAATGGCCATCACCAATAAGTCGGACAGAGAAAGACAAACACCATATGATATCACTTATCTGTGGAATCTAAAAACACAACACAGAGAATGTAGCAAAAAAGCAGCAGACTCACTGATACAAGAACAAACCAGTGGTCACCAGCGGGGACAGGGAAGGGAGAAGGGGCGATATAGGGACGGGGATTAAGAGGTATAAACGATTAGGTATAAAATAAGCCACAAGGATATATTGTACAACACAGGGATTATGGCCAGATGATTAAGATTGTACATTTTAAGTGATGTATATTTTACCACAATAAAAATTCAGGAAAATAATGACCGTCACCATGAGCAAAGGTGATGCTCTAACGCCGGTGTATTCACAACAGGGAAATGAGAGTTGCAAGATACATTAATGGGATGAAAGGAAAGTCAAGAAATAGGGCTGAATATGTAAACAGAGATGACTGTTGAGTCTCTCGGCTGTGCCAATAAAATATGCACATCTAGAAACAACAACCCTGACCCCTGCAGGAAGAAAATTCTACTTATTCAAAGGTGGTTAGGCAAATTGAGAGAGGCAGCTCTACAGAGGCACCGCTGAGCTTTTTTTAATAGTCCCGAGAAAGGGAAGACTCCTCTCCTAGGGAAAAATAGGTGTGGGCAGGCAAATCAAAAGCCTGTTTAGGCCTGCAGGCCACTGCCAATCTCCTCACTTTTAGGAAGAATAAGGGAAACCACTAAGACTTATTTCTGACCCTTTGTTATTATAGTATAGAAAGTTTGAATATCAAATAATCTCATTCCTTGGTAAGCTTTCTGTAATCATCAGTAACGCTTGTGTCTGTGGCACAAGATGATGTAGCCTAAAAGTCCCAGGAGGAACGCAGTTCAGTTTCTAGAAGTTTATCCTAAGGAGGTAATGAGACAAGAACACTAAACTGTTTTAACAAGGACAGTTGCTGACATTTATTTGAAGTGGCTGAAATGCCCGTGAATAGGGAAACGCGTGTATAAGAAAAACAGCTGATTTAAAACATTTAGATCAATGAACTTCTGTTATTCCTTCACGATAATGGCATCATTGTACATGCAGTGCTTTGTAACCTGCTCTTTTTTGAGTTAACTATATGTCATGGAGAGCTTTCATTTTATTTTTGTATTGTTAGGTACACATATAGAAGAAAACATAAAAACGTATATTTTAAAGTACAGTAATAAAATGAACTACAAAGCTTTAAAACTGGAACATCGCTGAAAACTTTGAGGTCCCAGACGTTATCCTCTCTGGCCCGGATCCTCCCCAGACCCGAGCTAACCACCCTCCTGACTTCAGTGCTATCCATTCTTTTGCCTTAGTTTATAGTGTTACCACTTAGGTATGTGTCCCTAGATACATGGTTTCATCTTAACTAGTTTTGAGCTTCATATCCATGGAGTTATACTATATGCATTGTACTGTCGTTTGAATCTTCTGTTCAGCACCCTCTTCAAGAACTCATCAGTTGAATACGTTGATATGTGTGGCCCGAGTTGGTCATTTTCAAAACTGTAGCATTTTCCGTTAGGAGTATATTATTGTGCATTTATCCATTTTCCTGACCGTGGCTATTTCAACCGTTTCCCACTAGTGTCTGTTGGAAACAGTGCTGTAAGGAGTATTTTTATACCTGGTGCACAAATAAAAGAGTTTCTCTGGAGTAGGTAGCAGGAGACGAACTTGCTGAATAGTAGGATATGCAAATGTTTGCCCCCATTTACATTAAACCAGCACCCTGTGAGCATTCCTGCTTCTCTGCCTCCTTGTCAGCACTTGTTATCCTCAGATAACTTTGCTCATCTGGTAGGTGTGTAATAGCATCTCATTGTGCATTCTGCTGGTTTCTAAGAGGTGAGCAGCTTATGTTGTTTTTCTTGACCCTTCATATATAGATCTGTCCCTTATTTATGCATTTCCCTTCTGAAGGTTCTTGGCCTACCCCACACTTAAAGGAATATTACCAAGTGGAATTATGGCTTCGACCTTGAAGGAGCTTACATACCTGGTCAGGAGCCAAGAATATTCAGATCAAAGTAAGATCACATCTGTGAAAGGGTCTTGACCAGAGCCTTTAGTCACTGGCCCTGCAGGATCACTTGTGGAATTTTCCACTTTTTGGATTCTAAATACCATTCATGAAAAAAATCAAGTAGCAGAATAATGGACAAAGAAGGAGGTCAAAATAATTACTTCCATCCCCCGTAGATAAAATCTATTAGCAGTTTGCTTTGTTTTTAAGTGGCATTTGGATGTTTAAGACCAAGACTGCTGGGGACTTCGCTGGCGGTCCAGTGGTTATGACTTCGCCTTCCAGTACAGCGGGTGTGTGTGCGATCCCTGGTCGGGGGAACTAAGATCCCACACGCCTCGAGGCCAGAAAAGCAAAACAGGAGCCATGTTGTAACAAATTCAATAAAGCTTTAAAAACGGTCCACATCCCAAAAGAAATCTTAAAAAAAAAAAAAGACCAAGACTGCTTTAAATATCCAAACGATTTTTTTGGTTTTGTTTAAAGATTGCCACCCTGTTGTAAGAGAGGTGCCAGTTGCTCAGGGTTATTCTTCTGAGAGGTCCACGAACAGAGGGAGGCCCTCCTTCCTCACCACCAACTTGGGCGGCCTCTATAGCATAGGGGACGGTTGTGTTCCAGAGCTAACAAACAAGAACGATCTACACATGAAGGAAAACAGAAGTAAGAATGTTTGCACCAAGGGCCAGAGGTTCCTTGGCTGCAAACTAGACTCCCAAGGAACCTCTCAGGAAGGACTGATCATTCTGGAGGGGAGCAAAATATTTTAAATGGTTTCTGCCAACATACCTGAAAGTAACAGTTATTTCACGACTTTAACAGTAAGAAGGTATTCGCAGTGGAGCTGGTACTAGCTACTTGCCAGAAGAAAGCTGTCCCCTCTGTGGGGTTAAGGTTGGGATGGCATAGGAACTACCTCCAAAGGAGAGAGGGATCTCATTCCCGGGGAAAAGCACACCCCACAGGAGTTGTGCAGGAATGGAGAACAGAGCAGAAGAGCGCTCCATTAAGAAAACCCCCACGTAAATTAACTAACGGTGATTTCCAGACTGGAAACTTCATAGTTAGGGACCTTGTCTACACCTCCCACCACCGTGTCCCCAGCACCTACCCCAGTTACTGCCATAAAGTGGGCACTCAGTGAAGGAAGGTTGAATGCACGTGTTTCCTGCAGGGTTTGGTTTCTAGTTACACTGAGCCCAAGACACATATCCCTGCCTCTAGCTAGTCTGTCATCACAATTCCTGGCTCTTAACCATAATTTTGAAGTAGAAAATGCAAAGGAGCTTTCCAAGTGTTTCAGAACTCACCGCAAAGCAGTGAAACCAGAAATCAGACCTGCGGTGACTCTGAACTTCAATCAAGTCTTGAATTCTTCAATGAGCAGGACAAAACCCCAAAAGATCACAGGTCCAGACAAACTGCCAAGTTTCTTGATGTGCTTGCCTTGATGTTAAGAATCTCCCTGTTTCGTTTTCTCCTTCAGATCTTTTCCTAATAACTACTGGGACAAGTTTGTAAAGAGAAAGGTATGCCTTGTTGGGGGGCGGGGCAGGGGGAGTGAACTCCATGACCTCCAAAGAAATGTAAATTGTTTTTTTAAGTTCTCCATATACGAACATGAATAAGTGTAATGGTGCTTTTATGATGGCATCTCGAGAGGAGTAAGCCACAGAAGGGGTTTTATATGAACGCATGTAGGTTTGGGGCTTAGTTCCTATACTCATCTGCCTTAATCAGCTTAACAAAATCACTGTTTTCTACATACTAGGTTTTTTCTCTCCTCCTAAATGATAGCTAGAAAAGCAGTTTTCACTTAATTGTCTGTATCACTTCTGTTTTCTCTGGAGGTTATTTTTTTCTCTTTATTTTCCTTTTGCATTTTGACTCATGTCTTTATCAACCCCTTGGAAGAGCCCAGAGCATAACAGCTCTGACGGCACCGGGGCTGGAGAAAACATTGGTGGTGCTGCACGGCCTCAGTTCACCCTGTCCTCCTCTCTGCTTTAGGTGATCAACAAGTATGGAGATCTCTACGGAGCAGAACGCATTGCTGAACTCCTGGGGTTGGACAAAAATGCCCTCGACTTTAGCCCAGTAGAAGAGACCAAAGCAGAGGCAGCCTCCCTGGTGTCATGGTACAGAGCTTAGGAGTTAAATCCCAAAGTCTGGCTGACTAGACCCTTTATCTTTCCGGTCCTCTTCCCTGTGCTACAGGGAAAGCTCACAGTCATGTCTTCGCTGTCTTAGACTCTGGTCTCGCCTAAGTGTTTCTTCTAGGTTCTAAAATATGGGGGGGGGAGAGCACTGCTTTAAAAAAAATTGAAAGACTTATCAGCCTTTATGCCTGATAGAGCTGAAAGAGAAAGACTAATTAAAATTTCAGGGTGTGTGATTCAGCCACTCTCATTCTCATGGTGAACACATACAACTTGATAAACCTCAGAGCTGTATTTAGGTTATTAAACCCAAGAGAGAAAAAAATTCATTTTTTCCCCTTATTAAACACTTAACTAAATCTTGACATTTTTAAGTTTTGAAATGATTTGTTCCCCTTTAGGCTGAGTTCCATCGACATGAAGTACCATATCTGGAAGCTGGGAGTTGTTTTTACTGACAATGTAAGTATGGCATCTGGGAAAGCAAAATTCTGTGCCCCAAGTCCCGGGATGTCATTAGATGCCACAAAGAAACAAGCTATGGAGGCAGCTCAGGAAGACGCAGGGAGTGCTGGGCGAAGACAGGGGGCCCTAGGGTGCTGGGGGGACACTTCTCTCTTGTGCAGTAGTATGAGGCAGATGGGGCTTGACTTGGCAATTCCTGGGCCAGCTCAAAGCACCTCAGTCCCCTGAATGCCTGAAAAGCTGCTCAATTTCTTCCATTTCCACAGTCCTTTCTCTACCTCGCCTGGTACACGACCATGTCAGTCCTGGGCCACTACAACAACTTCTTCTTCGCTGCTCATCTGCTGGATATCGCGATGGGCTTCAAGACTCTGAGGACCATTCTGTCATCTGTCACTCACAATGGCAAACAGGTATGGGGTTTATACTGCTGCAGAACAGGAGGGACCTAGATAGGGTTAGGAAAGAACATAACCAGTGGGCTCCCCTGGTGGCGCAGTCGTTGAGAACCCTCCTGCCAACTCAGGCGACACAGGTTTGAGCCCTGGCCAGGGAGGATCCCACATGCCGCGGAGCAACTAAGCCCGTGCGCCACAACTACTGAGCCTAAGCTCTGGAGCCCGCGAGCCACAGCTGCTGGGTCCACGTGCCACAACTCCCGAGGCCCACGCACCTAGAGCCCGTGCTCTGCAACAAGAGAAGCCACTGCAATGAGAAGCCTATGCATCGCAAGCAAAAGTAGCCCCCGCTTGCATCAGCTAGAGAAGGCTCGCGTGCAGCCAAAAAAAAAAAAAAAGACCAGTGACTTAGATATATATATAGCTATATATGTTATATACATGTATGTGTGCAATTTCTATATATACCTATCTAGTCATTGCTCTACATCCAGTCTCATCAGTATCTAGTCTGTCTTCTACAGAATTGTCAGGGTCAATCCCTTGATTAAAGTCCTCTGATGGCTCCTCCTGTGAACAAATTCAAACTCGCTAGCATTTTATTCCTCATTAAGTGCAAATCCACGAATGAGACATGTTCCCTCACATCTCTAAATCTTTACAGGAGAAGGGAGAAAAGGAAGGAGTTAATATGTACCCAGCTTGGTACAGCCATTAGGGGAGACAGTATGGCAGTTCCTCAAAAAATTAAGTATAGAACTGCCACATGATCCAGCAGTTGCACTTCTGGGTATATATATCTGAAGGAGACGAAATCAGTATCTCAGAGAGATATCTATATTCCCATGTTCACAGCAGCATTATTCCCAATAGCCAAGATATGGAAACAACCTGTGTCCATCAGTAGATGAATGGATAAACAAAATTTGTTATGAACATACAGTAGAATATCATTCAGCCATTTAAAAAGAGGAAATTCTGCCTTTTGCAACAATATAGATGAGCCTAGAGGGCATTATGCGAAGAGAAATAAGCCAGACACAGAAAGACAAATACTGTATGGTGTCACTTACATGGGGAATCATAAAAAGGGCAAACCTCTAGAACCAGAGAGTAGAGCAGTCGTTACCAGGAGCTGGGTGTGTTGGGGGAAACGGGGAGCATTGGTCAAAGAGTACAAACTTTCAGTTATTAAATAAATTAGTTCCGGGGATCTAATGTAAAGCATGGTGGTTCTAGTTAAAAATGCTGTATTGTATGCTTGAAATTTGCTAAGAGAGTAGATCCTAAGTGTTCTGAGCAAACACACACACACGCGCGCGCGCGCGCGCGCGCGCGGTAACTGTGTGAGGTGATGGGTATGTTAATTAACTTGATCATGGTGATCATTTTATAATGTATGCATATATTAAATCATCACATTGTACACCTTAAAAAATAAAAATTCCAACCAGAAAAAAGTCAGATCAACCTTTAATTGTTCTAAAATGAAAGGGTGCTAGATCATCAGGTATCGCGATGGTTTATTTCTTCTAGGCTTCTGGTAGTGGCGCCGGTTTCTCAGTTGACACTAAAAAGAAGGGAGGAAAGCTAGAGATAGAAATTTGCTGCCACATACAAGAAGCTGAAGTTTGGGGAGGTAATAACAGAACCTGTGATATAGATGTTTGCTTAGAGAGTGGTAAATACTTCCTTATAGGTTCCTGGGAGAAAGGGCATTGTGTATTATTTTTCCATGTGTGTCTTGGGAAGTTTTATCCTATAAAGGTGGCATTTCCCAAAACGGGATTTATGGAATGCCAGTTCTACAATTTGTTCTTTTAGAATTCTTTTCTTCCCCTTTACTCAGAGATAGAAAGTTCAGATTTTATTGATTTGGTTTAACGGCGTTATACCAAACTGTACCTTAAATGAAAAGTTTAAACAATGAATTTCTTTTAATTAAAAAACAATTTTTATTGGAGTATAGTTGATTTACAATGTTGTGTTAGTTTCAGGTGTACAGCAAATTGAATCAGTTATACATATACATATTATCCACTCTTCTTTTAGATTCTTTTCCCATTTAGGCCTTTAGAGAGTATTGAGTAGAGTTCCCTGTGCCATACAGTAAGTTCTTATTAGTTATCTGTTTTATATATAGGAGTGTATATATGTCAATCCCAATCTCCCAATTTATCCCTCACCCCCTTATCCCCTGGTTAGCGTAAGTTTGTTTTCTACATCTGTGACTCTACTTCTGTTTTGTAAATAAGTTCATTTGTACCCATTGTTTTAGATTCCACATACGAGCAATATCATACGATATTCGTCTTTCTGTGTCTGACTTACTTCACTTAGTATGACAGTCTCTAGGTCCATCCATGTTGCTGCAAATGGCATTATTTTGTTCTTTTTTATGGCCGAGTAATATTCCATTGTATATATATGTACCACATTTTCTTTACCCATTCCTCTGTTGATGGACATTTAGGTTGCTTCCATGTCCCTGCTATTGTAAATAGTGCTGCATATTGGGGTGCGTGTATCTTTTTGAATTATGGTTTTCTCAGGGTATATACCTAGGAGTGGGATTGCTGGGTCATATGGTAATTCTGTTTTTAGTTTTTTAAGGAACCTCCATACTGTTCTCCATAGTAGCTGTATCAATTTACAGTCCCACCAACAGTGTAGGAGGGTTCCCTTTTCTCCACGCCCTCTCCAGCATTTATTAAACAATGAATGTCTTATATGGGCTTGCCGACTAAACTCTGGCAAGATTGTTAAAAAAAAAGTGTGCCCCGTTTGTGCCATATGCCGGGTATTGCAATAGGCTCACAACCACCCTATAAGGTAAGTGTTACACTCACTTGAGAGAGAAGAGCACTGAGGCTCAGAGAGGCTAAGTATTTCACCCAAGAGCACACAGCTGCTAAGTGGCAGAACTCAGATTCAAGCCCATTTGTTCCTTGGTGCAAAGCCCACATTCTTTCTTTTTTGAAACCGGCTGCTTTCCGTGAGGTCTGCTATCCAAGGTTCAAATCACTAAATTCTTTGTTCAAGAAGCTGCTGAATATGTCTGTTCTGGTACTTATCATGCCCACTCCCTTTTGTGTAGCAGCTTGAGGGCAAAGAAAGATTTTACGTTGTTGATCTTCACAGCTCCAGCCCAGCACCTAGTCCCTGGTATAGGCCCGATGAGCAGGTCCTGCGTAGTCCTCATTTATTGTGCCTCTGAAAGCCGAGAAACAAACAGGCCCTATGTCCCTGGCAAAGGTCCAAGGCAGGTTTCTTCATTAGGAAAAATGTCACTTTGCTCAATCATAATTCTTATAGTAACTTCAAAGCTGTGACAATTATGCAGTTCATGGTTAGTTATGAAATATTGTGATGTAGGGATACCCATGAGCCCAAGGAATCTGTAGTTTCTTTTTTTTTAATTTTTAAAAAATTTTATTGAAGTATAGTTGATTTACAATGTGTGCTGATTTCTTCTGTACTGAAAAGTGACTCAGTTATACATATATGTATATATATATGTTTTAAAATTTTTATTGAAGTATACCTGATTAACAATGTTATATTAATTTCTTGTAGTTTCTTTAGAAGCAGCATTAGAACTTATGGTTACCAAAGCGGGGTAGAAAGGGATAAATTAGGAGTTTGGGATTAACATATACACACTACTATATATAAAATAGGTAAACGACAAGGACCTACTGTATAGAGCACAGGGAATTATACTCAATATTTTGTAACAACCTAAGTGGGAAAAGAATTTGAAAAAGGATACATGTATATGTATAACTGAATCACTATGCTGTACACCTGAAACTAACACAATATTGTAAATCAACTCTACTTCAATTAAATAAATAAGCAAATAAATAGAAGCAGCGTTAGAGTGAAAGCGACATCTTGAAGCCTTGGGTCACTGCTATCTCTGTGAAAAAACAAAGTAACCATCCTCAGAGCACCGTCACTATTCTCATCCTTAAATCCCTGTGTAGTTTATACGCGCCCCGTGCAGTACCCCAGCTGTTAGTCTGCCCGGGCTGCCTTAACAAAATACTGAACACTGGGGGCTTAGACAACAGACATTGATTTCCTCTCAGTTCTGGAGGCTGGAAGTCCAAGATCAAGGTGTGGGTAGCTTGGCGTGCAGCTGGCTGCCTCTTGCTGCTTTTTCACTTGATTATCCTTCGATGCGTACGGCTACCTGGTATCTCTCCTTCTGAGTCCTAACCTCCTCCTCTTGTAGGAACACCAGTCAGATTGAAGCAGGGCCCACCCTCACAGCCTCATTTTAATTAAATCACCTCTTTAAAGGCTCTATCTCCAAGTGCAGTCGCCTTCCAGAGGTACTGGGGGTTAGGGCTTCAACATATGAATTCTGGGGGAACACAGTTTGTTCCATAACAGTCCATCATTACTCTTTTCTCCCAATAAGGCCTGTTTCTCTCTGTGATCTTGCTTTCCTTCGGCACCTGCTGTATGACAGCCTTCGTTCCAGACCCCTCATCTTTCCCCTTTCCTCTGTTTTCTTGGAGTCTCCCACCAACCTTTCAAGGTGGAGAAGACCCACCTCCTCTTCCCTCTCTCCCTCTCTTTCCGCTGCCAGTTGGTCCTGACTGTTGGTCTCCTGGCCGTGGTGGTTTACCTCTATACCGTGGTGGCGTTCAACTTCTTCCGCAAGTTCTACAACAAAAGTGAAGACGACGATGAGCCCGACATGAAGTGTGATGACATGATGACGGTGAGAATTCCCTGTAGGGTCACCTGGCGTGGCTGGGACAGAAGGGCTGTGGGCAGAGTGGCAGAGTGGAGACAGAGCAGGACAGAGATGAGAGTAGAACACTGATGTCTCATCCGAAAGGGAGGTGGGTCCTGGAAAGACAGAAGTGATGGAATAGACCCCTTGTCGGGGCCCAGGCGGAAGGAGAAACACACAGCTAAGCGGATCACCATCCGTCCACATCTGTGTGTGGCGAAGACGTGAGTTACCTGTGTCTGTATCTCATGGAAGTCAAACTCTGATTCTTTGCCTCTGAGAGCTAAGAGCGAAGTCCCATGAATCTGGTGCTCCGTTTATTTCAGCAAGCCAGTGGGGCTTGTTTCAGAACAGCCATGTCGTCTGAAAAATGTCACAGCAGCAGGACTGGGTCAGGGCGGGGCTGGGGCTCCTGCGCGCATAGAAGGGCACAGCGCAGGGTGAGCCAGCACAGCTGCAGTAGCATCTCTAGACGCTTATCATGACCAGATTTCAGGAAAAGAATGTGTGTATCAGAGACAGGTGACAGTACACTGTCCCCCTGCCCCCGCCTGTGATCGTTTCTCCAGAAAATAGATATGCTTTTTGGCTAAAAACTCTCCGTGAGTTTTCTTGGGGCAAGCAGCCCATGAGACAGCAACGCTACAGGCACAAGAGCAACCGTATGACCAGCGTGGGCTCCGTGCTGCCACTGGCTTTTGACCTACCAGCCATAAGACTGCCTCCACACTGCCATCCCGAAGCCATCACTGCCAGTCAGGAGGAGAGACAGAGGGCAGCCTGCTCTGTGAGCCCTGGCCCAGGAGCCTACCTGGAGCACACGGGCACTTGGGAGGAGATTCTGCGGGGAGCCCCGCCCTCCCGGGTGCACGGAGGATGCCAAGTAGGGGAGGCCTCTTCCCGGAGGCTGTAGCCCGGCCCCAAGTCCAGGCTGGCACTTGAAACTTAAGTGAGAGAAAACTCGTATCTGGCATAGGCCATCCTCATCAGGGCAGAAAGTTCTTTTAACTTATACACACCTAGAGTGAATTCTCACGTGTGTGTCAAAGAGTTCAAAACTGTTTTTAAGAAAAGAGCAAAAAACACCTTTTAAAGGCTACGTGGAACAGCAACCTTTCCATCTTTATAGACACCAACCTAACCAGAGGGTGGAGAGGACAGAGTTAGCAGCACGAATGTGTTATTGTGAAGAGTACCCTTCTCCTGCCTCAGGGCTGTCATGTTTTGATCTTGTTACATGAATGATCTGACCATCTCCGTAAAAACAAACAGAACTCTGCACCTTTTACCTGAATCGCCATCATTTTTCTTCTCTAGTGTTACCTGTTCCACATGTACGTGGGAGTGAGAGCTGGAGGTGGCATTGGCGATGAAATCGAAGACCCCGCTGGGGACCCGTACGAAATGTACCGCATCGTCTTTGACATTACATTCTTCTTCTTCGTCATTGTCATCCTGCTGGCCATCATCCAAGGTATGCTTGCCACTTATGTCATCTGCATGGGGCTCAGTCAATCTGATTCTCTTTGCCTTTCTGCACCTGACTTAACTGTTTTATGTAAAGAGGTTTATGCATTCGCTTACCTGTTAATTCAGCAGACATCTCTTTTTTTTTTTTTTGTGGTACGCGGGCCTCTCACTGTTGTGGCCTCTGCCGTTGCGGAGCACAGGCTCCGGACGCGCAGGCCCAGCGGCCATGGCTCACGGGCCCAGCCGCTCCACGGCATGTGGGATCTTCCCGGACCGGGGCACGAACCCGCGTCCCCTGCATCGGCAGGCGGACTCTCAACCACTGCGCCACCAGGGAAGCCCCAACAGACATCTCTTGAACGTCTACCATATATAAAGGCAAACATACACCCAGGCACTGATACAGGAAACTTGAGCATCCTTACAGAGGACTCCCCTCGCCCACTCCTTCATTACCCACTCTAAGTTGATCATTTCTGTCTCATTCTGCTTCCTAAATATCTCCATTGGCTAGTGTTGCCCCACATCCTCATGATTCCTGCCCTGATCATTTTCCTCCCACGCAATGGGGTGGGAAGCAGCAGAAAGAGGATCTGTGAGAGTGTGACATGTGTTTTCCTTCCTTGCGGGGTAGAGGTAGTGGTATTTTGTGGTCAGTAGCTTGTCAGGAATTAGAGAAAGAGGGTGATGAATTTAGTTTGAGTCATGCCAAGTTGAGGTACCTATGAGACATCGTGCAGGCGTTGAGGGCTAATAAGCAATTAACTGTAATGGGTCTTTCAAGAGACAAGTCAGGAATGGAATAGGATAGAAATATTACATTCAATAAGGACACACAAGACAAATATTAATGAATACAAAAATCAAAGAAATGGGATCCACTGGTGGTGGTGGTCAAAGATGTAGGCGTAGAGACTTCCCAGAAGGAAAAGCAAAGAAACTGAGGAGGATCCCTGACTGATACGTATCAGTGCCTCAGGGACTAGAAGAGGAAGAGCCGATAAGGAAGACAGAAAGGGAACAGCCAAGCAAAACAGGAGGACAAGGAAGGAAGGACAAGAAGAGAGTCCAGGAGGAGTGAATAGTTAGCGTCAAATACTGCTGAGAGGCGCTGTAAGAGGAACCATAAGAAAGCATTAGCCGGGACTCAGCATTTGAAAACACAAGTGTTTTTCCTAATTTTGATTTAATTGTATCATTCAGCTTTATAATTCATTTCTTTAACATCTTTATTGGAGTATAGTTGCTTTACAGTGGTGTGTCAGTTTCTGCTTTATAACAAAGTGAATCAGTTATACATATACATATGTCCCCATATCTCTTGCATCTCCCTCCCTCCCACCCTCCCTATCCCACCCCTCTAGGCGGTCACAAAGCACCGAGCTGATCTCCCTGTGCTATGCGGCTGCTTCCCACTAGCTATCTATTTTACGTTTGGTAGTGTATATATGCCCATGCCACTCTCTCACTTTGTCGCAGCTCACCCTGCCCCCTCCCCATATCCTCAAGTCCGTTCTCCAGTAGGTCTGTGTCTTTATTCCTGTCTTACCCCTAGGTTCTTCATGACATTTTTTTTTCTTAAATTCCATATATATGTGTTAGCATATGGTATTCTTCTTTCTCTTTCTGACTTACTTCACTCTGTATGACAGACTCTAGGTCCATCCACCTCACTACAAATAACTCAATTTTGTTTCTTTTTATGGCT
Source organism: Leucopleurus acutus (assembly GCF_964270905.1). Taxonomy (NCBI): domain Eukaryota; kingdom Metazoa; phylum Chordata; class Mammalia; order Artiodactyla; family Delphinidae; genus Leucopleurus; species Leucopleurus acutus. Next base: position 76,520,324 of record NC_139142.1, on the reverse strand, counting down.
GAGTAATATTCCACTTTTTTTTTTTTTAACAAAACGTAATAGCCTCTGCCATTCCATCTATCATTCCTCTGCCCTGACTAAACAGGTTATTTGAAGTGTTTTGTTTGTCTTTGTATTTAAAATTCCAGGTCTTATTATTGATGCTTTTGGGGAGCTGAGAGACCAGCAGGAACAAGTACGAGAGGATATGGAGGTACCGTTCTACTAAATCCCAACTTGATTTCCGTTATCTCACAGCACATGGATTTTTTTAAACAGTAGGTTCTACTCTCATTTAGGGCCAGCCCTAGGCAAAATTACCAACCATGATTGTTTTCCAAGCCTGTCCTCTTCTCTGGGCCCATCTACCTGCTCTGTACCCTACCACCCCCACCACCCCCACCTGCTGCCTCCGCCAGGCCCCAGGCTTAGGAAGTAGCAAGTACCCTCCACTAGGTAGAAGCTAGGTATGTGACACTCTGGAGAAGACGACTAACAGCCTAAAGCATGAAAGACAGAAGTATTTTAGTGTCTCTCAATTCAAGCAGAGATCCTCACCCTTTTGCTACCTGCCTGTAACGTCACGCCTACTCATGCCTTTTCTCCCTGTTATTCTTCTTAGACTAAATGTTTCATCTGTGGGATCGGCAATGACTACTTTGACACGACCCCTCATGGTTTTGAAACACACACCTTACAAGAGCACAACTTAGCCAACTACTTGTGAGTATCCGTGGTCAGCAAAGGTGATGGGGCAGAGCCAGGGCCAGGAACAGTGAGTAAAATACAGTTACGTCATGTAGTTCACGCTCTGCCAATGCCTTTTCCTCCTTGGTCTCCGGAAAGTAGAGGCAATTAGGAAAGAGCTGGCAGGAGTCCCCATGAGCCCGTGTCTTTGTCCATACGCCCTGCCCCTCCCCATTCTGATTGATAGGTGTGCGCTGCAGACTGTTTCTGCTCCAAGCAAATGTCAGCCCCTCAACCTGGAATTAGATCCCACCCCTTCTCAGTCAAGGTCATATTAACTCCAGCAAGTTTCCTCTCTGCTGAATTTTTCCTATCACCATATAATATTTTTTAATCCTAAACAAAGAAAAAAGGCTGTGACCCCACTTTTCCTTCCAGCTGTTGCCCTGCTTCTTCCTTCCCTTCCAGCAAAACTGGAAAAGTGTGCATGTTCAGGGTCTCCGATCTCTCTCGTCCCACTCTCCTTTGAACCCCCTCCAGTCAGGCCTTCCTCTCAACCAATTCATATTTGCTCTTGTCAAGGCGGCCCGTCACCTGCGTGCTGCTGAATTCCAGGGCAACTGAGTGAGAGTAAATATTTTTACTTTTCCATAACGTATCTTTGAGACACACAAAATTTCAATTCTATATTCTTATAAGATGATAAATTGGCCTACTAAGAATTATATGGTAAGAGTTTTGGTTACCATTTTATTGTCTACCTTAGGACTTTTTTTAAAAAACAATAAAATGGTAGCCAAAATTCTTCCTCACAAGTGATCTTAGCTCAAGGTTTAAGGACCTCTCCTCACAAATAAGGCTAATTTTGAGATAAATGTATATTATTATTAGAAGATGATGGCGTATGTTGTCATGCCACGTTTCCCCTATTCTGAAAGGTATAGGAGTCAGCATGATGCTGAACAATGTATTTAATCCTCTCTCCAGCTCACTTGACTTTGGTTTTCTAACCAAAGAATCTAATACTGTCTTTTTCTCAGTTGTTAAACCTTTGTTCCTCGTTCCAGGTTCTTCCTGATGTATTTGATTAATAAAGATGAAACAGAGCACACAGGTCAGGTGAGAAACACCTTAAGATAGAGCTTCCCCTTTCTACGTCAAGCCTCAGTAGAGCACAGGATATCTGAAATGGAGAGGTGACCCCCATTTGCCTCTTCTGTGCGTCTTCCCACTGCTTCCTGCATTGTTCCACCATCTCTTTGTGACTTAAGAAGCCAAAATTCTAAGGCAACCCCCACCTGTTCCAAAAGGCCCCCTTGGTTATCCTTCCCAGCAAACACTGACATTTTCTAAATCCTTATAGTTGCTGCTTCAGGGCAGAATAGCTGGAGGTGGGGAGAACGTTACAGAGAAAAAGACAATGCAAAGCTGAGTGGGTGGCTCCGACAAAGAGCAGGAGAGTCGGAGCAAAATGGTGAGACGACAGCCTAAGAGAGATAACGACCTCCTGTGTGGGTGACACAGGGATGCGGAGGTGTGGGTGTGACAGGGTGCGTGAAAGTATGTGTCAGAGGGATTCTGTGACTAAGTATGAAAAAGAAGTGTAAAGACAGAGAATAGGGGAGGAAAAGGTAGCTTACCAAATACTCAAACGTCGTTGGATTCGTATGTTCTGCCTTCTGCCAGTTACAAATGGCATGGAGTCAACCCTCTGCTAAATCTTTAAGTATTTTTAGTGGCGATCATCGAGTTGGTCTCACTGTGGGGTTTTTGTTTGTTTTGGTGGCGGTGGCGGGGGGGGGGGGGGTCAGAGGAAGGGAGAAAAGAAGGGAGAAACTTCTCGCTCCCAAAACAGCCTGAGCGGGGAACAGTGCAAGAAAGAATGTACCAGTTGGGCCTCACATTTATCCACATCAGGATTCCCAAAGGGAGACAGAGAGGGAAAATAAATTGGGTTCCAGCTTACTGTGGTTTATAAAGAAGTCTCCTTTGTTCCCGTTATTTCAGGAATCTTATGTCTGGAAGATGTACCAAGAAAGGTGTTGGGATTTCTTCCCTGCTGGTGACTGCTTCCGGAAACAGTACGAAGATCAGCTTGGATAAATGGGAATGAAAGAAGCCTCCACCATTCTGGACGGTCAATAAAATCCTTCTCTTAACAGTTCTGCAACACATTTGAAAAGTGACATTTCCTAAAATGCCTCCCTTAACAAGGAAGTGTTTGTTACACACCTGTGGTATTTTGGAATTGATTTGGCTTTTTGTATCTAATGGACGTACACTGTGCGAGATAACCTGTCAAAAATGTTGAAAGAAAAAAGAGTACGGCCCAGCTTCGAGGAAGCTCTAGTTGAAAGCCTTCAGGTTTCTCAGTTCTAACTAGGTCGTTGGGATGGTACCATTGAGGGAAGGGCTAGAGAAGCAGGAAGCTTGGGAGGCACAATACCTGGAATTTTAAACACTTGAATTCCACGTGATGGTACTCCACTAGTGACTCACGGTCTGAGCTACAAAAAAATCATTTTAAAACTGCAGTCTAATTTCTCCCATGGTACTTGCTAGTGAATGTATCCAGAATCAGCTTGAAAAGCTTTAAGCAGTTAAAGAAATAGAAACAAACAAACAAACCGCCACTTTGTCGACACTGAAGTATCGAGTAAGTGCCTTACAAAACCTCTTTAGATACAGCTATGCAAGTTTTTTACCTTTATGTTCGAGACGGACAGTTCCCATTAATTAGTCGTGTGGATCTTCTGTCTTACTTTATGAAACTGCACTCAAAGGTTATTCATATGTTTGTGTTTTTTTCAGTAACAGCTTGTCAACTGCTGTTATCAGAGGAAAAAAGTACTGTACTGAAAATTCAGAAAAAAATCTCAATCTTACGCCAAATAGAGTAACGCTTTATGGTCTCCCTTGTAAGTAGTGGAGCTGCTCTGTTTAGGTGAATCTCCTTAAATAAAATGAAGTGCCCACTGCAATAAAGTCATAATCACCAACTCACGGTTTGGCCTCTTGTAACGCCCCCTTTCTGGATGATGTACAACCACCCTGTGGTGCTGGGAAAAGGGACAGGAGACTAACAAACAGCCCACGGCTCCCCGCACCAGAAAGAAAGGAAGAAAAAAAAATCCACAAACCAGCGTTTGTTTATTTTGGCCAAATGCATGCCTGGTTTGCTTAGCTCTCTTCATCATCAGCTGCATCCGCTATGCTGTAAAAATTGAGAGGAAGAAACTGGACACAAGGGCCGTAACATCTCCTGCCCTTAAGAAGTCTATTCAGTTACTAAGCCAGAGAACAAATGCAGCGAGCCTCTTACTGTCTCATTTCGGATTTGTTGAACATGGGGGAGGTAGGCGTCTACTGCTAAGCGTGATGGCCACACGGGCTCGGGCCGTGCTTGTAAACCAGCTGTTCTGGAAGGACAGCCTTGGGCCCGCCTTCCCTTACAAGGCAACCAAAATTGGCTTCAGGCACTTTTCATTTTCTTTCTCTCTCTCTCTTTTTTTTTTTCTTTCATCGAGTTTAGGAAATCATGCTGTCCAACCAATCTTCAAGCTCTTCCTCAGTAACATTTCTGGATATACTTGGTTGCTCAGATGCCACGTTCTTTCCTTCCAACGCAGACGGTTTTGCAGGATCTAAAAAAAAGAAAAGCAACGTTAACAACTTCACGTTAGTGCCAGAACCGAGGGTTAACGCTTCCCTGGGGTTTGATCCATGCTGGAAATCAGCCAAAGTCTGACTTCGCTCACGATAAGGGGAAACGTTCTATTATTTTCCTGCTCCCTAAGAAGATCCAGTGATACCTAAACAAATTCATAAATGGAGTAGAGATTTGCTCTTCTATTTATTTGGATGATGAATCTCACAGTTCACTAGTTTTTTTTAAAAGACTAACAGCTTAGTTTCCTGGAAACTAAAGCCATTAAAGGGTCCTGAATGCAGTGTATGGACGGGGCAGTCACTAGGCCTCTCCCTGTCAGATGGCCCGCCATCTAACAGAACATGCACAAATGAGGAAGTCTTCTTTTGTTAAAAAAAAAAAAAAACAAAAACCAAGATCGAAATAGCAAGCAAGAAGCACAAAGCACTGATCAACAGGCCTGTTCAGACAGTCGATTAAAAGGTCTGCTGCTGCACAGCTGAGGCCACGGGTATCGAAATGCCTTTTACAGCACGAGTTCAATTTGCAGCCCCGGGTTTAAGATTGCAATCAGGCAGGTAGCAGCTTTGGAAGCCCAGTAATATCGAGTGAGAGCAATGTTGTCAGAAAGGTCAGCTCAGGGGGAAGCAGAGACGTGAGCACAGAAATAGATGTCAGTGGACAAGGCCAGATCGATGTCAGACACTGATGAAGATGTGTAGGGATGTGACAGAGGTGAAGCTATTCTCAGAAAAACACCAGAATCGAGAAGATGGATGGGGAATAAAATGAAAACCATACCTGTTTCTTCTTGGGCCACCTCCTCATCTTTCTCAGATTCCAGGTCCTGAGCTGTCTGGTCTGCTAAGATGTCACCGCTCTCTTTTACAGACGCATCTAAATTAAGCAGCAGATCTAGTTCTTCTTCCAAATCGTCTGCTGCCGACTGCAGTGGGGAAGCGGGGTTCTGAGAACCCTTGGAAGGGCCCGGTCCTAGGCTGTCTTTACCCAGGTACATGGGGCAGCCAGCGGCAGCAGATTTCAGCTCAGAGATGGACCCCTTTCCTCCAGGCCCCAAGGGCCCCTTTAACTGCATCCCTAGTCCCTTGCCATCATTATTTCTCTTTGGTTTCACCTGAGGAAGCTCTAAAGGAAGGGCAGTCTGAAAGAGAAGCACAGTATCTGAGTTAATGTGAGTCCTGCCGTATTTGCTTAAGCAGAAATTAAAGCAGAGGAAGCCATCAGACTCTGTGGAGTAGGGAACTCAATTCAGACAGGGAGGTCACAAAGTGCCTCCATCCAGGTCCTGCCAGCACCCCTCTTACTGCTGCAGGGGTAAGTGTGGGAGACCTCCCTACCGTGCCCACCTCGGCCATGTGCCAACCTGCTCAGAGCTGAAATCAAAAGGGCTGTGCACTCCTGTCACCAGCCTGAGAATGGACAGTCCTGTAGGTCTATGTGAATGTATACTTAAGCCTGCGACGAGGCAAACGTTTGTAAAAAGTCACGGAGAAGTAATTAGCAAGTCGGATCTGTTCACCGTACTAAGATGCACAAATATAGGAGATGAAGGCACAAATTCACCAAGAAGAAAAGAATGACCGTTAGTAACATTATTTGAGTAAAAACTGCCAGACAGGAAAGAAAACACTCCATTTGATTACATTTGTAAAAAACGTCCCCAACAGGCAAAACTAATCTTGAGTATGAGAAGTCAGGATAGTGGTCTTAGGGAAGTATTGCCTCGGGGGGTGGGGGGAGGTTCTGGGTGGTGGCAGCGGCGGTCTGATCCTTGATCTGCATGTGTAAAGACTTACGCACGCACTTCTCTATATGTTATAATTTAATAAAGTTAAACCCTCCCCCCAGGTGACTGTAATGTAGAGGAAGGCTGAGAACCACAGTTCTGGAGGGAGGCCTGTGGTGACCAGGCTGGCATCAGTGGGTAGGTTCAGAAGGAGGGTCAGCTGCTGTTGGAGGTGTTGTCCCCTTATTTGTACATTTAAGCATCCTGAGCAGATCCAGTTTGCTAATAGCTCCTTAGGGCTTTTAAGACCGCGTGGCTTTACACAGGAACTTAAATATTCATCCAGCACTGTCAGTGTGCAGGGCGAAGATGGGATGCGGTCCCCTGTTCTAATCCTGGAATCATTCAGTGGGTCTGCACTGGCTGGCTGGCATTGTCTTTGTTTGTTTGTTAACTCCCGGGTGAGTCTAACATGTAAACACAGTTGAGAATAACCGCTCTACCTCATGGGAGGAGTGGGAAAACCTGGCTAGATAGTTAAAAGTTACTATTTACAAAAGTACAATAATTTAAATCTTTCCTCTGAGGCCTGCCTCTGACAACATCATCCTTCACTTTCAAATGCTCACACCACTTCCCGTTTCTCTCCTCAATCCCGGGGCCCCCATCACCTTCATCTCAGTGTTTCCCTGATGTGTTCTGTTAACCACTCCTCATTGTGTGGGATCAAACCAAGTATGTCAGGACTTTGACCATCTCTGGACAGCCAGAGGAAGAGGAGTGCTCACTCAATCACTAAGACAAGCCCCAATACCCACAAACGCTCCTAAAGAAGTCCCAGGGTGATTCCCCATCAGAGGCAAATGCTATCCTCTCTACTTCTCTGCCCCTGAGTGTCCTCCAGCCCTGAATTCTACTTGCTGCCCTAAATTTGACGTGAGTGCCACAGAGACAGCTGGGTGGATACCCACTGATGCCTGCCCATGCTCAGGCTTAGCGTCGCATTCAACTGCAGAACAAAACTGGTCATTTTAGTTGCTGGGGTTCTATTGACAACTAGTACTGCCTAGGGTTTCACTTTTTAACAAAATCCAATCTAGCCACAATTAAATTTCAAAGTTCCTTCTGGTATAGCCCTTGGGCCCCTCCTCTCTTAGCCGATTCAACTCTTAGCTACCTTAACAACCGATATCTCCCAAATTTATATTTCCAACCCTTGATTCTGAACTATAAATTTCTACATCCAGTTGACTAATATTTTCACTCTGACATCTCAGAGACACAAACCCATAATGTCCAAGCCTCACCCTTCCTAATACTAGCTACCACTGAGTTGCACAGGCTGGAAAACCTAGAAAATTCTTTCCCTGCTCCCTCTCCGTTTCCAGTATTTCACCAAGTCCTGTTAATTTTACTTTTGTAATACACCTCTTGGTAAAGTCCAGTTCCCTGCCATCTCTACCATCATTAGCGTGGTCCAAGCTACAGTATTACTCACCTGAACCGTGCAGTGGCCTCCTAATTTGCCTCCCCTCATCCGCTCTACTCTTGCATGGGTGTGCAAGTGCAGATTTACCCTAAACACAGACACCCCAATACAGTCCTCTCTCCATTCTGCAGCCAGAATGTTCTTTGTTACTGTTATTAGCACAGTTGTTAATGCAGATCTGATTGGGTCACTCTTCTTTAAATCCCACCTCAAATGTTCTTATACTTTGGATCTCGGCTTATCTGTCACTTCTTCAGGAAAGCCATTCCTAATCACACCAAAGTCGATCAGGTTCACTATTACATATTCTCACAGCATACTGTCCTTCCCCTTCACAGGACTTATAATTTGATAACTTGATCAATACCCGTCTTTCCCAATAGATTAAGCTCCATGAGGGCAGGAACCATGCCTGTCTGTCCACCACGGTAACCTTAGTGCCTAACACAAAGCCTGGCACATAAACATTTTGAGTACAATACAAGGCAGACTCTATGCTTTTACATTTCATTCAATTCTATTACATTTGATCCTTTAAAACGTTTCAAATATAAAATGAAAAAAAAAAACAAACCTTTAGAAAGTATTTCATTCTCCCTCAAAACTTTACGAAATTCTACCTGATACAAAACGCTCAGCTTGATGAAAGGAAAAGCTGAGTCTGAAACCTCCTGCAGGGGGATGTTTTTCATTCTTCTTCTTCTCCTGCCCTAATTCATACCAGCCTCAGGATGCTGTCAGGGTTTTTACCTGGACCAATTCAGCAGCAACATTGAGTCGGAGTGAGAGAGGCAGTTCTTGAAGGGCTCGAACCAATGACTCACAGTCCACATAAAATGCTGAATTCTATATATAAAAAAAAAGATAGATTATTGATCAAGATGATTACATATGGGGCTTCCCTGGGGGCGCACTGGTTGAGAGTCCCCCTGCCGATGCAGGGGACACGGGTTCGTGCCCCGGGCCGGGAGGGTTCCACATGCCGCGGGGCAGCTGGGCCCGTGAGCCGTGGCCGCTGAGCCTGCGCGTCCGGAGCCTGTGCTCCGCAACGGGAGAGGCCACAACAGTGAGAGGCCCGCGTGCCGCAAAAAAAAAAAGAAAGAAAAAAAAAGATGATTACATATGACCTTTCAGGAATAAAAGAGCACAAGACGATAGGTAGTAACTGTAAATAAATCATCTATTACTTTTAGCTGGGAGTAATCAGATCATAAATCACACTTGATACGGTTCTAATTTCTACCATCTCTGCATTAAGATAAGCAAAACCAAAAGCACCTTCCTGAGCCACAGCTCAGGCTGCCAGAGCAGCAGCAGGTGGTGATCACCTCACATCAAGGCTGCACGGAAACCTGGAACCTGCGGATGCTCTTGGAATTACTGAAAAAAACTCAAAGCACTTAATGAAATCTAACTGGACATCTCCCCCCAGATTCAGATGGCTGGCCTTCAGGAGAGCAGGGAAGAGCTGTCTCAGCAGTCAGATGGGGAGGACAGTCACAGCCAAAGAAGCCCATGAGGTATACGCTTCTCTCTCTTCCAACCAGAAAGCAGAGGATGGAAACTTACCCTCCAGCTGGCAGCACTTTGTGTGAGGCCAACACTGTAAGTCCCTTGAACTCCCTTCCCGTGCATAGACGCAAAATCCCATCCAGGCAATGCCCTCACAAATTGACCATATCTGAGAAAACGGTCCAGGTTATCGCATGACCCCTAACGGCTGTTTCTAGGCGCCCCGGCCACCCAAGAGAAGGAAAAACTAAAAGGTGGTTGCCACATTAGAGGCAGACACCACGGACCGACCACCTTGTCTACCAAGGACTATCACAGACCCAGGTAGAACCATGACTTACGCTGCAATCACTGATTTCAAGTTAGAGAACACCACCCAGGGGTCATGGAGTCTAATCTCTATTCCACTGTAAGGATGCCTTGGGTAGATGGGTTTATAATGACTGGAGGTGAGGAGTCATTCCTGATGCTCTCAAGTAGAGTGCCGACACTAAATGCAGACCCACTCGAACCCCTGAGCCTCACAACAGCAGTACACAGGGATCAAAAGAAGCAATACAGCTTTTCACCTGCCCTTCTGAAAGTTTCCGGAGATGGCTAGCTCTACGGTAAGCAAGGTTGGCAGCAGCAGATGTGGCCCCTCACCCTGGAAAAAAAGGAACTTACATCTAAAAACACAGAGTATTTAGGGAGCAGGAGAGCGGGAAATGCACTACATGTGCAGGCCTTGCCTCAGTCCTGCACTCAGCACGTCAAGTGCTTGATCAAGACCAGCATGGCCAGTCTTTGTTTCGAAGTTTGGAGAAGACCTCTCAAACCACTAGAAAAGTGTGATCCTGAATGCTTAACCCATTAGTAAGTCACCACATTACAAACTGGAAATCTCACCCTTCCCACTGCCAAGGTGTCTGCAAAGTCACCCGGGTAGACCCCCTGCTTTCAGCCTATAAAAGAGCAAGAACTTTCCGTCCACGATGCCTGCCAACCATTCACATGCTGCTGTCTCAGCTCTCTGGAGAAGGCCCACTGAGACGTGCTGGGGTCCAGCTAGAAGTGCCCAAACTTCCTCCCCCCTTTTGCATCATGTGTGACACGGCTACAAGGTATATCGTTAACAATGAAAAGTCTGTGAGATCCAGGGAATGGCCAGGCTGTGCTTATGTGCCGAGTCCCAAGTGATGGACCTTCAGCTGCTGGGGTGTCTCCTTTCCCCACATCTCCAATTCCCACCCACCATCCAAGGCCCAGGTGATAGGGCACCGCCTCCATGAGGACCTCAAGACACTTCAGCCCAGCACAGTGATTTCTCCTCGTCTCCCTGCAGCAGTCCTAGAGCCTAGAACCTACCATGAAACACCACGATGTAAGAAGACTTCCCCTTTTTTGTCACCAGTTTGTCCCCTAAAGGGCTACAGCTGAAGGCCTTAGATATAAAGGGAGCTGAAGTGAATTGCTTGTAATAGTAAAATGTGAATTTGAAAATAGATTTAATTGGAATAACCACCATGAATTAGCTTTTTTGCTCCATGTTGTAAATAACTGGTGGGTCATCTCTGCCCGGAGAGCCCCATCCCCACATCCACCTGGCCAACGCTGACAGTCACTCACAGTTGGAGCACGCAGCCTGGCCACCCCAGTGCCTCTTCTCCTGCAGATTCGGAGGCTGGGGGCAGGAGGCCAGCCTTGACTGTTAGAACAAAGTCCCTCCAACCCCACTTCTCCGCCATCAGTGTGCGCACAGACTCGGTGGTGAGAATCTATTCCCGAAGGTTCCTCCCTGTCCAGGAAGCCAATCAGACTCCGAGTCTCAGTGTCTGCGTAAAGGTACACCATTTGGTGAGGAACGAACCTACTAGAAACTCCACTTACAGCCTCTGATCAGACCATTGCACCTTCCTCGAGAGCCACAGCACTCACAGTCCACATTCATTTGGGTACTCAGGGACCACGGGGATACTTTACAGTGGAAGTGCTCAGATCAAGCGACACTTTAGAGAAAGCTGGGGCGCCTTCCGTGTACAGAGTGTCAGGCCTCATTCAGAACTGTGCTCTCAGGGGTGGGCCTGAGTGTCTGTTCCCTTAAAAGCCACGCGCTCAGGAACCACGGCGTGCCACCCAGTGCTCCGTGGTTGCTCGAGGAAGCTCTACTGACTAAATAAGTCGCTAGTCAACACAACTGAAAAATGGAATGAAAAAAAAGCTTCAGGTGATTTTCAAAAAATAATGGACCTATTTTTTTCACCCTCAGTTGTCCTCCCACCCATTCCCTCCTCACATGTCCCCACACTGTCCAAAGGACAGGTCTGAAAACGCCACTCATGGATTGAAGGGACCAACTCCCCTGCGGTAATGGGGCCAGCACGGCTGAAGCAGGGACCCTGACTGCCAGGCCACCTTCCCCTCACCCTGCATGTGAGCCACAGAGACATGAAGGCAAGTCACAGGGACAGCACTGGGCCCTCTCCCATCAGGGTGCCCTTCGGGGCCTCCGCCAGGACCCACTGGCAAACTCTTCATTGCTTCATGTCACTGGCTGTGCTGGGGACAGAGGAGCACATGAGGAACAACTGATAGATAGACAGACAGGTAGATAGACAGATAGATAGATAGATTCTTCTCTTCTTTTTCTCTCTCAAGTAAGCAAAAATAAAGAGGACCGAGTGAGGGGAGATGTGGGACACAAAACAGTGCCGGTGGCGAAGTGATGAACTCAGTTTGGGATGTGCTCTACCAATACTTCAACTCAAGATGCTCACAACCAAGCTTGCCTTCTCTCGCTCCATCAGTCATCACTGCTCACCTCATCAGCGTGCTGGGAAGCTCAGCGCCCCTGCGAATCTTTCTTGTCCTCATGTCTCACGTCTGGCCCGTGACGCAATCTACCACGTCCTCCACTGCAGCCCCATCTGCCAGTGAACTGTCTTCCATCTCATGGCCCATGTCCCCTCCCGTTCACGTAATATCCTCCTACCTGCTCTCCCAGCCTCCAGCCTCTGACCTCTTCAGTCCCTCCTTCCCAATATGGCAGAGGTCCAGTCTAGCCATTTCCGTTGTCTTGCTGAACAAAACTTTTGTTAACAAGTAACAGTAGTAATAAGAGCTAATTTTGAGTGTTTCCTCTGTGTCAGGAACTGCACAGAAGGACTTTTATTTATAATCTAATATAATCCTCATGACAACTCTGAGTTACATTTTATTATTAGTTCCATTTTCCAGATGAGAACTAGTATTTACGCTCAGGTTTGCGTCTCTGAAGTCTATGCTCTGACCCACAGGCTAAACTGCCCCTAGATAAAAATGAAGACCAAACCACTGGTACTAAGTGACCCAGACCCACACTGGAAGCCGCCTCTTCTGAGAATCCACACTCCAGCTACACTCCAGCTATGCCCCCGACTCTGAGCACAGCCTGGTCTTTCAGATCTCATCATTCTCCTGTTGTTCCCCAGACAGAACCTACCAGAACCATACTCATCCATCCACCAAGGCCCATTCAAATGATCTTTATCCCATGCTCCTACTCTCAATCACTTCCAGCCCACAGCAGCTTTCTCCCACAGTATTATGTTCATTCATTCATTATACCACTTATTTTATGTTGCGTGCTTTTTCATTTATCATGTAAATATTTACCATCTACTATGTGTCAGCCACTGTGCTAAGGTAAGGGCCTAGGGCGATGAACAAGCATGGTCTCTGTCTCATTCATCTTCCAATAAGCTACATCTAATAAAATATCTAACAAAGAACATGTGTTTTGATAAATAAAGAACCTTAGAATTATTTGAAACTCTCAGGATAACAAAATGTTCTCTGATAGCCAACATGGGGCAAAGGAGTTGGAATGGGAGTTGTTTGGCTTTCACTGAATTCCTCCATGATCTGCGTTCGTCTGTTTACAACTTGTGCTAGAATTCTAAACCATACTCAGGTACATGCCCAAACAGACCCAAGCAAAAACAAATATTTTTCATTCCCCAATTTTTCTATGTTATAAAACATACTCTTTGTACAGGAACAGGAAGTCATTTTACAAGTCACTTCCCTCCCCTCTGTCTTTAAGTCAATGTCCGTCCCAAACAACTGAACGTGAAGCCAGCCCACCTGGGGGTGTGAGCCACCTACTGTGTGTGTACTGAGCTGACAGCGGAATGGGGAGGAAGGTCCCGCCCTTTATCCGTCAGGTCTGCTGCCCGGTCTCCTGTCTGAAGCTGTGGGCAGGCTGTCTGATCACTGTATCAGATAGTATGCTCCAGCCCCGGAGTCGGAAGCAAATGCCACGCCAGCACTTACTCAGCCTCCGTGCATTTTAAAAAGGGTGAGAATACCTGTCGTCTCTCGTACGGAAAGGTTCAGTGAAATCCTGCCTGGAGAATCATCAAAACTCCTTGGGAGGAAAATAGGGCAGCAATACAAAGCAAATGAAGTGCGTGGGTGCTACGGATTCACTGAAAGACTTCTGTGATGCTTCTTCTTATTTTATAGCTTTATTCTCCTAATGATAGAAGAGGAGTTATTTAAAACTATGAAGTTAAGGATTTTCTTACCTAACACCAAAAACAGTGTGGGAGAAATAAATTAATTCTCAAGCCTTAGATGAATTTTCACAGAAAGGGAAAAGAAGGAAGGCCACATGGCAAAGTAATCCACTCAAAATCGTGACTATAAACTTTCAGCCCTACAACCCAGTCTATATGAACTATAGTCATATATGAGCTATATAAGTAGTTCACATAGATGGCCAGGTATAAAGGTCAACTCCAGCTCCAAGAGCCTGTATAATTTAAGCTCCCTGAAAACCTTCTGAGCAATTTAGGTAACTGACGCTGAACTGTACACGAATGACTAGACTCTTCTCTATGTGAAGTCTCCATCGCAACAACAATGTGAAAGGTGCTGGTCTCCAGCCTTGAGAAGAGCCAGTCCACGTTCCAGACAGAGCTTCACCTTACCTGTTTGGGGCAGGAAGCTTCACTATCCCACTCTTTCTCCTCGGCAAACCGGAACTGTGAGAAGGAGTCCCCTGGGAATAGAAAAAACATACAATTTTATGTCAAAGCTAAAAGGAAAACACTCAGTTCTCTCAATTTCCCTTTGGGAGTAAAAGTGCTGTTTCTGAAGAGCTGACCATCCCAAACTCAGTGATGATATTCAATAGAAGGCCCTGGCTTCCGCATCTTTCCACATCATCTGTGCAGAGTGGGTACTTGAAAATACTTTTGGCAACTGTATTCATTGCTTCATTCAACTCTCAATAAGCCACCATCCTACATGCTTCTTGAGAGACAACTGAACAGTCCAGGCCTGCAGACGTGGCCATCTCCCCATATTTAGCATATTTTCATCTCATCTGCTTAATATATGCAAGGAAACTAACATTTATGATTTGGGGGTGGGCATAAGCAGAAAAGGAAGGAGAGAAACAGAACTGAAGGAAAGCAGTTCTCAACTGATCCACAATATGACAGACTTAAAATATCTCTTTGAGGCAAGGTTACCAATCTGAACCATCACTCTAAAAATCACCTGGTTAGAATGTCAGATACAAAATAAAACTCAAAGAATGTGCATTAGATTAGTTAATGTGAATCATGGTGCACTGCTCTGAGCTCTTGGAATAAAGGAAAATGAATCAAGATAAACAAGCATGACAGATGATTCCGTACAGCGGGCTTTGACACAGAGCTTATTTTGTAAATATGTACTTACCTGGTTATTTGCATTAAGAATAGCCAATTTATAAAGAATTACTTTTCCACCTAGCTTTCAGGATCCTCCAGAATGTGATCCTACCTCATTAACCCACATTTGCTTCCTATTTCTTGACTTCCTGCTCCCGAGAGCCTCTTTTCACCTTCTGAACATACTTCATTTTCTACCCTATCCTCATTTCTTTTTTAATCCTTCTCCCTTGTCTGGAAGGCCCACACACTTCTACCCATTCATATCCTATTTATACTTTAAGACTCAGGTACAGGCCCACTTTCTCCTCCTATGATATCTCTCAGGTTATTTAACCATAGAATCCATTCTTTACTTCTAACTTAAAAGAGGGGGAAAAGAACTGAAGAATCCTGAATTAAAGAGACAAAGACAAAATCAGAATCTACACCATGCCCCCAGCGTTTCCAAAACACATGGATCATAACATTTTAACACTTGACAAGATCAAATTCTAGGTAAAAAAGACCAAGAACATCACTCTTTATCATGAGAAAGGGTAAAATCACTACCATTAGTCATTGGCAAATCAAGCTTGATCCCTCAAAAACTATGACATAAAGAGCCTGAGTAATATAATTAATAATGTCTTGTCTGTGCATGTGGATGTATAAGTGTATTGTGATTATATGTGGGTAGTTTATAAATATTTGTGCAATATTAACATTTTAAAAGGACAATAGAAAGGCTACAAGAAACCTTTAAAAAAATCCTAAAATGTAGCAGTTAGACAAACCATATTTGCTGGTGATAAACATTTGTAGCACATATAGGCAAAGAGCCTGTCTCTCACATACAAAGAGAGCTTTTGCAAATCAACCAGAACAAAACCACCTAGTAGGAAAACAGGAAAAGGGGTGAGAATAAGAAAGGAAGTAAGGATCAAGGAGGAATAGGACAGCTTTACAA
Organism: Leucopleurus acutus; assembly: GCF_964270905.1. Lineage (NCBI taxonomy): Eukaryota > Metazoa > Chordata > Mammalia > Artiodactyla > Delphinidae > Leucopleurus > Leucopleurus acutus. The sequence goes on along the minus strand of NC_139142.1, from coordinate 76,504,631 downwards.
AGTCTGAGGCAAAGCAGGGAATCAGCTCAATCTCTGATTCTGACTAAAAGAAGCAAAAGTTAATCCTTTTTGGAGGAAAATGACATTATCAATAACCTAGAATTATCTCTACTATATTTTATACACAGTATCCAAAATTCAGGTGTATCAGGAGATGAGACCAAGATGACAGAAAACTAAGAGAGAGGGGAAAACAAACAAACAAAACCCAATCAAAAAACGGACAGAAGACCTAAACAGACATTTCTCCAAAGAAGACATACAGATGGCCGAGAAGCACATGAAAAGACGTTCAACATTACTGATTATTAGAGAAATGCAAATCAAAACTACAATGAGATATCACCTCACACCGGTCAGAATGGCCATCATGAAAAAATCTACACACAATAAATGCTGGAGAGGGTGTGGAGAAAAGGAAACCCTCCCACCCTGTTGGTGGGAACGTAACTTGGTGCAGCCACTACAGAGAACAGTATGGAGGTTCCTTAAAAATCTAAGAATAGAATTACCATATAACCCAGCAATCCCACTACTTGGGCATATACCCAGAGAAAACCATAATTCAAAAAGACACACGGCGGGCTTCCCTGGTGGCGCAGTGGTTGGGAGTCTGCCTGCCGATGCAGGGGACATGGGTTCGTGCCCCGGTCGGGGAAGATCCCACGTGCCGCGGAGCGGCTGGGCCCATGAGCCATGGCCACTAAGTCTGCGCGTCCGGAGCCTGTGCTCCGCAACGGGAGAGGCCACAACAGTGAGAGGCCCGCGTATCACAAAAAAAAAAAAAAAAAAAAAAGACACATGGTGCCCCAATGTTCATTGCAGCACTATTTACAATAGCCAGGACATGGAAGTAACCTAAATGTCCATCAACAGAGGAATGGACAGAGAAGATGTGGCACATATATACAATGGAATATTAGCCATAAAAAGGAACAAAACTGGGTCATTTGTAGAGGTGGATGTGCCTAGAGACTGTCATACAGAGCGAAGTCAGAAAGAAGAATAAATATCGTATATTAACGCATGTATGTGGAATCTAGAAAAATGGTATAAATGATCTTATTTGCAAAGCAGAAACAGAGACACAGACTTAGAGAACAAACATGGATATCAAGAGTGGGGGTGGGATGAACTGGGAGATTGGGATTGACGTATATACACTATTGATACTGTGTATAACATAGATAACTAATGAGAATCTACCGTATAGCTCAGGGAACTCTACTCAATGCTCTGTGGTGATCTAAATGGGAAGGAAATCCAAAAAAGAGGGGATATACGTATATGTATAGCCGATTCACTTTTCCTTACAGTAGAAATTAACATAACATTGTAAAGCAACTATACTCCAATAAAAATTAATTTAAAAAAACTAAAAATAGAGTTGCCATATGATCCAGCAATCCCACTCCTGGGCATATATCCAGAGAAAACCATAATTCAAAAAGATACATGCACCCCAATGTTCACTGCAGCGCTGTTTACAACAGCCAAGACATGGAGGCCCTAAGGTCCAGTGACAGATGAATGGATAAAGAAGATGTAGTACATATATACAATGGAATATTACTCAGCCATTAAAAAGAATGAAATATGCCATTTGCAGCAACATGGATGGACCTAGAGATTATCATACTAAGTGAAGTCAGACAAAGACAAATATTATATGATATTGCTTATATGCAGAATCTTAAAAAAAATGATACAAATGAACTTATTTACAAAACAGAAACAGACTCACAGACTTAGAAAACAAACTTATGGTTACCAAAGGGTCGAGGGTTGGGGGGAGGGATAAACTGGGAGTTTGGGATTGACATATAAACACTACTATATTAAAAATAGATAACTAACAAGGACCTACTATATAGCACAGGGAACTCTGCTCAATATTCTGTAATAACCTAAATGGGAAAAGAATTTGAAAAAGGATATATATATATATATATATATATATATATATATATATATATATATATATGTATGCATGTATAAGTGAATCACTTTGCTGTACATCTGAAAACACAGCATTGTAAATCAACTATAGTCCAATATAAAATAAAAATAATTTTTTAAAAAAGAGACAATAGAAAAAAATCCAGTTATCAGACCCAGATCTTATGATTTGCAATGTAAAATTTTCAAAAATAGGAAAAACTATAAAATCACAATGACATCCATGAAGTCATTTTTTTTTCCTTTTCCATTATGGTTTATTACAGGATATTGAATATAGTTCCCTGTGCTATACAGCAGGACCTTGTTGTTTATCTATTTTGTATATATCATTGTTTGTATCTGCTAATCCCAAACTCCTAATTTATCCCTCCCCCACCCCCTTGCCCTTTGGTAACCATAAGTTTGTTTTCTTTTTGTTTGTTGGTTTTTATAAATTTATTTATTTTTGGCTGTGCTGGGTCTTCGTTTCTGTGCACGCGCCTTCTCTAGTTGCAGCCAGCGGGGGCTACTCTTTGTTGTGGTGCACAGGCTTCTCATTGCGGTGGCTTTTCTTGTCGCAGAGCACGGGCTCTAGGCACGCGGGCTTCAGTAGTTGCAGCACGTGGGCTCAGTAGTTGTGGCTCGCGGGCTCTAGAGCACAGGCTCAGTATTTGTGGCGCACAGGCTTAGTTGATCCGCAGCATGTGGGATCTTCCCAGACCAGGGATCAAACCCGTGTCCCCTGCATTGGCAGGCAGATTCTTATCCACTGCGCCACCAGGGAAGTCCCCATAAGTTTGTTTCCTATGTCTGTGAATGTTTCTGTTTTTTAAATGAATTCATCTGTATCATATTTTAGATTCCACATAAGTGATATCATATGGTAACTGTCTTTCTCTTTCTGACCATGAAGTCATTCTTGATTGATACAAAATAAAGTATTCACATAAAAAATTCAAAGAAAAGAAGAAAATGTTTGAGAAAAATAAGGTACTTTAAGCACATTTTGTTTATAGTAGTCAAACTCCAGAACAACACAATTTAAAAATCTTAATAAAGTACACAGAGGCTAATTTTGAAAAATAAGCTGGTTAAATGACTATTAAAGAAAGCCAACCTCTCTAATCCTCTCACTGAAGATGAAAGTGTGTCCACACTTGTCAAAATTATGACTCCTAGAATCAAGAGTACTTCTGGAAAACATGTTACCAAAATTCTCTTCTTATACTGAGACATGTACAGAACAATGGTGGTATCAGTAAACATGCTACTCCTGTATCTTGTACATCAGACATTTGGACGTGCAGCAACAATTGGAGACTTCCATTAAATAAGACAGTGCATTCACAATGCATTCAATTCTGCTCCTGCTTTATTCTCTGGCTGAGAGAGTTCCTGTCTCTCACACTAACAGAATGAATCAGAATGAAGAAGTATAGAATGGAACCCAGTGAAGAACGGGGAAAGCCAACTATTGTTGACAATGGAACAAACATGGTGAAATGTGTCTTGCAAGTCATAAGCATTCAAAGTTTTGGTCACACTCACCAGCTGTGTGTTCAGCAAGTAATTACAGCACAGTGTAATGAACAGAACCAGAAATCATAAAAGGAGTATAACACTTTCCTCCTCCTCCTTCAGCCAAAGACTAATTTCATGATGTATAAGAGGGTGTGGAACTGCCTTGCTGTGTACTTATACCATATCCTCAAACAAGATGGAGAAGAGCTAGTACCTATTACATAGGCTGCTTGAATAACAGCAACAAAATCCCATAATATTCTACTTTGCAGATAAGAATACAAAAATAGCAGGCCTGCTAAATCCAATGATTATTTATTAAGAAGTAATTTATTCATTAGAATCTGCTTATAAAAGGGGGGGGAGGATTTGAACAAAACTGATGTACCTGGAGAGTTCACATTTTTCCTACATAATAAAAAGTCCCATGTCATTCTATTCCAACAAAGCTGAAGTTGGTGTACACGCAATGAAAGCTGAGATACAGGCGATATTGAAACAATTCTGTATATCTTGAAAGTCAACAACGTTGCTCTACTGCCACATTTCTGGAGCCAAAATTATTGATGGATTTTTTTCAATCAACTAATTGTATAAAGCAGCAAAAATATTAGAAAGTTAGATATATGTGATCTTAAGTATGCTTCTGAAAATAATCAGAAGGAATGTTTCGAGCAGTGCACAAGGCACATGAAGAGATGCTCAACATCGCTAATTATTAGAGAAATGCAAGTCAGAGCTACAATGAGGTACCGCCTGACACCAGTCAGAATGGCCATGATTTAAAAGTCTACAAATAATAAATGCTGGAGAGGGTGTGGAGAAAAGGGAACCCTCCTACACTGTTGGTGGGAATGTAACTTGGTACAGCCACTATGGAGAACAGCATGGAGGTTCCTTACAAAACTAAAAGTAGAATTGCCATATGATCCAGCAGTCCCACTCCTCGGCATACACCCGGAGAAAACTCTAATTCAAAAAGATACATGCACCTCAATGTTCACAGCAGCACTATGTACAATAGCCAAGACATGGAAGCAACCTAGATGTCCATTGACAGATAAATGGATAAAGAAGATGTGGTGTGTGTGTGTGTGCGCGCGCGCGCGCACACACACACACACATATATATACAATGGAATATTACTCAGCCATAAAAAAGAATGAAATAATGTCATTTGCAGCAACATGGATGGACCTAGAGATGATCATACTAAGTGAATTAAGTCAGACAGAGAAAGACAAATACCATATGATATCACTTACATGTGGACTCTTAAAAAATTGATACAAATAAACTTATTTACAAAACAGAAACAGACTCAGACACAGCGAACAGACTTGTGGTTACCAAAGAGGAAAGGCTGGGGGAGGATAAATTAGGAGTTTGGGATTAGCAGATACAAACTATTACATATAAAATAAACAACAAGGTCCTATTGCATAGCGCAGGGAACTATATTCAACACCTTGTAATACACCGCAATGGGAAAGAATACGGGGAAAAAGCAGCGCACGGTGCTTCAATCTGGGGGATCCCGTCAATGAAACTCATGATCATCAAACAAACCTCCAAGTCTAGCAGTTGATGAGGAGATAAGTCTTCACCTAGCCTATTACCCAGTCTTTAACTAGTTACTCTTAGAGAGGACAAATTGAATCGCGAGGGGCACCATTACCCTCGACCATTCTGGCAGAACCAGCCAAAGAGTATTGTGCTCCTCTACCCATCTCAGCCAAGCTACCAGCTATTTAGTATCACGAATGTGTAGGACGGTACCGTGACTGCAGGAACGATCTAACAGCAGACAGTGGTGAGAAATGAGAATGCCTGTATATTGTCAAAAGTAAATCTGGCCACTAATAACTTTTATAATAATATTTCAATAGTTTTGCTGAAATTTCAGATTTTTTTCCATGTATTCCAGCACATCCATTCTATGACAGAGATATTTAGCTTTAGCTTCAGCTGAATATGATTCAACACTTGACATTCTGGCCAAAATGTATATTTAATCTGCCTCCAATAGTGAATTACTAACATTCTATGAGGTCATTTTAAAAATACAATAGTTTATGTAATGTACAGTATGGTGACTATAGTTAATAATATTGTACTGCATAACTGAAACTTGCTAAGAGAGTAGATCTTAAAAGTTCTTGGGCTACCCTGGTGGCACAGTGGTTAAGAATCCACCTGCCAATGCAGGGGACACGGGTTTGATCCCTGGCCCGGGAAGATCCCACATGCCGTGGAGCAACTAAGCCTGTGCGCCACAACTACTGAGCCTGCACTCCACAACTACTGAGCCCACGCGCCACAACTACTGAAGCCCGCACGCCTAGAGCCCGTGCTCCGCAACGAGAAGCCACCGCAATGAGAAGCCCACGTAGCGCAATGAAGAGTAGCCCTGTAGCACAATGAAGAGTAGCCCCCGCTCACCCCAACCAGAGAAAGCCCATGCACAGCAACGAAGACCCAACACAGCCAAAAATAAAAACAAATAAACAAAATTTTTTAAAAGATGTGTGCTTTATTAAATAAAAAAGTTCTCATCACAAGAAAAATAAAATTGTAACTATGTATGGTGATGGATGTTAACTAGACTTATCGTGGTGATCATTTTGCAATATATACAAATGTTGAATCATGATATTGTACACATGAAAATAACGTTATATATCAACTATACCTAAATTATAAAAAAATGTAGTTTTATATGTACTGACAAATGGAAAGATGCCCATTATCTCAACTGTTACATGAAAAAAATCAAGTTTTAATACAGTATGAATAAGATATATATATACACACACACGTATATACACACACACCTATGCACATACTATATATACACATATGTGTGTATATATCACAAAATATTAATATATGCATAGAAATAAGTGGAGATCATTAGATAGCTATTTTAAGAATGATTCTCTTTCAGAGGGCGGGATTGAAGGAGACTTCCTTTCTGCATAATACATTTTCCAGTTGAATTTTCCTTTGTAAACAAAAAACACATGTTATTTTTGGAACTGAGCCAAACAGAAGTAAGGAAATCTAGAAACAAAGCTGAAACTTCTTAAGGGCAAAGACCATCTCAGAATGCCTTGAAGACAAAACGTCCATAGATCTCAAAAGCTGGAACACCAGATGTCATTCATTCTAACCCTCACTTTATAGAACAGTAAAGAGCCTTAGGTCAGGACAGGCTCAATGGCCTGACCAGCCACTTAATGGCTGGACACCAAGACCTCTTGGCTCCTAACATTCATTATTATACCTATAACTAACAAAGCTCTTTCCACTATTTCCACTAGGCTTCTCAGCCATCTGAGTTCCCTAGGACAATACAGATACTCAATAAATATTTTATGACGTCTGATATACTACTATTTGACATGCTGACAATGTCTGAAGATTTGAAAAACAAAGAATTCCTCATTTTAGGAAAGGAATCATTTCAGGGATTCCTTTAAATAAGTACTTTTAAAGAATAAGAGTTTTTTTTTTTTTTTTTTTTAATAATAAGAGTGTTTTGATAGCCCTCTAAGTATTCTAATAGGGATAGCATCAGAGAAATAAAGGCGATACACCAACTGTCGCTGTGCGGACGATACCCAGGATTCTCGCTCTGCCTAATTTCTCAAAACTAGTCTAACACAAGTCTCAGGATCAGTGACAAAGTGGACACTCAACTTGCATCAGAATTCCACAATACCAACATACTATCAAAAAATTTACACTTTAGTCATAAATAAGACAGCTTTGAATTTTAGGCTTACTCCTTCAGCCACATCAACAAAAAAGAGCTTCCAGCCAAATAAAAGAGCTCTTCGGTGGAAGTTCAGGTGGGATGACAAGGAACAACCTTTATCTGGGCAAAGAAACCTGCAAAGACTTTTGGTTTCAACAATACAGATCAGATGTATACAAAGAGTGAGTGTGAAAGATGGAAAATGTGCCCAAGTCTAAAAATACCCAGTTCCGATGACTTGGGAGTGGCAGTTCCCATAACTGACATCTGTCCTAGGTATTTGGATCTTTTCCTTATAAAACTGGCCCAGACTGTTGTGGTACGTCCTTTCGGAAACCAGCTCTAGAAAGCAAGAGGAATGTAGCACTATCTCTGGATGAGTACTTCATTTTAAGCTCCATTTTCCTGGCTCTTCTTTATCATGATCACCTTCCTTTAAATCCTCCACAGCCCTTAGAATATGCCCTTAACCAGGACACCATGTCTATGGGAAATCACAACTTTACAGGTTGACAGGTTCACAATCTTCATAGAAAGACACTATGTCTCAATGGTCAACACCATGGCTGCTACAGAAAATGAAACATACCCTTTCTTCTCTCTGAATTTCTCTAGCTCATCTATGGGACATGGCATATTTGGAAGGTCCAGGTAGATCCTAAGTCCACAGGCTGACACAGATCAATCCAGAGGCAATCTACAGTTCAGCCTACACGATATAAAAAGTCCTTACTACCCCCCACTTTCTAGCTTCTACGGATGAGCCTTTCTAGATGCAGATGTCAAGCATTTCAATATTTACCCTAAAACAAAGCAACAGCTAACATTTTGGTCTTTGTGAGGAAGATCATACAAGCCATGATGAATTTAAAAAGTTAGGTTGAGCCAAAAGAACATGAGAGGTAAGAAAATTCTCTCCTGCTCAGCAGTGACCTATCATGAGCTTTCTCACCAGGTGTGCGGCCCCAAAGGCCCCTGAGCATCAAATATCCACATTGAGCATAATAGGATGTGCCTGTCTTCCCAATACCCCTAAAAAGTGCTTCCCCATCTGCACGGATTATGTTGAAGAAAAAGCCAAATATACTCAGGTGCCATAGAATGGTTCTAGGCTTTATGAGTGAAGGATGATGCTGACATTCTGGAATTTAGAATCTAACCTGTTTTCCCCAAAATAGTTGGCAGATATTCTGTGTGAATCCTGTACTACAGCAGACAATCTAGTAACATTTCTCAGATCAATGGTTTTCAGAAACAAGGCCAACATCAAACCCTGGCACAGAACTCCAAGATGACAGCAAATTTTTAGACAAGGCTGAATAAATAATATAAAGATGAATCCTCAACACTCATGGTGTCTATTTCCTCAAAAAATATTTAGTCCACCTAACAGCTTGTTTTTTTTTTATTTATAACCTATCTGACACCCAAAATGTTGACTTTGTTGGTTATTGCAGCTGATGGAACCATCATACATATACTCTAAGGTTCCAGGTCTAATGCCTTAAGGAGTAGACTCCCCTTTAATCCCATCAGCGATCTTGCAAGGGCACACGATTCACTTCCAGAGGGAGTAAGTGAGAAGGAAAAGTCAGATCAATGCCAAACTGTCATTATCTGGAAAACGGTCTGTATCAGGAGGATGCCAGGCAGATTCAAACACACACTCGCACACACTTCAGTGCAGGACAGAAAAAGCACAGTCCCACCAGGACAACGACACTCTCCAAAGGTCACTGCAGAACTCTCAGTAACTTGGGTCCCACAGTGGAGCCAAACTTTCCCTGAATTTCCTGGCCCACCATCCATTCCTCCTTACAATTTCATTTTCTTTCCTATACTGAGTACTTTTTTGAAAGTCAATTTATCCCTATTACCACTTACATCTCTCAAACATGGTATTTTCTACCTTAATCTGCCCAAGTTTTCTTCTTGCAGTTAAAAGTATTCCATGAAGGTGAATGTTAATAATTAAAATCCCCAAACACTAATCCCATGATGAAGCAGACGGCTCAAAGCATGTCCTCAGAGAATACTGTGGGGTTTGTGAGAGAAAATGCCTGAAGCCCTTTCTATCAGGAATATGAGGTTGCTTTCAATTTGTTGTTTACTGACTAAATGTATGCCAGAGACTCATATATTAAAGGATTAAGAAGTCTTACCCATTATCTTTGATTTGTCTCATTATTTTCTTACTATATGTTAGCTCAGTTCATTGAAATTATCTTTCTGATACTAATTCACATCTTCTTAGTAGAAAATCCAAATTCATATCCATACCTTTAGCTACTGACTGGCCTTTTCTCTCTCCTACTTCCAGCTTCTACTCTCATTCATAAGATTCCATAAAGTCTTTTTTTAAATCATGTAAGAATTTACTGCTCACAAGCACAATATTCTTTATAAAATCTCCAACTGGGCAGCTCCAGCAAGCACAAGCAATACCCAAACTGAAGACAGGAGACCATTAGTCAATATACTTTTTTTGAGGTCAACTCATGTAGGCAACATGAAAGCTACTAAAGTTAATTTTGATTAACTTCTTCATGTCCCAGATCCTTGCTTTTCTTTTTTAAAACTCTTAATTCTAGCTTTCGAGTACGCCTTCAATGAGTTTGGTAAGGCAACATCTCCCCAGAGGAAACTCATGAGCAGAGGCCTCAAGACAGAAGGAAGTTTGGCCATTGGAGGAGAAGGCAGGCCAGTATGACTCGAGCACAGTGAAGGGTGAAGAGGCAAGAAGAGAGTGAAGAGAAGGCTGAGTCATATTCTTCATGTGACTCAGCATTCTCCAACCAGGGGTCGAGTTTCACTGCTTAACACTATATTCCACAATAATAACCAAGGTTAGTGAAACTCAACTAGTCGAGTTCTTATCTGTTAAACACATTTGACACGAGTACCCAAACACATACTAATTCTCAAGTGACAATTACCCTTACCATTTGCAGATTAAACAACACAAAAAAGTAAAAAAATAAAACAGCAGTGTCTGTCAAATTGTCACCTTCAAAACAGAGGGTGGCTACCTTACTGGGCCCCAAAGAACCTACTCTGCAGATAATTTTCTTCTAGTAAGAGATCTAACTGTGGACTGTGTATATTTAATAGGTATGAGAAGAACTGTTCTCATAGTTAGTTGACCCATATAGTAGAGATGACTTTTAATGAGTCGATATGTAAACAGTTTTTTTTAGATACCCAGAAACTTGTTCTAGGAGGAGCTAGGGCAGGTCAGAGTAGGCCTGATGGGTAACTCAGGTAAAGATGCTTTTCTTTTATCTGAACCACTGATTGCTTTACTTTCCGTTTTTAAAATCTGGAACTCCAGTAAAGGAAAGGACTGTAACCTTGGAAACAAAACAAAAAAACAGAGGGTGGAAGATACAAAGTTCTCTTTGCTAGGGTAATGATTGTTCTAATTAACGTTACCATGGTTATACGCCATCTCCCCCAGCCATTCCTGAGAAGCAGACATGCAAATGTGACGCTATGGAATTTGGGAAGCTACCCTAACCAGTAAGTTGCTCAGGAGAAAATCTGGTGGGGCCTCTACGAAGTTTGGGCACAGGAAAATCTCCGTGCCTAAGAACATGCCACTTTTCTAATTAATATCCAGAGGCACTGATCTGGAAAGCTGACCTTCTCATTGGCGGTGACAGAAGGGAGAGGAAATGTAGGGGGAGAGAGAATGAAACGGGGGAGTTTACACCTCACCTAATAACGTGATAGATCCCTGCCGCCTGTTCCAGACTGGCAGGGAGGTAACATGCAGCATTCTGGTTCTTTGTGCCTACTCAGAGCTGCCCACAGATTCTAACCCCAGTGTCTGGTGTTGGCTACAGAACCCTGTCTCCCAGACTTTTGCTATTTAAGACAGTTGTTTTCATCAGCACCTTTCCTGATCCAACTCCTAAATATGAACCTCGGCCTATGTTCTGACCACATTTAACTTCCAGCCTTACCAGGTCTGCCATTTCACTCTGGTATCCATTTCATGGCTGTTATTTTCTTCTCATAGATGGCCAGTACGTATTTTAATGATAGTTTACGAGTGTTCAATGCTTAAGTGCAGTACTATGAAGCAGAAATGCAAATGGCATATTCAGAAGCCTTAGTATTTGGTTTTACCGAACAAAGTTTGATGGGCACTTTTTGGGTCCTCGCATTACTTATGTGAATTACATGTGCTGCCTTTATTGGACAGTCACAAGTTGCCTTGTACTGGGTAGATCTGTTTGAGAACGTCAGTAGTACCGATGTCGATTCTCATTATTTACAGCTGCCTTAGAGTGTACTTTTGCTTTTATCTAAAGTTTGCTTTTATCTAAAGTTTCCGTTCCACACCTAAAAGACAGAGTGCTGAGTTTTAAGAAAATCATATACAAAAAGTCAAAATTATAAGGCAGTAACTTGGTAAGTCGAACTGTAATTTATTGATTTTACCGATGGATTCATGAACGGATTCACTTAGTATTGAGATTCCTTGACATACTTAAAATGGGACTGAATTTCCAAAGGCTTTACTTAAAACTTTTTATTGTTCAATGGTAGGAACATCAGTGAATTATCTACAAAGAAACATCTGTTGTCTGGATGCTAACTCAACAGTGTTCTCAGTTTGATGATCATATTTGTATTTTATATCATAATAAATAGTTTGCTTTTCATGGGTGCTGTCAAAAGCAGCAACATCTTTTCAAGGCTTCAAAGCCTAAAGTAGAATTTCTGCAAGTGAACTACCAGAGTAGTCTCTCTAAATCACTGGTATATCTCTCATGTTTTAAGAGTAGGACGAGCGTAGTCAATGTTGGGTTTGTGTTTTTGCTATTTTAAAGCAAGAATTATCTTATAAATCTTTTTACCACCACTATATGAGAAACTTTAGCTCGGCAAGGTGCCAGTGGAATGAATCTGTTTACCAAATTCCATTTGACAAGTTTTAGCAATTATTTTTGACATAATTAAACGAGCTTTGCTCCATTTCATGTTTACTGTGTTTCCAGGAGATGCCACTGGGCAGAATTCAGCCAGTTAAAGGCCTATTTGCTTTAAGCACCCACATCTGCAAATTTATCCCCATCTGGGGCTTTCCAGGTATTAACCAAATAGCAAGCTTTTTTAAAAACTTTGGTATATGCCTCTAACGTATAAGGTCTCTTTTGAATAATACAACAATAATATTATCATATGTAAAACAGCAGCAGTTAAAGAATAATATTATCAACTACACAAATAATATTTAAATATCCCCATAAAATGTTTTGTTTCTCTTGGGAGCAGGAGAGGTGGAAGACTGGGAGTTTTTTTTGACATCTTTACTGGAGTATAATTGCTTTACAATGGCGTGTTAGTTGCTTCTGCATAATAAAGTGAATCACCTACTTGTATACATATAACCCCATATCCCCTCCCTCTTGCGTCTCCCTCCCACCCTCCCTATCCCACCCCTCTAGGTGGTCACAAAGCACGGAGCTGATCTCCCTGTGCTATGAGGCTGCTTCCCACTAGCTAGCTATTTTACATTTGGTAGTGTATATATGTCCATGCCACTCTCTCACTTTGTCCCAGCTTACCCATCCCCCTCCCCGTGTCCTCAAGTCCCCTCAAGTCCATTCTCTATGTCTGTGTTTTTATTCCTGTCCTGCCCCCAGGTTCTCCAGAACCTTTTTTTTTTTTTTTTTTAGATTCCATATATATGTGTTAGCATATGGTATTTGTTTTTCTCTTTCTGACTTATTTCACTCTCTATGACAGTCTCTAGGTCCATCCACCTCACTACAAATAACTCAATTTCGTTTCTTTTTAAAATTTCTTTTTATGGCTGAGTACTACTCCATTGTATATATGTACCACATCTTTATCTATTCATCTGTCGATGGACACTTAGGTTGCTTCCATGTCCTGGCTACTGTAAATAGAGCTTCAGTGAACACTGTGGTACGTGACTCTTTTTGAATTATGGTTTTCTCAGGGTATGTGACCAGTAGTGGGATTGCTGGGTCATATGGTAGTTCTATTTTTAGTTTTTGAAGGAAACTCCGTACTGTTCTCCATAGTGCTGTATCAATTTACATTCCCACCAACAGTGCAAGAGGTTTCCCTTTTCTCCACACCCTCTCCAGCATTTATTGTTTGTAGATTTTTTGATGATGGCCATTCTGACTGCTGTGAGGTGATACCTCATTGTAGTTTTGATTTGCATTTCTCTAATGATTAGTGATGTTGAGCATTCTTTCATGTGTTTGTTGGCAATCTGCATATCTTCTTTGGAGAAATGTCTATTTAGGTCTTCTGCCCATTTTGGGATTGGGTTGTTTGGTTTTTAGATATTGAGCTGCATGAGCTGTTTATAAATTTTGGAAATTAATCCTTTGTCAGCTGCTTCATCTGCAAATATTTTCTCCCATTCTGAGGGTTATCTTTTCGTCCTGTTTATGCTTTCCTTTGCTGCACAAAAGCTTTTAAGTTTCATTAGGTCCCATTTGTTTATTTTTGATTTTATTTCCATTTCTGTAGGAGGTGGGTCAAAAAGGATCTTGCTGTGATTTATGTCATGGAGTGTTCTGCCTATGTTTTCCTCTAAGAGGTTTATAGTATCTGGCCTTACATTTAGGTCTTTAATCCATTTTGAGTTTATTTTTGTGTATGGTATTAGGGAGTGTTCTAATTTCATTCTTTTACATGTAGCTGTCCAGTTTTCCCAGCACCACTTATTGAAGAGTCTGTCTTTTCTCCATTTTATATTCTTGCCTCCTTTATCAAAAATAAGGTGACCATATGTGCATGGGTTTATCTCTAGGCTTTCTACCCTGTTGCACTGATCTATATTTGTGTTTTTGTGCCAGTACCATACTGTGTTGATTACTGTAGCTTTGTTGTATAGTCTGGAGTCTGGGAGCCTGATTCCTCCAGCTCCGTTTTTCTTTCTCAAGATTGCTTTGGTTATTCGGGGTCTTTTGTGTTTCCATACAAATTGTGAAATTTTTGTTCTAGTTCTGTGAAAAATGCCATTGGTAGTTTGATAGGGATTGCATTGAATCTGTAGATTGCTTTGGGTAGTATAATCATTTTCACAATGTTGATCTTCTAATCCAAGAACATGGTACATCTCTCCATCTGTTTGTATCATCTTTAATTTCTTTCATCAGTGTCTTAAGGAAAACTGGTTTTTATAGTTAATGTATTCAAACCATAATCCAAATAAATTCCCCACAATGCATTTAGTTGGTGTGTCTCTTAAATCTCTTTAGTAGTCATAGTTTTTTGTTGAGGAAACCAGAGCTTTTGACCTGTTGGTTTTTTTCGTTTCCTGATTTTGCCGATTTGTACTCTTCTTTTTGTCTAAGCTATTCTTTTATTCCTTCTACTTCCTATAAACTGGTAGCTAGATCTAGAGCCTTGATCAGGTTGAAATTCGATTTTTTGGAAGGATGCTTTTTAAATCAGAGAAAATTAATTGAAATGTATAAGGACAGAATCCAATTTTAGATAAAGGTGTGATGTTGTGTTTTTAGAGCTGTCTGGATACAGAAGGAAAGTACCCCTACCATTTGCCTGAAATTTCTAGGAAAAGAATAGACCTTAAAGTTGCTCATCAGTAGTATCATTTAGTAGTGAAATTAAGATAAGCTTCGATTATAATAGAGGAAATTTTTTTAAAAAACTGAAGTGATTGATAATAATGCACAACCTGTATGGTCATCAATAATGACATCATATTAAATCCAGGATGTTACTGACAATAAACTTTTATTCAGATGAGAACAGATTAGATCATGATCAGCCAGGGATAATGGACAGAGAGTCCCCAACTTATGATGGTTCAACTTATGATTTTTTGACTTTCTGATGGTTCCTACAAAATAAGTAGGAACCATATTTTGAATTTTGATCTTTCCCCCAGGCTAGTGATATGCTGATACTCTTTGGTGATGCTGGGCAGTGGCAGCAAGCCACAGCTCCCCATCAGCCACGCGATCATGAGAGTAAATGGCCAATACACTTACATCCATTCTGTACCCATACAACCATTCTGTTTTCCACTTTCAGTACAGCATTCAATAAATTACATGAGACATTCAACACTTTATTACAAAATAGGTTTTGTGTTAGATGATTTTGCCCAACTGTGGGCTAATGTAAGTGTTCTGAGCACATTTAATGATGTTCAGTAGGTTAGTATATTAAATGCATTTTCAACTTAATGATACTTTCAACCAACGTAGGGTTTATCATATGTAAAACCCCATTGTAAGTCAAGGAAGGTCTGTATTTCTTTCCAGTTTTGAACCCATCCTGTTTTCCAAGGAAAAGAGGTAGCAAGAGTGGAAGAGATGAGTGCCGCCTCCCATGCCACTTTCCCACCTTGGTCATTTAGAGATGGAATACAAAGAGAAGCAGATACATACCCAGGGCAAATCCAGAAGAATTCTGTTCAAGGAAATTTCAAAAACTGGTGCATGAGGGAGATTAGCTCGGTGCTTTGTGACCACCTAGAAGGGTGGGATAGGGAGGGTGGGAGGGAGACGCAAGAGGGAGGAGATATGGGGATATATGTATATGTATAGCTGATTCACTTTGTTATAAAGCAGAAACTAACACACCATTGTAAAGCAATTATACTCCAATAAAGATGCTAAAAAAACAAACAAACAGGAAAAAAAAGAGACTGGTGCATAATTAAACTGGGATTTCTAAAAGGGGAATTATAAGCTGTCTGAGGTTCTTCAGCCCATGCTCTGGGCTGGCTGCTTTGTGAGGCTCATGGAATGGCATGACCCTTGCCCCTGCAGAGTTCACACGCTGAAGGAAAAGAAAGGGTGCACGCACCCACCACACACGGGGTCCCCACCCCAATACACACACAACCCCAAGGTCTGCAAGTTTGATGCTTTCATTTCCTCACCTGAATATGATGTAAGAACAGCCTTCTCCCACTAATCCAGGGCTTCCAACACTGAGGGGAACCTAACCCCCTTCCTACTCCACGTGCCTGTTTCCAATGAATTGTACAAAGCTTTCCTTTGTGTTCTCAAGTTAAATTTTGGTGAATGATACATATTAAGCCCATTTATTTACAACTGTCATTGTGAAGATGTAACCTCGCTAAAATGGTCTTGATGTCAGAATTGAAATTGAATTGTAAAGTAATATTTTGCTACAAAATAAAATTTCAATTTTTTATCACTTCTCTCCAGGAGAGAATGTTAAGGTTTTTCTTTTCTGGTGGAGAATAAGGAAAAAATAGCGATTTGAAATGTCAGTGTTTCTAAACCCAGCAGGTATTTTAAACTGTTTAAATGTAATCAGTTCTGGCATTGCTTTCCTTTGGTTTCTTTGCTGGAGAGGTCCATCCTCCTACCAAATAAGAAGTAGGTTTTTTTGTTTTGTCTTGTTTTGTTTTTTTTTTTTACAGTTGTGACATTCAAAAGCTAATAATTCTTTTTATAGATGTAAAGCCCTTCAAGGTAACTTACTGTGTCTAGAGAGAGACTGGGTTATGTCGTTTACTTTTTATTATTTTACACTTTAAAATATTTTGTGAACTTGTATAGTTAACATGGTTAATTTTTTGCTTTTCTTGGGTTGGTTGCAGGGCCAAATGCCTGAAGACCATAGTAGGCCGGCTTCACAGTGGTGTACTTAAGCAATGAATATTCATAAACTACGTCAAAATATACACTAGCCATCGATGTGAAGGAAAACATAGCCATGACACAGATCCCAAAATAAAATGGCAGAGATCAGCATTATGCAGAGGGCCGTCAACCTAAAGGGAGGGCTCTCCTATGCAGACTTCCCGAAGTTCTCGAAGCAGGTCTACTCATCGAGGACTATGAATCACGACACGTGTGTGGCACACAAGACCACGTGATCTCAGACAAGCAGGATCCAAGATGATGTGTTTGCTCTGACCCAAGACTATGAACCAGACCTCGGAGCTCACCCTCAACTGCTGCTGCCACTCAGCCCCCGGGCAAGAACCCACAGGGATCAGAGTGAAATGTCAGCCAGAGAGAGGTCCATCCTCGACACTGCCAGCACCAGGTAACTGATTACATGTAAGAGTCTTATCTGACTCCAGAGCGTCAGATCCAATGATCATATAATACCAACACTGCTGACAAGGGATATGGTAACTGGACATGATGGATAGAAAATGAAATTCACAGACTATACGTCTGAGAGTTTAAGATGGACTTTTGATTTCATAATGTTTTAAAGAAACAACAAAGGTTTGCATGACAGATTCAATGACACTACAGAATGTTGCTGAATAGTCAGTGACACTTTTAAAGGTGAAGAACTGGGTGCCAAGGGGAAGATCAGATCAACCTGAAGGATACCAAATCAAGTCCTCAGACCTAATTTTCATGGAAGAGGAAAAAGAGAAAGAGAGATAAAAGAAGTAAAGTGAGCCACTAGAGCAAAATTGGGGATGTTCATTGAGAGGTAATCATTTTGGTAAATCAAAGTACGAGTAACACATTTATGCTTTTATGGTGGTTAAGTGATTAGGCTGTGAAGTCGGACTGTCTGAGTTTGAATCCTGGCCCCACTGTTTAGTGGCTGTATGTCTTTAAGAAAGTTGCCGGTACTTTCTGTGCCTCCCCTTCCTTTCTGTCAAATGGGGATAGTAAGAGTTCTCAGCTTCACACGATTATGAGGATTAAATGATCTATGCACATAAACTGTTTTAACACAGTCATTGGCAGGCAGCAAATGCTTAGTAATTTTAGTTGATGTCAACATAATCACCAAGCAAACAGTAAGTAGAAATTATGATGCTGCTCTATCCTATTTTGTGTCCCCCAAAGCCAGTGATGCCAGGGCTCTCCCAAAAATGTCACTCAGGCTGATTTCTCTGTACCAATTTTGGAAGGATAACTAACAAAGAAAAAAATCTTTTGCCATGAGACCGCAGGAGTTAAGTACAATTGAAAGAGTAATAGCCAAGTAGAGTGATTATTTGAAAGCTCACAGTTGCTTTCTACTGTATTAAATTTCTACTGTAAACTTGAATTAGAGTGAATAAAAAGGTTAAGGTTAGAAATTCCACCTGATTAAGTAATTGCCTTCAAAGACCAATCATTTACCGTCAAACATCGTGTTGAGCCTAAATTATGAGAACTATAGAAAGAACTGTCATTGTTCCAAGACATTCAAAGTAGTTTTTAGTACACTGATGTTAAAAAAAAAAACAGACACTATAAATTGTTCCTGTATCACGATAGAAAGAAAATCATATAAATCCTAAATATTAAATTTCTTTTATTTCTTTACCTAGAAATAACTCTACATCAAATATCAGTACATAATTTATCATTATCACAAAAAGTGATTCTGGATAAGAGGGAAAGATAATCTCAAAATTCACCCATCAATTATCAGGCTGTTCCAATGACCAAATCAACCTCATGTTCACCTTGTTCATCTGCATAACTCAATATTAATATAATAAAACTTGCCCCGACTATATATTTTTTAATCGTACTTAATCCTTTGGCTAAGATTTGCTGGGAAGGAAAAAAACCCATATAATATAAGGTAACCAAATATAAACTTAGCTTACTTCTTACTCAGATTATAGTTAATCGACTTAATATAAAGAAAAACTAAAATATCTTCTGAAATAATATATCTGATCTCCCTTTAATAGGAAAACATTTTTTAAAGCATAGAATACTTTTTTGTTTTTTTGGTGTTTTTTTTTTTGTGGTACGCGGGCCTCTCACTGTTGTGGCCTCTCCCGTTCCGCACGCTCAGGCTCAGCGGCCATGGCTCACCCCGGCCCAGCCGCTCCGCGGCATGTGGGATCTTCCTGGACCGGGGCAGGAACCCGTGTCCCCTGCATTGGCAGGCAGACTCTCAACCACTGAGCCACCAGGGAGGCCCTAGAATACTTTTTTAATACTTATCTCTGTCACTTCCAGCCACCTCTTCCCAAGCTATACTAGCAAGAATTTAACACCAGCCAAGGGAATCTACCTAAAGAACAGAGAAATTCAGTAGAAGGATGATTACAAGATAAATGAAAAAAAAAAAATCAACAACTTTTCCAAATACTATCAATAAACAATTAGACAATGGGATGGAGGAAAAAAGAACCCCTTCATGACAGCAACAAAAACTTAATATATGTTGAGGCCTATATGAAGAAAATTATAAAATTATAAAGAAGGATTCTTGTTTATTCATTTAACAAAAATTTACTAAGAACCAGGCTGTATTAAGTGCTGAAAGTATAGCACTGTATAGGACATTGCTGCCCTTGATGAGTTCATGGTTACATGAATAAGCAATCACAGAACGTACAACAAAAGACGCAACATTTGATGGGAGCACTGTGTGTCTTGTGTGTGGGGAGTGGAGGGATAATTAATTCAGGTTAGGGCAGCGTCAGGATTCCTAGAAGAGGTGATGGCTGACCTGAAGGATGACGAAGTTTGGCCAAAATCAGAAAGTGAGAAAATGCAGGCATTGTGGGTACCCTCATGCAGTTTGGTGTTACTAGAGCATAAAATTTGAGGAAAGAGTAATTAAAAATAAGGAAAAGGTATAAATGGAAAAATACAACATTCCTCGATGAAACCTAGGAATGAAACAATTGTAAAAACATCGATTTCTCCCCAAATAAATATTTCTATTCAACACAATTCCAATAAAAATCCCAATTTGGGGTAGAGGGAGAATTTTATCAACTATTCTGTTTCATCTGCAAGAGTAAATGGATTACAAACAAGACTTTTCTGAAATTTTTTAATAAAAAGGAAGAATGAGCCCTACCTACCAAATCAAAAGAGCAGACTATAAAGTTATAGTCATTACACATTATAGTCCAGGCAGAGGAATAGGAAAATAAGATACACACTTCAGAAAGAAACCCAGGCACACAACTTTGTATGTGATAAAGATGGCATTTCAAATCAGTGGGGGAAAACATAATAGCCCATGAGTGGGACAATTTTCTTAGCCACGTGGAAGAAAATTTACATTAGGTTTTCACATTTCTTGCTACAGACACACACACACACACACACACAACTTCAGATAAATTTAAAATATCAATGTAAAAAATGAAACTACAAAAATATTAAGACAATCCAGAAGGGAACCGTTTTATTATCTTAGAATGGGGTAGGACTTTTCAAATCAAGACTTGATATTTAGAAAATCCATAAAGGAAAAGAAAGACAGATTTTACTACTTAAAACTGAAAACTTCTGTTAAGCAAAAGACAAAGATTAGAGAAAGAAAAACTGACTTGAATTTTTAAATGAGCAAGATAAAAAAGACAAAGAGCTAATATCCCTAATATACCGAGAGCACTCACAAATCAACTCAGAAAACACTCAGTAGAATAGAACTGAGGACGAAAGAACAGACCAATGAAGCTAACATAGGAAAAGATGCTCAAACTTGCTAGCTGTCAGAAAATTCAAATTTAAAACTCATAAGAGACCGTTCCATTTTTGGACCATGAGGCACAAAAATTTAAAAGACTGATACATCCAGGATTAGTAAGAATGTGGAGAGATGGGGCATTGTACATTGCTAGTGGAAATATACCTCGGAGCAGGTTTCTGAAAGGTAATTGGGTAGTACCTGTCAAAACTGACCAAAGCAAATCTACTTTTAGAACTCAGTGTATATGTGCAAGCATTGTTTATAAAAAGGAAAAACGCGAAGCATCCTCAATATTCATTAATAGGAGAATGGGTAACTAACTCACAGCATATTCCTAATATAGACTACTACTCAGCCATTAAAAAGAATGAGATAGGTCTGTATAACTAACACAGAAGGACGTTTGTAATGCACTGATGAGTCAAAAGAGCAAGCTAAGGAACACCATTACGTCAGAGGTCCCTGAGACCATCCTCAGGTTGGATGATTTGCTAGAAGGACTCATGGGACCCAACAAACAGTTGTACCCGTAACTATGATTTACTACAGCAAAAAAACACAAAGCAAAATCAGGGAAAAGGGGCATGGATGAAGGGGCGCGGGTGAAGTCCAGAGGCCCAAGCTCCCAACCGTCCTCTCCCTGGACTCACCTGGATCCAATTCCTCCAGCAACGAAATATGAAAATTCATGTAAAATAGGCTACCAGGGAACCTCATTAGAGACTTGGTGCCCAGGGTACGTACTGGGGGCTGATCACATAGGCACTTGCTGCCTAGCCTGTTCCAAAATTGCAGACACCCAGAGGAAAGCAGGTGTCTAGCATAAACTATATTGTTTGTACAAACAGTTTAGATACAGCGAGCCACTCTAATCAGTTCTGGGGATGGTGAGAGTCCTCCCAGGTTCCAAGTCCCCCCACACCAGCCAAGGGCCAACCTGGCAAGCAGGCCCTTCTGTACATAAGCTGTCTCAGGCCTACTCTGGTAACGCTTTTTTGTACAACCATGAAGAGTAAAAACAGACCACATAACGGGAAGAAGATGTATTTAGAGTTGGCACGACCAGGTTCTAGTTCCATCTTTGCTAACTCCATTTTCTCATCTGTAAACTTCATTCGTCCTTAGGTACATTGGTTCAGCGTTTATTGAACACCTATTATACACTGTCCCAGATTGGGGGGCGGGGGGATACAGGAGTGAATAAAACAAAGGCCCTGCCTCTTGGAGCTTACATTCTATCTACACAAGATCAATATGTAGTGTGTCCAGTGGCTGTAAATGCTGTGCAGAAAAACAAAGCAGGGTAAGAACAGCTTGGGACCGAGGAGGGAGGGCGGGCGGACTGCTAATGCATTATGGAAAGGTCAGGGAAGGCCTCTCTGATGGGTAACACTGAGGCCATCTCAAGGAAGCAAGGACCAGAGCATGCAGATTTCTGGAGGAAGAGCATCCCAAGAGGAGGGGAAACATGCAAAGCCTTGGGATAATGCTTCACACAGGTGAGGAGCAGCAGCGCCCAGAGTAGCTAAAGCTATGGGTCATTACCTTCCTTCACAGGATTGTGTGAGGACCCAAAACAATGTGTAAATGTACTTCATAAGCCAAATTGACATTTTTATTAAATAGCTTTAATTTGGGGGAACTTAACATATTATTTATAGGAAATACTTTTGGAATTCTGCTTTTTTCCTATTTTGGTACTTAAATAAGATGTACTCTGGGACTTCCCTGGTGGCACAGTGGTTAAGAGTCAGCCTGCCCATGCAGGGGACAGGGGTTCAATCCCTGGTCCAGGAAGATTCCACGTGCCGCAGAGCAACTAAGCCCGTGCACCACGACTACTGAGCCTGCACTCTAGAGCCCGCGAGCCACAGCTACTGAGCCCTCGTGCCACAATTACTGAAGCCCACGCACCTAGAGCCTGTGCTCCACAATAAGAGAAGCCACCGCACCGCAGCGAAGAGTAGCGCCCACTCGCCGCAATTAGAGAAAGCCCACGCACAGTAACGAAGACCCAACGCGGCCAAAAATAATCAATAAAGAAAATTTTTTAAAAAGATGTACTCTTACTTACAGATATTCAAAAGAGATCATTCTTTTAACTTACATGTACAAGAAAATATACCTTTCAGAAAATATTTAATTACCATATTTTACATTTTGAACATTCGCCATTTTCTTTAAAAAAAATCAAGAATCTATTCTATTAATAAAGCTATAAAAATGGGCATCTTTGACTGTTGCACTACAAAGACTTCAAGTGACAAATATATTAAATTCAACAGTTTTAAGACCCCATTATCCAATAATGATACCCTTTTAACCTAAGTCAGTGTAACGAAACATTTCCAACCAATACTAAGATCATTTCTGTTAGTATCCGGCAGACTTCTGGCTTTTATTGTCTTCTCCATTGTTGGCTTATGAACTTTGTTTTGTTGTTTGTTTTTGCATATACTATGAGCTCAGCTGAAAACCCTAGAATAATATTAGGCTCATTAAAAAGTTCATGCTGTCCCTGGATTCGCCCCCTCACGTGCCAATGTAAATCTTAAATGTCTGTTTCTCTGCCTCATCCTCATACCATTCAACCCAATGGATATGAAATGTTTCTACATGGGAAAAAACCATCAACCTTCTCATCCCATTAGACTTTCTTTCCTTTTATTTTTACTTTTGAAAAACACTAAAGTATTATTCTACTGAGCTACGATTTAATGGGCAAATATATGCAGAGTAATTTGAATTTTAAAAGTTTTTTGTTTTGCCTTCCTGTCAAGAAATAAAGCAAATAATGTAAGAGCTGTGGTTTTCTCTGAGTCGTGTCTTTAGAGACTTACAAAGCAGCTATTGTTCCTTTTCCTCACCTACAGGGAAATCTGGCACACAGTTTGACCTCAGGAGGGGGTTGAGAGGCAGTGGTCACAAAGCCTGGCTGTGAAAATTACATGCAAATGAATGTGCTTTCCACCCATGGGGCAGGGGCACAGAAAGGTGGCTGCCAGCCCAGCGTCCTGCAATACTAAACTTCACCCAAATCCAATTTGCCGCAAGGTATGAACCCAAGTTCCCTTCACCGAGTGTCACACTGATCTCACTGGTGGTGTTGACGCATCACTAACAGTGCCTCGGTTTTTGTTCCTTGATACTGTTCGGGGTTTTTTTTTCCTATTCCTTGAGAGAAAACGGGTGATGCAAATGACCTGATCTTTGTGGGGGAGCCACTCCACCTTGCTCCACACAAAGCCAAGGTCCTTTCTGCATCTTACACACACCTTCGCTAAAGCAATCATCTCAAGTACAGTAATCGTCAGAGCCCGCTGGTTCCTTTATCACATACTCCTGGGACTAGTGCAGTTTCTGGCACAGCAGTAGGCAGTTAGTACGTGTGTGTTTACTGGATGAACAATGCGTAAATCTATGCGTGCAAGAACGAATAAGCAAATGAGTAAATGTACAGATCAAAGAACAAATCAGCAAATGATATAAGTGGTCCATGTGACTTAAAAGGGGTAGGTGATAAAGAAATAAGACAAAGAGTAAACATTCTATTTTCACGAAACGTGCCAAAATATCAGGCAGAAACATAAAATACAGAATTATATTTGCAGCCAGAACCTTCTGTTAAATCAAGGACCTCAATTAAGAACAAGCGGGAAGGAGGAAAAGACACAGAGATTTTCAATTGGAAAACTTACACTGCCCTCAAAACTGGAGAAAGACGCAAAGAAACAAAGGATGGATCTCAAAATGAAAATATTCTAACAATTAACACTATCCAAGGCAAGTGAATGGTGTAAATTGAAGCAAAAAGTCCAACAGCCAACTAAGTTTTGACAAGGGCACCAAGAACACACAACGGGGAAAGGACAGTCTCTTCAATAAATGGTGCTGGGAAAACTGGACAGCCACATGCAAAAAAATGAAACTGGACCCCTGTCTTATAACACTCAAAAAATTACCTCAAAAATGGATTAAAAACTTCAATGTAAGACCAGCAACCATAAAACTCCTAAAAGAAAACATAGGAGAAAAGCTCCTTGACATTGGTCTTGGCAAAGATTTTTTTTTTTTTTTTTTTGGTACGTGGGCCTCTCACTGTTGTGGCCTCTCCCGTTGCGGAGCACAGGCTCCGGACGCGCAGGCTCAGTGGCCATGGCTCACGGGCCCAGCCACTCCGTGGCATGTGGGATCTTCCCGGACCGGGGCACGAACCCACGTGCCCTGCATCGGCAGGTGGACTCTCAACAACTGCGCTACCAGGAAAGCCCAAGATTTTTTTTTTTTAATTGGAGTATAGTTGATTTTTTTTCATGGAAAGGCATTTTATTTTAAATATAGCAATGTGTACATGTCAATTCCAAACTCCCAATCTATCCCTCCCTCCCACCTTTTCCCCCCATAACCGTAAGTTCGTTCTATAAGTCTGCGAGTCTGTTTCTGTCTGGCAAAGATTTTTTGGTTAAGACACCAAAAGCACAGGCAACAAAAGCAAGTGGGACTACATCAGACTAAAGCGCTTCTGCACAGCAAAGGAAACCATCAACAAAATGAAAAGGCAACCTACAGAATGGGAGAGATATTTGCAAACCATAGATCTGATAAGGGATTACTATCCAAAATATATAGAGAACCCATACCACTCAATAGCAAAAAAGCAAATAACCCATTTAAAAATGGACAAAGGACCTGAATAGACATTTTCCCAAAGACAACATACAAATGGCCAAAGTACATGAAAAAGTGCTCAAAATCACTAATCATCAGGGAAATGCAAATCAAAACCACAATGAGATCACCTCACACCTGTTAGGATGCCTATTATCAAAAAGACAAGAGATAATAAATGTTGGTAAGGACTTGGAGAAAAGGGAACTCTTGTACACTGTTGGTGGGAATGTAAATTGGTACAGCCATTATGGAAAACAGTATGGTGATTCCTCAAAAAATTTTAAATAGAACTACTATATGATCCAGCAAACCTTTTCCTGGATATAGGTATAGCCAAAGGAAA
Organism: Leucopleurus acutus; assembly: GCF_964270905.1. Lineage (NCBI taxonomy): Eukaryota > Metazoa > Chordata > Mammalia > Artiodactyla > Delphinidae > Leucopleurus > Leucopleurus acutus. The sequence goes on along the minus strand of NC_139142.1, from coordinate 76,478,984 downwards.
TTAAATCAGGATCTCGAAGAGATACCTGCACACTCATGTTCATTGCAGCTTTATTCACAATAGCCAAGATACAGAAGCAACCTAAACATCCTTAAACAGATGAATGGATAAAGAAAATGTGGTGTGTGTGTGTGTGTGTGTGTGTGTGTGTGTGTGTGTGTGTGTGTATACAATGTAATATTAATCCATAAAAAAGAAGGAAATCCTGCCATTTGTAACGACAGGGATGAACCTAGAAAGCATTATGCTAAGTGAAATAAGCCAAACAAATACAAATACTGCATGATCTCACTTACATGTAGAATCTAAAATAGAAAACCTACAGAAGCAGAGAGTAGAATGGTGGTTGCCAGGGGCTGGGGGAGATGGAAATGGGGAGATGTAGGTCAAAGGATACAAATTCTCAATTATATGAAGAATAAGTTCTGAGGATCTAATGTTCAGCATGGTAACTATAGTCAATAATACTGTACTGCATACTTGAAAGCTGCTGAGAGTAGATCTTAAGTATTCTCACCATTAAAAAAAAAAGCTAACTAGGTGAGGTGATGAATATGTTAATCACCTTGATCTTGGTAATCATTCCACAATGCATATGTATAGCAAAATCATTACACTGTATACTTTAAATATATACAATTATATTCGTCAATTATTTTCAAGAAAGCTGGGGGAAAAAATCATAAAAATAAAAGGGAAGGGGTTTCCCTGGTGGCGCAGTGGTTGGGAGTCCGCCTGCCCATGCAGGGGACACGGGTTCGTGCCCCGGTCCGGGAGGATCCCACATGCCGCGGAGCGGCTGGGCCCGTGAGCCATGGCCGCTGAGCCTGCGCGTCCGGAGCCTGTGCTCCGCAACGGGAGAGGCCACAACAGTGAGAGGCCCGCGTATAGTCAAAAAAAAAAAAAAAAAAAAAAAAAAAGGAAAAAATCCTAAAATATTTATTAGAAAACACAGCTTTAAAATATTCCACTTGTACAAGGATCTACTATGTAGCACAGGGAAGTGTATTCAATATCTTAATTATCTATCTATAATGGAAAAGAATTTGAAAAATAATACATATATATGTATGCATGTATAACTGAATCACTTTGCTGTATACCTGAAACATTGTGAATCAACCATAGTTCAACAAATAAAATATTCCACTTGTTATTAATAAGTAAGTTTCAGAAATGCATCCTCAGGGAAACTTTAATATACAGGAGAAGATGCAGGCAAACACCAGCCCTGCTTGTATTATAAGGCAGTATTTTCCTGAAGATTCTCTACTTTTAAACTATTTTTTTTTTTGCAATACCTAATGACCTAATATAAATTCTTTAGAAACTTACTTTTGTTCTTTTTGCATTTTATCTTTCCTGAGTAAAAATCGTGGTCCTCTACTAGGAAAATGAAAAGGGCCTGAGATGTCTCGGAACTGATGAGAGGAACCGCAGCAGTGGGCATGCACTCCACGGGCCCTCCTTCTTTGCTCTGCAGCACCTCAGAGCAGCTACTTCTGGTTCACACCAAATGTGCAATAAATGGAAGAAGCAGCTGGAAGAGAGTATGGCCACAGTGTTCCATCGAAGATACCAAGTTCCTTCTCAAAATTTCTCAAACAGAAAAGCGTGGGAAGGAGGAACAACCATGATGCCAAGAATTTCAAATAGGTTTTCACCAGCTCCTAAAAATGGAGAACTGGGAAGAAGCTGCTGAATCCTATGACACCTCTGGAAGGCGCCTGCTCTGCATAGTCTGGTTACAGAACATTCAGATACTCACAGACCTTTCTCAGGACTTCAGTTCCTAGGGCAGTAGCACAAAACGGGTGGCTTAAAACAACAGAAATTTCTTCACTCACAGAGGCTAAAAGTTGGAAGTCAAGGTGTTGGCAGAGCTATGCTCTCTCTGAAGGCTCTAGGGGAGGATGCTTGCTTGCCTCTTCCTAGCTTCTGGTGTTGCTGGCAACCCTTGGTGTTCCTTAGCTTGTAGCTACATCACTCCAATAACTGCAGCTGTGGTCACATGGCCTTCTTCCTCATGTATCCTTCCTCTGTGTCCAAATTTCCCTCTTCTTTTAAGGAAAGGACATTGGTCACTGGATTATAGCTCATCCTAATGCAGTATGACCTCATCTTAACTTGATTATATTTGCCAAGACCTTATTCCCAAATAAGGTCCTATTCACCAGTACTGGGATTAGGACATGAACATATCTTTTGAGGGGACACAATTCAATCCATAAGACACACAAGTAGCTATGAAACAAGGCAAAAATATGACAACACAACAAGAAGTATAAAGTGCTTTTGTTCAGAAGCTCTAGGGGGGTTAAGAGAGGGCTTCATCGTAATTGAAAAATAGTATTTGTGAAGACAGTCCTGAGACAGAGGAGTATGATTTGTGCCAGGAGATATGCAGGAGAAAGGTGGGACATTCTAAGTTAAGTGAAGAAATGCTATGATGTTATCATCCAGAGGCAGGAAGCGGTGAATAAGCAGAGAAGAATCCAATTTAGTGAAAGCATTAGCTCTAAGGGTGATATATAGAAAAGGTAGGTGGGAACCAGGTAGCAGGTGGTTGAATATCTAAATAAGGAGCCTGTACTTCACTCACTAGGTGCTTGGGGGCCACTGAGGGACTAACAGTGGTAGAAATAGCCCGCTTTTCTCACCCCTGCCTAGATAACACATAGAAGGGGTTCACATAACATGACAGGGGACTTTTCAAAGTAGTTCTCTGGACAGTTCACATAACCCAGTTTGCAATTACTGGGGCCCAAACTGGGAATTTTCCCTACTGATTCAGCTAACACCTAATATCGGAATTAGAAACAGCTGGAGGGGCCCAAACACTTTTACTACCTGTCATCCAGCGGTCCCCAACCTTTTTGGCATCAGGGACCGGTTTCGTGGAAGACAATTTTTCCACGGACTGGGGGAGGGGGAATGGTTTCAGGATGATTCAATCGCATTACATTTATTGTGCACTTTATTTCTATTATTATTACATTGTAATATATAATGAAATAATTATGCAACTCACCATAATGCAGAATCAGTGGGAGCCCTGAGCTTGTTTTCCTGCAACTAGGTGGTCCCATCTGGGGGTGATGGGAGACACTGACACCCAAGGAGTGTTGCTTATGTTCAATCTACTCCATAATCTCATTTTGGCTGCTGTCCCTACAGAAAACCCTGCTTCACAAAGATAGGATGCTGGAAGCAGAAGCAGGCTTTTCCGTGCTTTTGTGGTAATCTCAGGATATTCCACCTTGACTTTAATCCAGAACGTATGGAGATTTGAAGTTGTCTCAAACATACTTTTGAGGGCACCGTCATTTGCGATCTCGAGCAGTTGATCCTCTTCTAGCATGGACAAAGTCGATTCACCTGGCTTATTCACAAATGGGTCACAGATCCATTCCTTCCCAGTTCGGGTGTCTTTGTGGTTGGGAAGTGATGCTCAAACTCCTTTGAAAGCTGAGATAGGCGATCATGCACCAGCTGGGAGAAAGAAGGCCCCGCCTCAGCCTCTTTCAAAATCTCCGCTAATGTTTGAAACATTGTCAAAAATCCCAATGTTCACTCGTCGCCCCCATAATTCCAGTTTGGCTTTGAATGAAGCCACTTTATCTGCCGACTTGAACACAGTTGTTATTCTCCCCTGAAGTGACAGATTGAGTTCGCTGAGCGGGTTGAATATGTCACATAAGTAAGCAAGTTTTGCAACCCATTCTGTGTCACTGAAATGTGCTGCCAGAGGCAACTGTTCTTCTAAAAGAAATCTCTGGAGCGGCTCTCGTAACTCAAAAACTCTGGCCAGTGATCTACCTTTAGAAAGCCATCTCACTTCTGTGTACAAGAGAAGACGTGTATGCTCTGCGTCCATCTCCTCACAGAGCTGTGTGAACAGAAGTGAATTAAGGGCATGTACTTTAATGTGGTTCATAATTTTAATCACATCCTGCAAAACGTTGTTAAGTTCAGGTGACAATTTTTGGCTAGCCAGCATTTCTCTATGGATGACACAGTGCGTAGACTCACATTCAGAAGCGACCTCTTTGAACCGAGTAGTGAAACCAGAAAGCCGTCCAATCATGGTAGCCACTCCGTCTGTGCATATACTGACACAAAATGACCAATTCAGTTTTCCTGATAAGTAATCATTTGAAGACTTGAATAGTTCTGCAGCTGTGGTGTTGGTTGGCAACAAAAGTGCACATAACATATCCTCATGCACATCCTCCTGAAAAATATACCGCACAAAAACAGGCACTGTTGCCTTGTCATCAACATCAGTAGACTTAGCAACCTGGATTGTACGCCATGGTGACTCAGTAATCCTCTCTAACAATTGTGCCTCAATACCCTCTGCTATTTCATCAATTCGTCTAGCTATGCTGCTAACCGAAAGAGGAAAACGTGCCACCTTTTGAATTGCAGCCTCTCCTAAAAGTTCACAACAAATGTCCTTAGCGGCAGGCAGGATCCACTCTTCACCAATGGTAAAGGGCTTCTTAGCTTTAGCAAGGCGGTTAGCCACTAAGAATGATGCTCTCAGTGCAGACACATGTGATGAAGTGGTGGCCTTCAATAATCGCTTCTGTTTTTCTTGTTCCTGTTTTTTTCTTTTGAAAAACTCCAAAGGCTTGTCTTTTAATGCAGGGTGCTTGGTTTCCACATGGCAAAGCAGTTCTGAAGGTTTCATAACTTGGTTGGATAGCCAGTAGCCACATATTATACAAAGGGGGCTTGGAGAATGTGAATCACCTGTTGCAATAAACCCGTAATTTAAGTAGGACTCTTGGTATTTTCTTTTTTTCTTTCTAACATCTTTATTGGAGTATAATTGCTTTACACTGTTGTGTTAGTTGCTGCTGCATAACAAAGTGAATCAGCTATACGTATATATATATCCCTATATCCCCTTCCTCTTGCATCTCCCTCCCACCCTCCCTATGCCACCCCTCCAGGCGGTCACAAAGCACTGAGCTGACATCCCTGTGCTATGCGGCTGCTTCCCACTAGCTATTCATTTCACATTTGGTAGTGTGTATACGTCAGTGCTACTCTCTCACTTCGTCCCGGCTTTAAATGCAGCTTTCTTTTTGCTGGCAGTCTTAAGAGTCTTCTGCTGTTTCATCATTGTGTCTTTCCCCCTTTTCAAAGAAGCTCTCCAGTGACGTTTGTTTTTTTACTCATTTTGGCTAGGGTTAGCTTGTGGGCTTACCAAAACTGACTGAGACAAGTGCGCAGTGCGGGAAAGAGGCACGGACGGAAGTGGTAAATAAAATAATGGGTGGGCCACGTGCAGACTAAAATAAGTGTCAGATTCTGACTTAAAGCCTGCCACCAGATGCAGCTGTGCAATTGAAGTACATCAACTCACTTGTCACTATTAAGCCTGCCACCAGATGCAGCTTAATCGTCACTTGCCACTCACTGACAGGGTTTTGATATGAGTCTGCAAGCAACTGATTTATTATGGTCTCTTTGCAGTCAAACCTCTCTGCTAATGATAATCTGTATCTGCAGCCACTCCCCAGCGCTAGCATCGCTGCCTCAGCTCCACCTCAGATCATCAGGCATTCTATTCTCATAAGGAGCGCACAGCCTAGATCCCTCACAAGCGCAGTTCACAGTAGGGTTCATGCTCCTGTGATAATCTAATGAGCTGCTGATCTGACAGGAGGCAGAACTTAGGCGGTAACGCGAGCGATGGGGAGCGGCTGTAAATACAGATGAAGCTTCACTGGCTGGCCCGCCACTCACCTCCTGCTGTGCCACCCAGTTCCTAACAGGCCATGGACCGGCACCAGTCTGTGGCCCAGGAGTTTGGGACCCCTGCCATAATCTGTTTCACTCACCTGCTGAAATAGTTCCCTCTTGAAAATGCAACATTAATTCAAAAGTGTTTATACTTATTTGCTTCAGTAAAAGCCTTTTCTAGAGTTAGCTTGCAAGCTAGTACACAAAATTTAGTAAGATTTCTAACTCACAGGGGAACAATTCTTGTAGGTAATTCCTCTCTCCAAAAGAGTATTCCCGGAGTGTAAACCAACTCATTCTTTTAGGTTACAAAGCTGAGGATCCTCAAATCATAGCTTCATTATTTTCTACATACAGGGAGAAAGCGTGCAAATAAGTACATAGAACAGAAGATCTAGTTGACAGCAACTCTGCTGAAATTCACAGGGAGAAGGCCAAGTTCACAATTATTGCTTGTACTCTTGTCTAGCATCCTACATCGGTATTTAAGAACCTTCTTCCCCCCGCCCTTTTCTTCTAAGCCCTCTTCTAGGACTATGTAATTGTAACTGCTCTATGGGAAGGAGTCCTTGAAACCCTTCCCATTTAGGTCATCTCTCCCACAAAGCTACATTGCGTCTAAGTGTTCTCAACTGTCTGAGATCACAGCAACTCTAGCACAGAAAGGTAGATGGAAAAACATTTTTTCTTATTTTAAATACAAAAAGTGTGATTGCATAGCCAGATAATTACAACATGTCAATTACACGATGTCAATTACAACATCATTTTGGTGTCATCCTTCTTTTCTACTACAATATAATTTCCTTAAGGACTAAAACTTGACATTCAGCTATAAATGATATAAGATAGATCTTTCAGAAGATAAAATATGATAAAAGGCATTAACTTTTAAATAAGCAACAGTCACCTACTGGAGCCATGTATCATTCTTTTGGCCACCAGATCTGAATCCCCTTGCTTATGAAACAGTCCTCTTCCTACTATCAAAGCAGAAAATGCCAGATACTCCCTTTTCACTTCTGTAAAACATGGGCACATAAACAAGGCCACACTGATCATTAATACTCATCCCAATATTTGAATCAAAAGCTAATGACAAGGATAAGGGACCATTATTCAGAATCCATTATTAGTATTGGGTGGTCCCAACTATAACCAGTCTCTAAAAGGACAGAGCAGTGCCCAGTGTCAGTGACACTGGTGTGGGTGGTACAAGCGGCAGTGTCCCTCCGCACGGCGGCAGCAGCAAGTCCTCACTCGATCAGTTCTGCAATGTAATTTGAAGCCCTGCTCCTGGCCCTCTAGCCCTCAGCCTGGTCACCAGGCCCTTGCAGAGAGGCTGTGAGCTGCCCAGTACATTTCTACTAAATTCCTTTTCTGCTTAAATTAGCCTAAGTCAGATACTGTTGCTTACAACTAAGACCCTGATTGATACAGTATCTTGGTCTACTTAATTTTACGTATTTTTGGCATTATATAATCTCATTAACTATAAGTTTCCTCAAAGCACAGATGGGATCCTATATAAGGAGATAGGTTCGGCGGGGGGGGGAAAAAGTATATATATATATATGTATGTGTGAATATATATACACATATATATATATATACAAACACATACATATATATATATAATGTTAACTCTTTGCAATGAATAGATCTTCATTGATTCTAAAAGAATGAAAAACAGTATGGCTGTAAAGGAAAAACTCAGCTTTTTCCTTTCCATGTAGGGAAAAATCCAGTTCTTTCCTACTGCATCTTTCTTTACCTTCAGAAAGAACACTTCACTGCTAATCACCAAATGTGTGGAGGTTTTTCCTCACACCAAGCAATTCTCTGCAACACCAGGCTAGGTGTCCTACAATTGAAAACAATTCTGACACTATCTACCCATAGATAGCATCAGATTCCACAGGTTAATGGCTCAGTCCCACAAGACTATCCTCCCTAACCACACACACACACACACACACACACACACACATATATACATACAAACATTCAGACACCAGTCCAGCTGCAAGCCCAGGTTGTCACCTGTGCTTCTGACCAACCCACTATAGATTGGAGATTCAACTAATTTGCTACTACAGCTCCTAGAACTCAGGGAAACATTACTTTCATTTCCCAGTTTATTATAAAAGGATACGATAAAGGATACAAATCAACAACCAGATGGAAGAGATACACAGGGCCAAGTATGGAGAAAGGGCTTGGAGCTTCCATGCTTCAAGAGCATCACCTTCCCTGCACCTCCAAGTGTTCACAAACCAGGAAGCTCCCTGAACCCCGTTTTGGGGGATGTTATGGAGGCTTCATTACACAGGCAAGGTTGATTAAATCACTGACCACTGGCAACTGACTCAACCTTCACTCCCCCTCCCCTTCCCAGAGGTCAGGAGGGTGGGACTGAAAGTTCCAACCCTCTAACAACAGGGTTGGTTCTCCTGGCAACCAGCCTCCATCCTTAGGTGGGGTCCAAGAGTCATCCTGTTGACATTAACAAAAGAAAACCTTTGGTTCTCAGTTGTTAGGAAATTCCAGGAGTTTAGGAGCTCTGTGCCAGAAACAGGGAGGAAGATCAAATATATATTTCTTATTATAAATCACAATATCACAATGGCATATATATAAAAGAACATGAACTTTGGGTCAGAAAGAACTACTTTTCATTGCTTACTTGCTGTGAAATCTTGGGGAAGTTCTTTAAACTCTCTGGGCCTCAGTTTTCTCATTGGAAAAAACGAGGATGATAACACTCATTCTGTAGGGCTATTTCCAGGATAAGAGATAATACGTCTAAAACAGGAACTCCAGAATCTGACATGTATTTGATGCTAAACACACTTTTATACTCCTACCCTCAACAATCTGCCCATCCTCTCAATGTCAAATCCAAACTCATCTCCAGGAATTCTTTGTTCCCAACTAGGGAAAAGGAAAGTAAAATTCACTCCTGAACCCAATCTAACCAAAGCACTGGTGGTCGGTGTACTAGTTAGAATACTGTCTTCCCTACATTTCTAATATACTGTCTTTCTCCTATTTCTAGATTTTCTGATTACCTCCTACACATGAATTACTGTCCTTATATCTATGAAGGCATATATTTACATTAAGTTGTCAAATTTGATTTTATTAATGCAACTGTCCTAACAAAACGAAAACGATTAAGGTCAACTCAACGCCACGCAACTATCTAAGAGTGGGTGCTAGTTTCCCTTTACTTCTTGATCAGAGCTGCAGTCAAACGCACGTGTGTTTGTTCTCCTGCATATGTAAGACGGGTGGGACTGGCAAGGGGCAGCGAAGGCAAACACTGAAGAGGAAATGGAACTCTCACCCACAGGAGGTAGGAGCCCTCCATGCCAATGTAGTCCAGAGAATATTAGAGACACCAGAGGGGCTCTAGCAGTCCTCTGATTCAACTGCTTCACTTTACAGACATAAAAAATGAGGTCCAGGGAGATCGGTTGAAGATGGTGGAGAAGAATTCCTGCGAGAGCACTGCAATCACAACTAACTGCTGAACAATCATTGGCAGGAAGACACTGGAGCTCACCAAAAAAGATACCCCACATCCAAAGACAAAGGGGAAGCCACAATGAGACGGTAGGAGGGGCGCAATCACGATAAAATCAAATCCCATAACTGCTGGGTGGGTGACTCACTAGAAAACAATTATACCACAGAAGTCCACCCACTGGAGTGAAGCTTCTGAGCCCCACATCAGGCTTCCCAACCTGGGGGTCCGGCAACAGGAGGGGGAATTCCCAGAGAATCAGACTTTGAAGGCTAGTGGGATTTCACTGCAGGACTTTGACAGGACTGGGGAAAACAAAGACTCCACTCTTGGAGGACACAGACAAAGCAGTATGTACATCAGGACCCACAGGGAAGGAGCAGTGACCAGACCTTCCTGCTAGTGTTGGAGGGTCTCCTGCAGAGGTGGGGGGTGGCTCTGGCTCACCACGGGGACAAGGAAATGGGCAGCAGAAGTTCTGGGAAGTACTCCTTGGCGTGAGCCCTCCTGGAGTCTGCCATTAGCCCCACCAAAGAGCCTGTAGCCTCCAGGGCTGGGTGCCTCAGGCCAAACAACCAACAGGGAGGGAACTCAGCTCCACCCATCAGCAGACAAGCAGATTAAAGTTTTACTGAGCTCTGCCCACTAGAGGAACACCCAACTCTACCCACCACTAGTCACTCCCATCAGGAAGGTTCCACAAGCCTCTTAGATAGCCTCATCCACCAGAGGGCAGACAGCAGAAGCAAGAAGAACTACACTCCTGCAGCCTGTGGAACAAAAACCACATTCACAGAAAGACAGACAAGATGAAAAGGCAGAGGGCTATGTACCAGATGAAGGAATAAGATAAAACCCCAGAAAAACAACTAAATGATGTGGAGATAGGCAACCTTCCAGAAAAAGAATTCAGGATAATGATAGTGCAGATGATACAGGACCTCGAATAAAGAATGGAGCAAAGATTGAGAAGATGCAAAGACCCAGAAGAATTAAAGAACAAACACTTAGAATAATTTAAAAAACAAACAAACAGAGATGAACAATACAATAACTGAAAGGAAAAATACACTAGAAGGAATCAATAGCAGAATGACTGAGGGAAAAGAACGGATAAGTGACCTGGAAGACAAAATGGTGGAATTCACTGCCACAGACAGAATAAAGAAAAAAGAATGATAAGAAATGAAGACAGCCTAAGAGACCTCTGCGACAACATTAAACACACCAACATACACATTATAGGGGTCCGAAAAGGAGAAGAGAGAGAGAAAGAAAGAAGCCGGGATTATGGTCAAAAACTTCCTAACATGAGAAAGGAAATACCACCCAAGTCCAGGAAGCACAGAGAGTCCCAGGCAGGATAAAGCCAAGGAGAAAAACACTGAGACACATAGTAATCAAACTGACAAAAATTAAAGACAAAGAAAAATTATTAAAAGCAACAAGGGAAAAAGGACAAATAACATACAAGGGAACTCCCATAAGGTTAACAACTGATTTCTCAGCAGAAACTCTACAAGCCAGAAGAGAGCAGCACGATATATTTAAAGTGACAAAAGGGAAGAACCTACAAGCAAGATTACTCTACCCGGCAAGGATCTCATTCATATTCGACAGAGAAATCAAAAGCTTTACAGACAAGCAAAAGCTAAGGGAATTCAGCACCACCAAACCAGCTGTGCAACAAATCCTAAAGGAGTTTCTCTAAGTGGGAAACGCAAGAGAAGAAAAGGACCTACAAAAACAAACCAAAAACAATTAAGAAAATGGTCACAGGAAGATGCATATCAATAATTACCTTAAATGTGAGTGGATCAAATGCTCCAACCAAAAGACACAGGCTTGCTGAAAGGATACAAAAACAAGACCCACATAAATGCTGTCTACAAGAGACCCATGTCAGATCTAGGGACACATACAGACTGAAAATGAGGGGATCGAAAAACATATTCCATGCAAATGGAAATCAAAAGAAAGTTGGAGTAGCAATACTCATATAAGATAAAATAGACTTTAAAATAAAGAATGTTATAAGACAAGACAGGATACTACATAATGATCAAGGGATCAATCCAAGAAGAAAATATAACAATTATAAATATATACGCACCCAACATAGGAGCACCTCAATACATAAGGCAAATACTAACAGCTATAAAAAAGGAAATCAACAGTAACAAAATAATAGTGGGGGACTTTAACACCTCACTTACACCAATGGACAGATCACCCAGACAGAAAATTATTGAGGAAATAAAAGCTTTAAATGACACAAGAGACCAGATAGATTTAATTGATATTTATAGGACATCCCATCCGAAAACAGCAGATTACACTTTCTTCACAAGTGCACACGGAACATTCTCCAGGACAGATCACATCTCGGGTCACAAATCAATCCTTGGTAAATTTAAGAAAATTGAAATCATTATCAAGAATATTTTCTGACCACAACGCTGCGAGAATAGAAATAAATTACAGGGAAAAAAGCGTAAAAAACACAAACACATGGAGGCTAAACAATACATTACTAAATAAACAAGAGATCACTGAAGAAATCAACATATACCTAGAGACAAATGACAATGAAAACACGATGATCCCAAAACTATGGGTTGCAGAAAAGCAGTTCTAAGAGGAAGTTTACAGCAATACAATCCTACCTCAAAAAACAAGAAAAATCTCAAATAAACAATCTAACCTTACACCTAAAGGAACTAGAGAAAGAACAACAAACAAAACCCAAAGTTAGTAGAAGGAAAGAAATCATAAAGATCACAGCAGAAATAAATGAACGAAATGGAAATGAAAAAAACAGTAGCAAAGGTCAATAAAACTAAAAGCTGGTTCCTTGAGAAGATAAACAAAATTGATAAGCCTTTAGCCAGACTCATCAAGAAAAAGAGGGAGAGGACTCAAATCAATAAAATTAGAAATGAAAAAGGAGACGTTACAACGGACACCGCAAAAATACAAAGCATCCTAAGAGACTAGTACAAGCAACTCTATGCCAATAAAATGGACAACCTGGAAGAAATGGACAAATTCTTAGAAAGGTATAACCTTCCAAAACTGAACCAGGAAGAAACAGAAAATATGAACAGACAAATCACAAGTAATGAAATTGCAACTGTCAGTAAAAATCTTCCCAAAAAAAGTCCAGGACTAGATGGCTTCACAGGTGAATTCTATCAAACATTTAGAGAAGCACTAACACCCATCCTTCTCAAACTCTTCCAAAAAACTGCCGAGGAAGGAACACTCCCAAACGCATTCTAAGAGGCCACCATCACCCTGATACCAAAACCAGACAAAGATACTACAAAAAAAGGAAATTACAGACCAATATCACTGATGATGATAGATGCAAAAATCCTAAACAAAATACTAGCAAACAGAATCCAACAATACAATAAAAGGATCATACACCATGATCAAGTGGAATTTACGCCAGGGATGTAAGGATTCTTCAATATATGCAAATCAATCAATGTGATACACCATATTAATAAACTGAAGACTGAAAACCATATGATCATCTCAATAGTTGCAGAAAAAGCTTCTGACAAAATTCAACACTGATTTATGATAAAAACTCTCTAGAAAGTGGCCACAGAGGGAACCTACCTTAACATAATAAAGGCCATATACGACAAACCCACAGCAAACATTCTCAGTGGTGAAAAAGTGAAAGCATTTCCCATAAGATGAGGAAGAAGACAAGGACGTCCACTCTCACCACTCTTATTCAACATAGATTTGGAAGTCCTGGCCACGGCAATCAGAGAAGAAAAAGAAATAAAAGGAATGCAAATTGGAAAACAAGAATTAAAACTATCACTATTTGCAGATGACATGATAGTATACACAGATAATCCTAAAGATGACAACAGAAAACTTCTGGTGCTAATCAACGAATTTGGTAAAGTTGCAGGATACAAAATTAATGCACAGAAATCTCTTGCATTCCTATACACTAACAACAAAAGATCAGAAAGAGAAATTAAGGAAACAATCCCATTCACCACTGCAACAAAAAGAATAAACCACCTTAGGAATAAACCCACCTAAGGAGGTAAAAGAACTGTGTGCAAAAAACTATAAGACACTGATGAAAGAAATAAAAGATCACACGAACAGATGGACAGATATACCATGTTCTTGTATTGGAAGAATCAACATTGTGAAAATGACTATACTACCCAAAGCAATGTACAGATTCAATGTAATCCCTATCAAACCACCAAAGGCATTTTTCACAGAACTAGAACAAAAAATTTCACAATTTGTATGGAAACACAAAAGACCCCGAATAGCCAAAGCAATATTAAGGAAGAAAAACGGAGCTGGAGGAATCAGACTCCCTGACTTCAGACTATACTACAAAGCTACAGTAATAAAGACAATATGGTATTGGCACAAAAACAGAAATATAGATCAATGAAACAGAATAGGAAGCCCAGAGATAAACCCATGAACCTATGGTCAACTTATCTATGACAAAGGAGGCAAGACTATATAGTGGAGAAAAGACAGTCTGTTCAACAAGTGGTGCCGGGAAAACTGGACACCTACATGTAAAAGAATGAAATTAGAACACTTCGTAACACCATACACAAAAATAAACTCAAAATGGATTAAAGGAGAGATCTTCAAGATGGTGGAAGAGTAAGACGTGGAGATCACCTTCCTCCCCACAAATACATCAGAAGTACATCTACATGTGGAACAACTCCTATAGAACACCTACTGAACGCTGGCAGAAGACCTCAGACCTCCCAAACGGCAAGAAACTCCCCACGTACCTGCAGGGTAGGGCAAATGAAAAAAGAGTAAACAGAGACAAAAGGATAGGGACGGGACCTGCACCTCTGGGAGGGAGCTGTGAAGGAGGAAAAGTTTCCAAACACTAGGAAGCCCCTTCACTGGCAGAGACAGGGTGTGTGTGGGGGGGACACTTTGGAGCCACGGAGGAGAGCGCAGCAATAGGGGTGCAGAGGGCAAAGCAGAGAGATTCCCGCACAGAGGATGGGTTCCAACCAGCACTCACCAGCCTGAGAGTCTTGTCTGCTCACCCGCCAGGATAGGTGGGGGCTGGGAGCTGAGGCTTGGGTTTTGGAGGTCAGATCCCAGGGAGAGGACTGGGGTTGGCTCCGTGAACACAGCCTGAAGGGGGCTAGTTCCCCACAGCTAGCTGGGAGGGAGTCCGGGAAAAAGTCTGGACTTGCCTAAGAGGCAAGAAACCACTGTTTCAGAGTGCATGAGGAGAGGGGTTTCAGAGCACCACCTAAATGAGCTCCAGAGACGGGCGTGAGCCATGGCTATCAGCACAGACACCAGAGAAGGGCATGAGACGCTAAGGCTGCTGCAGCAGCCACCAAGAAGCCTGTGTGCGAGTACAGGTCACTGTCCACACCTCCCCTCCAAGGAGCCTGTGCAGCCCGCGACTGCCAGGGTCCTAGCGATCCAGGGCCAACTTCCCCAGGAGAACACACAGCGTGCCTCAGGCTGTTGCAACATCATGCTGGCCTCTGACACCACAGGCTCGCACTGCATTCCGTACCCCTCCCTCCCCCCTCCCTGGCCTGCGTGAGCCAGAGTCCCCTAATCAGCTGCTACTTTAACCCCATCCTGTCTGTGCGGGAACAGACGCCCTCAGGCCACCTACACGCAGAGGCGGGGCCAAATCCAAAGTTGAACCCCAAGAGCTGTTCGAACAACGAAGAGAAAGGGAAATTTCTCCCAGCAGCCTCAGAAGCAGAGGATTAAATCTCCACAATCAACTTGATGTACCCTGCATCTGTGGAATACCTGAATAGACAACGAATCATCCCAAAATTGAGGCAGTGGACTTTGGGAGCAAAGTTATATTTTTTTTTTTCCTTTTTCTCTTTGTGAGTGTGTATGTGTATGTTTCTGCATGTGATTTTGTCTGTATAACTTTGCTCTTACCATTTCTCCTGGGTTCTGTGTGTCGGTTTTTTGTTTGGGGGGTTTTTTTTAGTATAGTTTTCAGCACCTGTCATCATTGGTGGGTTTGTTTTTTGGTTTGGTTGCTCTCTTCCTTCTTTCTTTTTTTTCTTCTTCTTTTTTTGTTACTTTTTAATTTTACTTTTAATAATTATTTTTATTTTAATAACTTTATTTTATTTTGTATTCTTCTTTCTTTCTTTTTTACTCCCTTTTCTTCTGAGCTGTGAGGCTGACAGGGTCTTGGTGCTCCGGCCAGGTGTCAGACCTGTGCCTCTGAGGTGGGAGAGCCAAGTTCAGGACATGAGTCCACCAGAGTCTGCCCGGCTCCACGTAATATCAAACGGCAAAAGCTCTCCCAGAGATTTCCATCTCAATGCCAAGACCCAGTTCCACTCAAGCTACACTGCTGGACACCCTGTGCCAAACAACCAGCAAGACAGGAACACAGCCCCATCCATTAGCAGAGAGGTGGCCTAAAATCATAATAAGGTCAAGGACACCCCAAAACACACCACTGGACGTGGTCCTACCCACCAGAAAGACAAGATCCAGCCTCATCCACCAGAAAACAGGCACCAATCCCCTCCACCAAGAAGCCTACACAACCCGCTGAACCAACCTTACCCACTGGGGGCAGACACAAAAAACAACAGGAACTAGAACCTGCAGCCTGTGAAAAGGAGACCCCAAACACAGTAAGTTATGCAAAATGAGAAGACAGAGAAACACACAGCAGATGAAGGAGCAAGGTAAAAACCCACCAGACCAAACAAATGAAGAGGACACAGGCAGTCTACCTGATAAAGAATTCAGAGTAATGATAGTAAAGATGATCCAAAATCTTGGAAAAAAGAAGGGAGAAAATACAAGAAACATTTAACAAGGATCTAGAAAAACTAAAGAGCAAGCAAACAATGATGAACAACATTGAACAATAAATGAAATTAAAAATTCTCTAGAAGGAAGCAATAGCAGAATAACTGAGGTAGAAGAACGGATAAGAGACCTGGAAGATAAAATAGTGGAAATAACTACTGCAGAGCAGAATAAAGGAAAAAGAATGAAAAGAACTGAGGACAGTCTCAGAGACCTCTGGGACAACATTAAACGCACCAACATTCAAATTATAGGGGTCCCAGAAGAAGAAGAGAAAAAGAAAGGGACTGAGAAAATATTTGAAGAAATTATAGCTGAAAACTTCCCTAACATAGGAAAGGAAATAGTCAATCAAGTCCAGGAAGCGCAGAGAGTCTCATACAGGATAAATCCAAGGAGAAACACGCCAAGACACATATTAATCAAACTATCAAACATTAAATACAAAGAAAACATATTAAAAGCAGCAAGGGAAAAACAACACACAAGGGAATCCCCATAAGGTTAAGAGCTGATCTTTCAGCAGAAACTCTGCAAGCCAGAAGGGAGTGGCAACACATATTTAAAGTGATGAAGGAGAAAAACCTGCAACCATGATTACTCTACCCAGCAAGGATCTCATTCAGATTTGATGGAGAAATTAAAACCTTTACAGACAAGCAAAAGCTGAGAGAGTTCAGCACCACCAAACCATCTTTACAACAAATGCTAAACGATCTTCGCTAGGCAAGAAACACGAGAGAAGGAAAAGACCTACAATAACAAACCCAAAACAATTAAGAACATGAGAATAGGAACATACATATCGATAATTACCTTAAATATAAATGGATTAAATGCTCCCACCAAAAGACACAGACTGGCTGAATGGATACAAAAACAAGACCATATATATGCTGTCTACAAGAGACCCACTTCAGTCCTAGAGACACATACAGACTGAAAGTGAGGGGATGGAAAAACATATTCCATGCAAATGGAAAGCAAAAGAAAGCTGGAGTAGCAATTCTCCTATCAGACAAAATAGATTTTAAAATAAAGACTACTACAAGAGACAAAGAAGGACACTACATAATGATCAAGGGATCAATCCAAGAAGATAACAATTGTAAATATTTATGCACCCAACATAGGAGCACCTCAATACATAACGCAAACTCTAACACCATAAAAGGGGAAATGGACAGTAACACAATCATAGTAGGGGACGTTAACACCCCACTTTCACCAATGGACAGATCATCCAAGACGAAAATTAATAAGGAAACACAAGCTTCAAATGATACATCAAACAAGATGGACTTAACTGATATTTATAGGACATTCCATCCAAAAACAACAAAATACACTTTCTTCTCAAGTGCTCACGGAACATTCTCCAGGATAGATCATATCTTGGGACACAAATCAAGCCTCGGTAAATTTAAGAAAATTGAAATCGTATCAAGTATCTTTTCCGACCACAACTCTATGAGACTATATATCAGTTACAGGAAAAAAATCTGTAAAAAATACAAACACCTGGAGGCTAAACAATACACTACTTAAGAACCAAGAGGTCACTGAAGAAATCAAAGAGGAAATCAAAAAATACCTAGAAACAAATGACAATGAAAATACGATGACCCAAAACCTATGGGATGCAGCAAAAGCAGTTCTAAGAGGGAAGTTTATGGCAATACAATCTTACCTCAAGAAACATCTCAAGTAAAAAACCTAACCTTATATCTAAAGCAATTAGAGAAAGAAGAACAAGAAAACCCCTGAAGTTAGCAGAAGGAGAAAAATCATAAAGATCAGAGCAGAAATAAATGAAAAAGAAATGAAGGAAACAATAGCAAAGATCAATAAAACTAAAAGCTGGTTCTTTGAGAAGATAGACAAAATAGATAAACCATTAGCCAGACTCATCAAGAAAAAAAGGGAGAAGACTCAAATCAATAGAATTAGAAATGAAAAAGGAGAAGTAACAACGGACACTGCAGAAATACAAAGGATCATGAGAGGTTACTACAAGCAACTATGTGCCAATAAAATGGACAACCTGGAAGAAATGGACAAATTCTTAGAAAAGCACAACCTTCCAACTCTGAACCAGGAAGAAATAGAAACTATAAACAGACCAATCACAAGCACTGAAGTTGAGACTGTGATAAAAAATCTTCCAACAAACAAAAGCCCAGGACCAGTTGACTTCAAAGGTGAATTCTATCAAACATTTAGAGAAGAGCTAACACCTATCCTTCTCAAACTCTTCCAAAATAGAGCAGAGGGAGGAACACTCCCCAAGTCATTCTACGAGGCCACCATCACCCTGATACCAAAACCAGACAAATATGCCCCCAAAAAAGAAAACTACAGGCCAATATGACTGATGAACATAGATGCAAAAATCCTCAACAAAATACTAGCAAACAGAAGCCAACAGCACATTAAAAGGATCACACACCATGACCAAGTGGGGTTTATCACAGGAATGCAAGGATTTTTCAATATACGCAAATCAATCAATGTGATACACCATATTAACAAATTGAAGGAGAAAAACCATATGATCATCTCAATACATGCAGAAAAAGCTTTTGACAAAATTCAACACCCATTTGTGATAAAAACTCTCCAGAAAGTAGGCATAGAGGGAACTTACCTCAACATAATAAAGGTCATATATGACAAAGGCACAGCCAACATCGCTCTCAATGGTGATAAACTGAAACCATTTCCACTAAGATCAGGAACAGGACAAGGTTGCCCACTTTCACCACTATTATTCAACATAGTTTTGGAAGTTTTAGCCACAACAATCAGAGAAGAAAAAGAAATAAAAGGAATCCAAATCGGAAAAGAAGAAGTAATGCTGTCACTGTTTGCAGATGATGTGACAGCATACACAGAGAATCCTAAAGATGCTACCAGAAAACTACTAGAGCTAATCAATGAATTTGGTAAAGTAGCAGGATACAAAATTAATGCACAGAAATCTCTTGCATTCCTATACACTAAGGATGAAAAATCTGAAGGAGAAATTAAGCAAACGGTCCCATTTACCATTGCAACAAAAAGTATTAAATACCTACGAGTAAACCTACCTAAGGAGACAAAAGACCTGTATGCAGAAAACTATAAGACACTGATGAAAGAAATTAAAGATGATACAAATAGATGGAGAGATAGACCATGTTCTTATATTGGAAGAATCAACATTGTGAAAATAACTATACTTCCCAAAGCAGTCTACAGATTCAGTGCAATCCCTATCAAACTACCAATGGCATTTTTCACAAAACTAGAACAAGAAATTTCACAATTTGTATGGAAACACAAAAGACCCAGAATAGCCAAAGCAATCTTGAGAACGAAAAATGGAACTGGAGGAATCAGGCTCCCTGACTTCAGACTATAGTACAAAGCTACAGTAATCAAGACAATATGGTACTGGCACAAAAACAGTAATATAGATCAATGGAACAGTATAGAAAGCCCAGAGATAAACCCAGGCACATATGGTCACCTTATTTTTGATCAAGGAGGCAAGAATATACAATGGAGAAAAGACAGCCTCTTCAATAAGTGGTGCTAGGAAAACTGGACAGCTACACGTAAAAGAATGAAATTAGAACACTTCCTAACACCATACACAAAAATAAAGTCAAAATGGATTAAAGACCTAAATGTAAGGCCAGACACTATAAAACCCTTAGAGGAAAACATGGGCCCGTGAGCCATGGCCGCTGAGTCTGCGCGTCTGGAGCCTGTGCTCCACAACGGGAGAGGCCACAACAGTGAGAGGCCCGCATACCGAAAAAAAAAAAAGAACTTGCTGTATTAAAAAAATAATAAAATTAAAAAGAAAAATGAGGCCCACATTGGTTAACTGGCTTTCCAAAGCAACCAGTTAATAATAGAACAGGGATTAGGGCCAAGTTCTTCTAGTTGATGGTCCACAGCTTTTCCCACCAAACCAAGAATGAAAAGAAAAATGATGATGTATTTGGAGTGTCTTCCCCATCAGCATCTGGACCACCTCTGGCCTAGTATTACAGTATTCCAGGTATCACCAGGTTATGCCCCTGCCCACCCAACTCCAGTTCCCTGCTGACACCTACAAGGCTAAGTCAGTCCATCCAGAACGAATGAAATGTAACCCTGCTTTAGGCCTGCATGTTCTAAATGTCCTCAGAATTTATAAATGTCCTCATAAGTAGTCACCCTGGAAGCACAGATTTCGTGTTGCCACGTGGTTTTCATTCCCCTCACTTCTTCATTCCGACAACCATATACAAGTCAAAATTCAGCAGTGTGTAAGAATCAAACAGAGAGCAAAGGCTGTTTCCCTCAAGTCCTAATAATCCTTGAAAATAATAAAGCACTAGAAATATCCTTGCTGTACTGCCGTAAACCACTAAATTCCCAACACCAAAATAAACTCTACAGAGCAAAGATTTAAAGATTTGAAAAAGGTGAAAGTGCTAGAAAAAAACGTGGGTAAAACTTATTTTATATGTGTGTGTATGTGTGTGTGTGTGTGTGTGTGTGTGTGTGTGTGTATATATATATATATATTTTTTTTTTTTTTTTTTTTTTGAAGTACGTGGGCCTCTCACTGTTGCGGCGCACAGGCTCCGGACGCGCAGGCTCAGCGGCCATGGCTCACGGGCCCAGCCACTCCGCGGCATGTGGGATCTTCCCGGACCGGGGCATGAACCCGTGTCCCCTGCATCGGCAGGCGGACTCTCAACCACTGCGCCACCAGGGAAGCCCTTATTATGTTTTTATAACCTCAGGGGTGAAGATGACCTTTATAAAAACAATACAAAATGTCTGTAACTCCATCAAATGTAAAGCATCTGTATAGCCAAAAGCCATCAAGTCAGAAGACAAATCACACATAAGAGAAATATTTGGAACACAACAGATAAAAGACTATTCATCTACTACAACGTACACTTTACAAATCAATGTTTAAGAAATTTTTGTGGTAAAACAGAGCATAAAAAATGAAATTGGTAAATTCATTAAATTGTACAGTTCGATGGTATTAAGTACATTCACATTGTTACACAACTATGGCCACCATCCATGTCCAGAACTCTTTTCTCCTCCCACACGGAAACTCTGTACCCATTAAACAATGAGCCCCATTCCCACCTCCCCCAGCCTCTGGCAACCACCATTCTACATTTTGTCTCTATGAATTTGACTCCTCTGAGCACCTCATGTACATGGACTCATATATGTCCCTTCTTGTGATTGGCTTATTTCACTCAGCATGTCCTCAAGGTTCCTCCATGTTGTAGTATGTGTCAGAATTTCCTTCCTTTCCAAGGCCGAATAATATTCCATTGTGTGTATATAGCACATGTTTTATCCATTCATCCATCAAAGGTCATTTAGGCTGTTTCCATATACTGGCTACTGTGTACAAATCAATTTTTTTGAAAGACAAAGAATCCAGTTAATGGACAAAACTCCAGCAGGCCCAAGTCCTAGCTCATGCAGAGAACTGCTGCTGGGGAAGAGAAGCCAGCTGAGATGGGAGCAGTCACGTAGGTCTAGAGTGACAAAGCTGGAGATCTGAAGTGTGACCAACGTCCCTCGCACGATGCTTGCTGAGTTCTGAAGATGCTGCAGAGACTAACATGTTTTCATACATTCTTAATATCCCCTGCAGCAGCCCCCCACCATTAGGAGCTGCCTGCCTGGGCTGTCCCTCAAATGATCTCCCTAAGCACCAGTTATTTTTTCCGTGCTTGAGTCAGTCAGTCATCCAGTCACAAACTTGCGTAGGTTCCGAGTGGCCAGCTTCTACTCTGTTTGTCCCTTAAGCCCTATTACGTTTGTGTGTGATTTTGCAAAATCCCAGGTTTCTCAGGAAGGCATACAGCAGAAACGTCTTTACTTCCACACCCGGGCACAAAGAAGACATTTTGTGCCTTCTCCTTTAGAGAGAGGAAGAAAGCTAGGTAACAGGCTGGCAATTCAGAGAAAAAGACAAAGGTAAAATGTGCAGGGTGAGGGGGCAGTAAGAGCTCTCATGTAAATAAACTGTTTGCCCATTTGTGACTATAAAATGATTTTACACTAAATCAGTGCACTAACAGTAATGTGAACGAATAATGATATGTTACTAGTTCAAGGTTTGAACAAGAAAGCAGGAATCTTTTCTTCCCATTAACAATAGCACTTGCTGGAAGACACAGAATTGTCATCTACAAAGGTGAGAGCTTCTTAATTGCAGGCACTGTCGGCACACTGTTCCTTGGAATTAGCAATTTAGCTTTATAAGTGAAAGAATTTTGGTTAGATGCTAAAAAGTGTCCGTTATATTCCTACCCCCATCAAGCTACCAGTTAAAAATCAACTAAGTATTTTTTTTCAAATGTTTAAAATCAAAACAATTTTAGAATGACTGAATTACTATAACAGGTATATAAAATTATAAACACCACAACTTTGCATTTATTTAGGACTTCTTTTTTGTTAAGCATTAAAAGCATGTGCATAGTAAGCAAGGTACTGCTTGTTAAAATGAGTCTCTTTCAGGGGTCCCCTTGGTCTCTGTGGGAGATACACCTTCCTTCTCTTTCTCTGAGATCTGTCAACGGGGAGCTCCAGGGAGCGTTAAAAACAAACAAGGTGGGAAGTTGTGAGCTGGCTAGGAACTCTGCCGGATGACTACTGAGTTGTCTCTTTAGAAATCACCCGCAGGAAAGATCAGAAGAAAAACAAAAATAATACAAAGCAAAAACATGTACCACATACATACCCAGTATCTGCAAGGCTTTGTGCCTGGTGCTCTAAGAACCAGGCAAAAAGTGGATGGAAGTTACTGGGGCCTGAAGATCGTGCCACCCATATTGGTGCCTGTTTACTTGTCCCATGGCTAAAGTGATGCTGGACAGAGGCTTCCTCTCTCACAGACACTAGTGGAATTTCTGCTCTAGGCTTTTAAAGTGACCGAATGCACCTCATAAATGCTCGACTCACCGAAGGGAGACTTACCCATTCTGCTAGGAGGAGACCTGTCTAGTAGACACAATGGTGAGGTTTGAATAACAGTAACATTCTACAGGTGGACCAACGCATTTACTCCTATAAGGACAGACCTAAAAAGAAATCAGTTTTCCGAAGTCTAGCCAAGAGAAGGCAGCTCTAGTGAAGAGGCAGGGGACACACCAGTACCACGGCGAGTGCCAACTAGTTATCACTTCAACTCTCCATTTGCCCACTTCTGGGCAGATATCAAGATCGTAAATATTCTTTATTAAAGTGCCTTAAGCTCTTCGGAAGAAAAGCAACCTTACACAAATGAATCACTGCGACTCAATGCTGAATTAGGGGGGAGAAGCTAAAGCAGTGAGAACAGTTTCAAAAACTAAACTGCACTGAATGCAATTCATTAAAATCCTCTCTCAAAAATATTTATAGATGTTAAATCAATGTTCCTTATTCCTCTGGGGACAAACTCCAGCACCCTCACTTTTCCTCGCCACTCTCAGCATCAAAACCACTTCTGTGCCAATGCCATATTAGGGGTCAAGCAAAATACATAGTGAAAGCTTGCTCCACCGACCAGATATCACCATAAAGGAAGCAGGTAAGAGCCAGTGCTGGACACCTCGTGAAGAACCAGAGAGGGACACAGGAACGACATGCCCAACAAAATCAACAGTGTCACTAGCTGTCATTTTCATCTGTGCTTTGTGTTTCCTTTTCTCTTTGATGAACTACAGCTAAATGATCAAATATTTCACATGGCCTTTCACAGAGCACTACACACCTTTCATTCAAAGTGACTGTTAGAAATAACGCAATGCCTAGAAAAAGAGGTATACGTTTTATCCAGTATAACAAGACCAAATGGGAGAATAACTCTTTGTTAAAAGCATACGTTGCGTGGGATAGGGAGGGTGGGAGGGAGGGAGACACAAGAGGGAAGAGATACGGGAACATATGTATATGTATACCTGATTCACTTTGTTATAAAGCAGAAACTAACACACCATTGTAAAGCAATGATACCCCAAAAAAGATGTTAAAAAAAAAAAAAAAAGCATACGTTGCATTTGAAATCTAAGGCACTCCCAGGGCCAAGGTTTTAAAATAATCTCTGAGCCATAAACTGAGACAGTTAAAGAGCTATACACAATAGATAATAATACAGAGCTCGGAAAATAAAAGCATATATTATTTAAACATTGAAAACCACTGTGTATTCATCTCACTGGCAATATGAAAAGATGGAACTCTAGTTTGTTCTAAATTATACAGAAAAATGAAATAGCAATTAAGAATCATCTTAGTAAACTTCCCATTCCTTAGAGGCTGACAACTAGCTAGTGACTTACATAGTTCCCTTGCTTTTTCTCAGTTATATACTGGGGGGGGGGGGGGGGGGGGGTGAAATGCAAGTCAGTTAGCTATTTTTATATTGGATCTTCCAATAACTATATTTGAAGACAGGAAAAGGAAGGAACTCCAGGCTTCAAGAAGGCTTTGTGTCACCTATACATTCCCTGCATGATGTAAATTATCTGTGGATCTTTGGAAGGAGCACAAAGTAATGGAAATCAAAGAGACATATGCCTAAAACACATCTCCACAACTCATCAGCTCCGTGACCTCAGTAAGGTCAATTCATCTCTCTTAACCTTCTCAACTGTAAAATAAGATTTAATCCTATCGACTTCACAGAGTCACCGTCAAGTTGAAGTGAAAGAACAGAGAATGTCTTTCAGAAGAGGCACAATCAACATTCGTGCTCCCTACGTGCTCTCCTTGTTCACCACTTACCATGCTGACAGACCATAGTTGCAAGGTAGCCTACATAATATGGTAGTTTTTGCTTAATATTTTAAAATTATCAATTATGGAACAGTAGCCATTAAAATTCGGTTTACAAAATAAAATTTTAATACAAGAAATGTAAAATATTCATAGGAAAGGTTATTTAATATGGGCATCCAAATGAGATTCCTCACAAAATTATCATCTATAATGTTAGGGACAATTCTTGGTAAAAGGGCAAAACTACAATATAAAACATTCCCCAGTATGGATTTCCATTAACATGTAAACTAACTCCTCTCAAAGAGAGCACCTTAGTCGACGTTCTGCCCATTTGAAATGCTTTCCTCTTCTGACCTTAGCTCTCCTGTGTTCTCTTTTTAAGGGAGAAGCTTGTCTTTCACTGCTAATTGATCAAATCAATCATCGCACCCAGACTGGTGACACAAGACACTCATGTGTACTACACTGATGCACTGATGGCAAAGGGAAAAAACTGAGTCCCTAGAGGCCAGTGACTAGAACCCATATGGCAAGAACTTTCTAAAATTCATTAGTAAAAATTAATATAACACTCATATAGCCTGCATATATTATTTAGAGATTACTGTGTAAGAGACGTAAGAGAAAAAATAATATAAAGAGGCTTTAACTTAAACACAGCAGCTACGCCTACTTTTAAACAAAGGCTGAAACCAAACGTTCAGCTTTTAAACCGACTGGTTTTAAAGAGAATAGAAATATACACACAGGTGCCAAATAATACTGATTCCAAAACAGTCAACACTACAATGGCTCAATTAATGAAGAAGGTAGAAGAGACAACCAAAACATCATTACTTTGGGACCGTACAGCACATTACAGAACATAAGGGACTTTGAGCAGATTTACATTCATAATTACATTTTGCTTAATCTAATATTAAGATTGCCTTGCAGTTTTCTTAAGCCTCGTGGTGGGATGACTAGCAATACACTAAGTGGCAAGTGCAGCGGGCCTGGGATGAGATCTAACGCAGTACACGCTCATGTACAGATCGCCCTAAGTTTATACGTTTCCCCTAAAACTGAAAAGCAGCCCACTGAGTCCTAACAGAATGACCAAGAATATAATTAGTCATAGCATCTTGAGTGCTTTTCCCATAAAATCTGAAACAAGATAAGAATGTCCTCTCCCACTACTCTGAGAACAAAAAGGAGACTTGAACGCATGAAAAGCTATCCCCTGCTCTTGCTATGGACGTCTGAGCGTCATCAAAGCGTACCAGATGGAAGCTGGGACCTACAGACATTGCTGAAGAGCACTGGAAATGGTAAGTATGTGAGGAGATATAAAAGACCATTTTTCTTCTTCTCTCTTAATTTCTTGGAAAAAACAACTGATGCTTAAAGCAAAATAACATCAGAAGGTAGGGGTCATTGCCCTATGTAGCAGTAAACAGCAGCACAAAGAGTGAGGAGGAGGTGAATGGAATTATACTTACATTTGAGGAGTGGGAAGAGTGAAATGTCAGTTCTCCTTAAGTTAATGTATCAATATAATGAAATCCCCCCAGGACAGCAATGAGCTCTTTCACGGCAGTTTTATAGTCATTCTTTACAAAGCTCGAATGTAAAAATAAACATATAAGAATAGCTAGGAGCACACTGAAATGGAAGAGCCGTGAAAAATATTAAAACACATTAAAAAGCCTCTTTCATTAAAACAGTATCTAGCACACGCACACAGAGATGCCAACGGAACAGAAAGTCCAGAAATAGACCCACTTCTACCATATGAGGGAGATGTATCTCAAACCAGAGGCAAAAACAGCCCTTTTAATAAACAGGACTGCTACAAATGGACAGTTATTGGAAAAAGACAAAATTAGATCCATGCCTCAAACCATACAGAAGAATAAACTCCACATGCAACAGAGATCTAAATGTAAAATATGAAACTCAGCAAGTACTGGAAGAGACTATAGGTGAATTCCTCTTTAATGTGAGTAAAGAGAAAGGCTTTCTTGCTATGATTTAAAATCCAGATGCAAAAAAGATTGATAATTTGACTACGTAAAAACTTTTGCATAAGCAAAACTCAAAGACAAACTGGGAGAAAACATTTGCAACATACTACAGAGATAAAGGGTTAATACCTCTAATATACAAAGAGCTTTTAATTTTTTTAATTTTATTGAAGTATATAGTTGATTTACAACAAAGAGCTTTTTAAAATGGAGGAAAACCATGAATAAAAATCCTACAGAAAAACAGGAAAAGACAATTCATAAAAAGATATAACAATGGCCCTTAAAATATGAAAAGACATTCAGCTTGACCCACGAAAAGAGAAGTGCAAATAATAAGATCCTATTTTCCAGCCATCATATTGGCAAAGTTGGAAATAAACTCTGTTGGCAAATTATGGGGAGAGAGACACATTTTGCGTTGTGGGAATGCAGAATGGAGGAGAACCGGCATTATCTTATAACTGCATATGCATTTTCCCTTTGATCCGGTAATCGCACTTCGAGGAATGTACCCTGAAGATAACCCTCAACAGTGTGAGGATGTATTTACACATGATTATTCATTGCAGGACCATTTATAACTGAAAAAGATTAAAAACCACCTAAATGTTCAAGAACAGGAGAATAGCTGAATAAACTATCTTATATACACACAACAGAGTACTAAGCAGCTAGTTAAAAAAGTCGTGTGGCATGCGGGATCTTAGTTCTCTGGCAAGGGATCCAACCCATGCCCTCTGCATTGGGAGCATGGAGTCTTAAGCACTGGACCACCAGGGAAGTCCCAAATTTCTTTTTTTTTTTTTTTTTTAAATAAATATCTTGAGTTAGTTATTTCTCCCTTCCCTGCTCCTTCAGCGTGGTTATGATATTCATTTGAAATACAAAGGAGTATTTTTTTATTTCCTGTTTTAGGTGTTTCCTCTCGTACCCAACCATACTGATTCAGTTGTACGTATAACATTGCTAAGCTTCCAAAGGTTAAGACTTTACACGGTACATCCAGAGAAGTATCACTCCCTTCTATCTCTCTTCCACCCTGCTTCCCCTACCCCTTGTGGATAACTTCCATCATTGTTTTCTAGTTTATCCTTCTTATGTTTCATTTTATATGGATGGGCATATATATGCTTTCTTCATTTCCCTTTCCTTCTCACACACTGTGTCCATAACAGGCACACTGAAGAGACCGAAAGTAGATACATGTTTGCCTAGGGCTAGAGAGCCTGGGGGTAAATGAGGAGTGACTGCTGGTGCTTCCAGCAGTGAGGAACCAACAGTGGTTCTTCCTGGGATGATGAAAATGTTCTCAAATCGTGGTAGTGGTTGCACAACTCTAAAGGTACTAAAAGCCATTGTGCACTTTATGGGTGAGTTGTATGGCAATGTGAGTTATATCTCAATAAACAGGAAATTTGTAAACACCATACTTGACTGTATACTCTTTTTTGTTGTTTTAACATCTTTGTTGGAGTATAATCGCTTTACAACGGTGTGTTAGTTTCTGCTTTATAACAAAGGGAATAGCTATACGTATACATATATCCCCACATCCCCTTCCGCCTGCGTCTCCCTCCCACCCTCCCTATCCCACCCCTCTAGGTGGTCACAAGGCACCGAGCTGATCTCCCTCTGCTATGAGGCTGCTTCCCACTAGCTATCTATTTTACATTTGGTAGTATATATAGACTGTATACTCTTAATTGTGGGGTAAAACAGCAAATAAATCCCCATCTCTTTCTAGAGGTTTTGGGTTTTGTAGTGGAAAATGAGAGAAGCGGTTTGGAAATTATACTAGTATGCTAGACGAATTATAAGATTGAGCAAATAAGTAAATGGGTTGATATTGCTGACTGCCAGAGTTCTCACTGTGAAAGAAAAAACTTACAAATATGAAGGGAGAGGCAAGAAGGAATCTTGTGGGGATAGATTAGAATTGAAAGTACTGGTATGAATTCATGACTACAAAGGAAAAAAAAAGTATATGTAAGAGAATGGACTTGAGTATATGGGGACGGGGAAGGGTAAGCTGGAACAAAGTGAGAGTGGCATGGACATATATACACTACCAAACGTAAGGTAGATAGCTAGTGGGAAGCAGCCGCATAGCACAGGGAGATCAGCTCAGTGCTTTGTGACCACGTGGAGGGGTGGGATAGGGAGGGTGGGAGGGAGACGCAAGAGGGAGGAGATATGGGGACAAATGTATATGTATAACTGATTCACTTTGTTATAAAGCAGAAACTAACACACCATTGGAAAGCAGTTATACTCTAATAAAGATGTTTAAAAAAAGTATATGTAGAGATATATTCATGCATAGGTGTGTGTATTCCTGTGCATATGCATATATATATTTGTATTTTCCCCACCTCTGACCACCTAGCAAAGGCACCCCAGGAGCAACGTACACACGTAGCACCGTATCTTGGTCTTTAGAACCATCAGCACTGAAAGGAACCAGGGCCCCTGAGATAAATGGCCAATTCCAGGATTGGGACTGGGCAGGTACAAGATGAGTTTGAAACATCTTGAATGACAGAAAGTAAGAAAGTACCCCCCAAAATGATGGGGCATGTCACAAGCATACAGCAGCCAGCTAAAAGGGGCTTCCAAATGGCAAAATCCAAGATAATCTGAGGTGTGCTATAAGTATAAAACACACACCAGATTCCAAACGTTTAGTACCCTCCCATCAAAATATATATGTGTGGGGGGTGTGTGTGTAATATCTCAATATTTTTACATTGATTAAATGTTGAAATGATAATATTTTGGATATATCTAATTTAAAAAATATATTATGAACCTCAATTGCATTTGTTTCTTTCTACTTTTTATAACGTGGCTACTAAAAAATTTTAAATTGCATACGAGGCTCCCATTTGCTGTCCATTAAGAGATGTTTTTAAAACAGATCAATTTTTTTTTTTAAATGAGCTAAACTATAGTGTCTAGAGCTACATTTGGGTAATAAAACGTTTTGAAAACACAGGAAGTCATTACTACAAACCAGGATGGTGGTTACAAACAGAGGGAAGGACTGGGCTATGATGGGGCTGTGGTGTAAGGAGGACCCCTGGGGTATGAAGTTTTATTGGGTTGGCCAAAAAGTTCGAACGATATTTCTTGACCCAGGTGGTGATCACAAAGGTATCTGTCTTGTGCTTAAGCTATAAATTTACTTTGTGAAGTCTTCTGTACCTGTTTTATTCTATAATAAAATTATGCAACAGAAATAAGATATTTCACGTTAGGCTTTCTTATGTAAAAGCAGATTCTTATATGTATCTAAGAAAAGCGAAGCAGAAACGATTGACAGGTCTGGAAAAGATTAATCAATTTTTAAAAACTTCTTGAAGGTTCCTTTAAATGACCATAAAAATTGAAGCTAATTTAGCTCCCACTGTGTACTTTCAAAATCAAACTGATGTTATAAATCTAGAAGGCAACCTTCTCCTAAATCTTGCTTATTAAATAATTTAGACAGCACAAATTGAACATCGCTAAAATTTGTGTCAAAGAAAAACAGAGCATTTTATAAAATTTAATGAAGCATGTTATCGCTTCCCGGTCTTTTAAATTAAAGCATGCTTTTTTATAATAAAAGTTTTTCTTATAAATTATATGGTTTCAAATGACTAAACAGAATTTCCTCAATATGGAGAAAACTGATCTACCTTTTTTTTTTTTTTTTGCGGTACGCGGGCCTCTCACTGTTGTGGCCTCTCCCGTTGCGGAGCACAGGCTCCGGACGCGCAGGATCAACGGCCATGGCTCACGGGCCCAGCCGCTCTGCGGCATGTGGGATCTTCCCGGACCGGGGCACGAACCCGTGTCCCCTGCATCGGCAGGCGGACTCTCAACCACTGAGCCACCAGGGAAGCCCTGATCTACCATTTTTAACGGAGGTTAATGCTGTTGACGTCTCATCAAACATGAATAGCACATGCCTCTGCTTTTGTTTGTGTTTTTAAGAAAAAGATCCACATTAGTATCTTGCTGACAAATTTTCTGAGAAAGAAGAAAATAAATTCCAGACTCTACTCCAAACTTCAATAATGTCTGAAAACATTGGGTAATGGTCATATTATATACCAAAGGCAAATACAGTGATGTAATTCTAACATTAGAAAGACAAAATTGGTGTTTCTCAAAAAGTAGGTGTGTAACTTTCGTGTATTTCAGAATCATCCAAGGAGCCTGTTTAAGGTAGAAATGCTCAGGTCCTACCCAAAAGCAACTAAATCAGAATCTACAGGGTGGAGTTAACGTCCATAAAATTGTTCCCAAATCTCAGTGGACTGTCAAGTGCCCTTAGACAGAAAACAAAGAGGGTGTGGGGATGGGCCATATGAATGCTGGGCCATATGAATGCTGAACCCTACTGCCGAACACCTCAGCGATCTGTGGCTCAGAGTAAGACACAGAAGGAAAAGATGGGCAAGCAAAAGGCGTTTTCTAGGTGTGGGATGCTCCTTCCAAATATGGGAGACTCAATATATACACATTCTTCAACCGATCACTTTACTGAGCACGTTTACATATTTTGTCTCATTCCCTCAACTATTACGAAGTACAAATAAGAACAATTCCAAGCCACCTCTAAGGAGCTTCCCGTCGAATAGGAGAACTGGATTTATAATGAATGTAAGTATCCCTCCCACAGAATACATTTAAACTTCCATTTCCTGCTCTCGGATTACAATCTCCTGTCTCTTTGGCATCTTCTCAATATGCGCGCTCTTTAAGAGCCCTTCCTAACCTCTCATTTCTTCCCTGTCCATCCCCTACCCCAGAATTAACTGACCACGTGTGCTTGCTCTCATCAGCACTCCCTACTGCCTTCTACGCTGGTCCAGCAAAACCCTGACCCTGGATTCATGACTTACCTGTTTCTCTAGGCAACAGGGCACTAGAGATTAACTATGGCATGAGGATTTGTCCTACCTTTTTTTTTTTGTTAATTGTGGTAAAATACACATAGAATTTACCATCTTAGCCATTTTTAAATTTACAGCTCAGTAGTGTGAATTGTGTTCCTATAGTTCTGCAACCCATCTCCAGAACTTCCTCGTCTTGCAAAACTAAAACTCTACACCCATTAAACAACTCCTCACTTCCCCCTCACCCCGCTCCCACAACCATTTCTACTTACTGCCTCTATCGGTGTGATTACTCGTATAGGTGGTCATGTGGGCATGTGTCTCTTTGTGACTGGCTCGCTTCACTTGGTCCTATAATTTTCTCGTCAGTACTTTATGGTATTCCTTCTTACAGCAGTCTCATCCCTAAATCTGACGGGTGTCTTAATCCCGGTACTCTCTTTAATCTTTCTCCTATTACTTTTAAAAGGACATGCCTATATATGTCCATGCCACTCTCTCACTTTGTCGTAAAAGAGATAGCTAGTGGGAAGCAGCCGCATAGCACAGGGAGATCAGCTCGGTGCTTTGTGACCACCTGGAGGGGTGGGATAGGGAGGGTGGGAGGGAGGGAGACGCAAGAGGGAGGAGATATGGGAACATATGTATATGTATAGCTGATTCACTTTGTTATACAGCAGAAACTAACACACCATTGTAAAGCAATTATACTCCAATAAAGATATTAAAAAAAATAAAAGGACATGCCTTTTTTTTTCTGATTACAAAAGTAATCCATGTTCAAAGCAAAATACTTGGGGAAAAAAAAATGAAAAAAGGCATTGGCTCCTGAATTCCTACTACCTAAAAAGAGTCACTATTAACATGAATGATATTAGTCTTTATAAGGTCCTTACAGTTATCTTCTGTGTGTCTTGTTTCTGTATACATACGGATGCAGAAAAAAATTTTAACAAACTGGCATTGTAACATACATACTAGATTTTTCTTTCCTGTTTCATCAATTGTCCTATTGGTTTTTGCCCTTCTCCCGGTCCTGTTCCCCTCATGTTCTAGGTCCACTCCTGCAAAGACCATTAACCTGGGGGCTCTTCCTGCCTTTAGTCTCGTACCTCTAAACCACATGCCATATATGCCACCAGAGAGTCTTCCTAATTTTCAAATCTCATTGTCACTCCGCTTAAAACCCCTGAATAACTACTACGCAGAAATCAAAGTCTAAGACCTTCAGGGCTCCAGAGAGGGTACTGGTACCTGCTCCCTGCCTTCCTCAACAGCCTGACCCCTAACAACTACCTACTGCCTCCTTATATGCCAGTAGGGGGTACACACACCCCTCCACTCTGCAATATACGGGGATGTGCACTGCCTCCATGCCCTGGCTTTTGCTTTTTGCTGTTCCTTCTCTCTGGAATGACCGCCCCCTTTTCTCCTTCATCCAGCTCACTCCTATGCATTTTAAGAGTAACCATCGTCAACCTTCTTCATCATCGCCTTCCAGAAAGAGTTCCTTTTGCCCACTCCAGCCTACATTAGCGCCCCTCTACTGCTCACTGTAACAGCCCGGACTTTCCTCTGCTACTGGACGTACTACGTGGTTTCCTAACGACCCACTGTGTGTGTGTCTACCTCACCAGTGGATTGTGAGCTTGAGGGCAAGGGCCACATCTGATTCCTCCTTGGATCTCTAGCAGAGGGGCAAGTACATAAAAGACACTCAATAAATGTTTGATGATTAATTTTCTAAATATATTTCCTCATTTTTTCAATTTTCAATAGCTAACTTTTTATTTGCCCTTGATAATTTTTAATGCTTTTCTACAAAGTCTCGCTTCAACCACTTATTGTGACCAATTTTCCTTCCACTGAATTTCAGTTTTTTAAAAAAGTGACACTCTCTACAATGAAGATTCTCACTCCTTTAGGCTGCCAACAGGCAAAGTAATTAGGTCCAACCTACCTAGAGATTAATTTCAAATCAAGAAACATTTATAGGACACCTGTTTTGTGCCAGGCTATACTTATTGCTGGTGAAACAGTGCGTTTATTAGCTTACACTGACATGTGCCATTAGAGAGCCCTAAGATGGGGGGTGCTCAGGCCACAGTAGCGTACAACCATTCATTTTTTAATAACATTTTTTCTAATAAAAGTAAAAACAAGGCTTCTTTAATTTCAATAAAGTATATATAGAAAACTAAAATTACCTGTTATTCCACCCTACTGAGATAACCCTTCACTGTATTTTCATCTGGTCATGCTCCGTGTTTATAATTTTATATAAATTGTACACATTCTAAGTACACCATTTAAAAATCAATATTAAATCACAAATGTGTTCAAAGTTACCCCATATTCTTCTACAGCCCAAATTTAATGGCTGTATAATGTTCCCTTTTATAGTTATCAAACAATTTAACCATTGCAATATTGGTGGAAATTTAGATGGTTTCCCATTTTTTCATCATAAAGGATGATTCAATTAACTTTCTTATGCATAAATCTCTATCTGATACTCTATTTCTTAATGATAGTCAGAATAGTAAAGTTATTAAAAGGAAGAACTTCTTATACCTGGAAACACATTAATACAATACTTTAACGAACAGTTCTATCAATTACATTGCCAATAACTACATAATCAGAATGCCTCTCACACTATACCTTCATCAATAGTGAACATTATCGTCTCATTTATATTCAATGATTTGATAGGAAATGGTATTTTACTATTAATCATTTAAATCTGTATTCAGTTGATATCAAAGTAACATTCCACCTCACTATTTAATAGCCACCCCTGTTCTTAACATAGTCTTAAAATCTGGCTCTTGAAAGACTAATCAGAAGAATCTCATTGAGTTAGCTGATCTGATAGCCCCTATCTTCTTCTGTCACCCTCCTTACCATGTTCTGCCCTTATAAAGTTATTATTGAATACCTAAAAGCTTAGAGAACGACAACGACGTTTTATAAGCTCTGAGACAGCCCCCACTCCTTACCAGTTCTCCTTGTCTTAGTGAATATGGATTCCATTTCCACATGTCGATTTCCTTCCCCTATTTATCACTCTCTACACCAGCTCTTTTTCCAAATTAAAACAATAAACCTACAGCATCTTACTTTGTACATACACTTCTTTTGGAGCTGTTAGTTATCATGTCAAGAAATAGGCTAACATCAGCACTCTCCTTGTTGCCGCCTCATTAAGCCTCTGGGGCTCTCACAGCTTAATGAAGGGTAAACTTGTCCAGTCAGACAGGATCTCCATTACAGAACATGTGGCTTTGGATATCAGCGTGCCCTGAGAAGTTTCTTATGTTTAGGTAGCACGAATTCCTCTGGCATCAGAATTCATCTTCAAATGTGGTCAAAATCTCTTGAAGGCATAACCAGCTTCTGCAAGTAACTTGACGACCGCTTAACCACCAATGAACAATTGACTTATTTTAGGACATTTAAAGAAAAACCGTTGGCTCTTACATTTCGTATCTCAACAATGACAAAAAGCAGCAGCAGAAGCTCCCCTGCACGCCAGACACTGTTCTACACTCTGCACATTACTCACATGACTTTCACCACTACCACATGCGGTAAGTACTATTATCGCCCCATTTTACAGATGGGGAAACTCAGGAAAAGAAGATTATATGACTCGCTCAAGGTCAGACACGAGCAATCCTGGTGGCCCTGGGATTTGTAATGGCTACAGAGTCCTCCACTCTTACCACCCTGCGGCCTCTGTAGTGCAGTCCTCATGCAGGACTGACAGGTCTGATTTTCAAAAACAAACACAAAACATGGAAAAACAAAGAAAACAAGTATCTCACCAACTTGAAAAATATGGCCCTGCCCACAAGTTATTACTATTATTATTATTATTCAAATACTCTCAACCCATGGACACAGACTAACCTCTGCAGTACAGTACCTATACACCTAATGTACATAAAACAGTGCCCATCCTTCAGGAGCTCGCAAACTAATTAGGGAGGAAAACTGGCACGTTCCAGGTGACAGACAGAGTGACAATTAGTATTTCAGAAGAGAGCCTGCTGTAAACTGATAGTCAGAAACAGTTTGGCAGGACAGGTGAGATGTCATCCGGAATTGAGAGGAGTGGAACTCAGACAGGCTGCAGTGAGAAGGGGCATTTGTGGCAGAAGGAACTTATCAGAAGTCACAGACGTGAGGGAACCATGTTGGTGGCAGGAGTGGTTCCCTCTCGTTGGCCAGGAGGGTTCTTTAGGAAAATGGAAACCAAGAGAGTTGGAAAGGTAAGTTGGGACCAGACTGCGTCGCCTAAAAATGGTGGGAGAAGATATTTAAACTACAGCCCACAGAGTGGTAGCAGAAATGGTGAGAAAGCAATGACATAGTGAGGATTGAGAGAAAGATTCATTTGTCTTCCTATCCTGAAAATACAGGTACAAGAATCCTACTCAAAATGTAAGCACATACACAAATCTCCATAAACGTTAAGAAAAATGAACAAAAGCAGAACTCGGGGCACACGCTGACTGACACGGCTTTATCATCCGGCCTCCTCTTTCAGCTCTGTTATCAGCTTCCACAGCACAAATGTTTGTATGTGAGCAGGGGCGGCAAGGAGGGAGGAGGGAAAGGCTAGGGAGAGAGACTGGGAAGAAATGGTTAGCAGCAAGCCTGTAAGTCATCTTCTCCCTTTGCGGGCTGGGAGGGACTGGGGTGTGGAAATGCCCTAGGAAAGAAAAAGGGCAGTTAACCTGGTCTGGTCTTCTTGTAAGCAACTAGTGTCAGAGCTCTTCACAAAAAAAGTCTAATGATGTTTATTAGCAACAGAGTCCCTATGTATGGAATTATTTTAGCAGGATATATACCTAATCTGTCTAGGATAACTTACGGTTAACAAATCCGGAATCTTTGAAGTTATGGAGTATACGCCCTTGGAAAATATGGCACATAAGTTTTGTCACCATCAGAGTACAAAACAGAAATGCTTCCCAATGCAAACAGTGTACTAACACACCACAGGCACTGCTTACAGATGTGGTACCTTAAATGCGGACCAGAAGATCCTCATACAGCCAGAGAGGACCTGGGGGCGGGGGTCAGTGGCCGGAGGGGGGGCAGTCCTGGTCTTCATCATGCTTTGCTGTGCCTCAGGACCAACTGTACCCTTAAAACATCATTAGTAAAGCCTAATGGGAGGTAAGATCTGATTCTTGTGAATCTGATTTGACAATCGAATCCTCTGTGTTATCCCAGAGGCCTTCTCTTCTGAACAGCTTATTTCATGAAATGTTGTTTTCTGCTTTACTTTTGATACTTAAACGTTCCTCCTTTCTTTTGTCCTGTGACCATATCCTAAGGACATTCACAATTCCCTGTACAAAGCTCAAAGTTTCGTTAGGAATAAATGAGTGAATGAATGTTAAATTTACATCTGC
The DNA here is from genome assembly GCF_964270905.1 of Leucopleurus acutus. Taxonomy (NCBI): domain Eukaryota; kingdom Metazoa; phylum Chordata; class Mammalia; order Artiodactyla; family Delphinidae; genus Leucopleurus; species Leucopleurus acutus. The sequence goes on along the minus strand of NC_139142.1, from coordinate 76,441,732 downwards.
TTTACGGGTATTCTAACCAGTATCATATATATGTTTAATAAATATCAATTTAAGATAAATCTTACACTTTCTGAGTTAACCTAAGAACACATATTTTACGGATACAAATTTCATACAATAATTAGCAAGTTTTTTACAAGATTAAGGCAAACTACATTAAAAAGGGATATACTGAAAAGAAGGGGGTATAAGCTTGGTAATTACCATGCTTTTGTTCCATTTCAATGAAACATCCTTATTAGGCAGAGAAAAAGAATTAGTAATGTAAGATTTAGTCAAACATTGTTTTTACCAATTGAAGGAATGAGTACTTGGGAATTCATTCTATCCCTGAAATATGTGTTTAACCCCCATAATGTTAATGATCATTATATGTAACCTTACAATAACAGTCGAGCAGATGCACGAATGAAGCGTAATCACAGTTACTTCACCTAGGCATACTAAGTGATATTCTGTGACTACCACGTTGTAAGAGCCTGCGACGTTACAAAGGCACAAATGCGGAGCGAAGATCAGCAAACTTTTTTGGCAAAGGGACAAGTAGTAAATATTTTAGGCTTTGGGTTACCCAGTTTCTGCTGCAACTACTACCTCACTGTTACAGTGCAAAAGCACTCTTAGGCAATAAGCAAATAAATGAGCGTGGCTGTGTTCCAATAAAACTTTATCTACAAAAGCCGGCAATGGGTCAGATTTGGGCCTCAGGTAGTACTCCGTGCACCTGTTACGCAGAGTGTCTTCATCTCCACTAACCACTTACTGAATGCAGAGGACTGGGGGTACAGTCTGGCCCCCGTCCTCTCAAAAGTAACAAAGCTGCTCGGTAATATAAAGCAGTACATACTGAGCCTAAACAAAGTTGAAATAAGGCAGGATTTAGACAGATAGAAAGAGGTGAAGCAAAGGGTGCTTCTATTGGGGGGAAAACAGCCGAGTGAACATGCAGAAAAGTTTAAACATGATCATGGAGGTATGACACAAATTTTGAGAGGAAGGCAGGACAGGTAAAAGAGCTCGGATCAGAGGGCCAGCTCTACATAAAGCACGAGAGGAGGTCATTTTCAAACCCCTAGAGACCTGCACGTGATTAGTAGGTAGTCAGCGAGAGGCTGTTGATTTAACACAACTCTCAAGAGCAGCACTGTCCAGAGGAACTTTCTGCAGTGATGGCAACGTGTTACATCTGCACTGTTCAGGATCCAGTCAGCAGAGTCTGATGGAGCTCCTGAGAATCTTCCACTACATTAAATCGTACCTCACACTACGTTTTTCATAGCACATCATTTTAAATGTTTTACTATGATTGTCTTCTACTATTTTAATGAATATGCTCCTGGAATTTTCCAAAGCATTTTGAAACATTAAAGTTATACAGGTGTAAGCATTCAGAACACACTCCTGCTTCTCTCGTAGAACATTCCACTGTTATCATGGATCCAGAATTATTGGCATTGTTTGAAGAAGCAGGTAGGCAATAAATAATTGAAACAATTTGTTTCTACTCTGAATTAAATAGAGAAAACATGTAATTCTATATTTTAAAAGCTATGAGTTATGTTTGAAACATAAATTATATAACTGTGATTAAATGTCTTTTTTAAACTCCTTATCACAGTGCTCGCTTTGGCAGCACATATACTAAACTCCTTATCACAAGCACCCTTATGGTATAAAAACCTTGCTCTAAAAAAAAAATTTTAATTGTTCATATCAAAATTAGAACTGAAACTCATCCTTCATTAAACTCGAAGTCAACCATGTTAACTTTTACATATCTTCTGGTTTATAAAGCAACTCAGTGATGACTTCACACAAGCCCCTTGGACCTTCCTCCTGATGATTCCCTAAAACAATTACCAAAAAAAGCACCACTCCATCCCACCTAACAATATAATTTTTAAAGTCCCAGAAGGATAAATCATTAGTGCTGAGAGTAGACGGAGAGAAAGCTGCCTTCAAATCTCCCTTCTGATACCTTCAAGGCAAAACCAGGGCTGCTCACCTGATCCCAACAGGACGAAGCTATAATAAAAGTGACAAAGAAGGAAGTCTTTGATGTCTATCTATGACACCTTGGTTGAAGGGATGGGTAAAAGAAGAGCGGGACCATTCTACTGCCATTAATTTCTCTCATGCTCCAGTCACTACAGTGGCAGCACTGCAGTGGTACTGCTGGCCATCGGAACCACAAGGCAGGGCTTCTAAGGCAGGGTTGTAGGTTAGTGGTTGTTAAATGCATGAGATACTTAAAGGTGATTCCTGCACATAAGCACAGGTGAGGGCCGAATACTATAAAGTAGTAAGACTGCAGTGAATGAGGTACACAATAAAAGAGACTTATCTAAAAAGGTACCATGGCAAAGTTAGTTTATGTGCTAAATCTCTCTTAAGTGACAGCGAAGTTTTCCAAATCATAGCTAGAATTCAACCCTTAGCATACTGGAAATGGAAAGCTCTTAATCATAGTTATATACCTTGAGAAACTGACATTCTATACCTCTTTTTGGTGCAGTGGTCTAATATCATCATTAAGAAAGCGTTACTTAGGTTCCATCAAACTCCTCCTATATTACTTAACCTATTTCCTTTTAATTATTCCTTTTCAGCAAATGAAGATATTGGGCAACAGTTTTTATAGCAACCCTGTATGTGTTGTTTTTGCAAGACACCATTTTCATTTGTAGCATCAGTTTAAAAACATCTTTTCAGATGGGGGGGTGGGAGAAATATGTCACCTATACGTATCTGTAAAGCACATATTGACTATAAACATCAAAAATGTGAAAAGAAGAACTTCTTTAGAAAACACAGTAAAATTAAGTAGCTTTTCAATCACTGCCCTCTCCCTGGCTAAACAGCCTGAACTCTTATTTTCTTAGGAACGCTATTTATCACTTCTTTTATTGTAGTCTCTCTTCTATGAATCTTTCTCTCTTACACAGCCTTCTTACAATAGGAAAAACAGAAGACATCCATCCTAAGGACACTGGAAGGTTTCCTTTGTTCCACTGCAACAAAGACAAGAACAAACTGACCTTCTGCGTTGGGTCAGGATTATGGCAGCTCTACCAGGATTGAGACGTGGTGCAGTAGGTGAAGGACTCAGACGGGGCAGCCTGAGCTTTAATCCCAGCTCTACTATTGATTGGTGGTGGCAGGTTATTTAAAGTCTCTGTCCCTCAGATTTCTCCTCTTTAAACTGAGAATTAAAATGGCACCTAACTTGTAGTGTTGTCCTAAGGATTAAACGAGATAATACGTTAAGGGCTCCTGACAGAGCCTAGCAGGTGGAAAGTGCTAACTAAATGCCCACCATTATTACCAATAATGCCGTGTATACTGGCAGCTAATTCGCTTCAATGAGTTCTCTAGCGCCAACTATAAAACACTCTAAAAGGCACTGTTCCAACCATAGTCAGACAGGACACTCAGACCTTTCTCTACCATAGAAGATGAAGAATGGCCAGAGGCAGTTTACAAGAAACCTAATGAAGGTTATACTTCAGGGCCCCTCACTCGCACAGGCTCCTTCCAAGGCCCTGGGAAGCCTAGGAACATATTCATGCGATCGGATGTTTTCGTAGAATTTGCGAAAGTAAGATATTTTAAGTGCAATCTGTTAAGAGCACTCTTTCTACTCTGATTTCATACTTTCCCTTGCGTGGGGCAGCTTTGGTGTGGCCCTGGGCCTTTGAGGGATTTGGATAAAGGGAATTTGAATTGGAGACACAGCTGGGATTTAGTGGGATGGGTGCATGTGGTTTGCAGTCACTTCTGTAGTGCTGACCGTCTCGGTACAGGGATAGCTTTCAGCAATCCCTATACACACAAAGGTCCCTGCGTGTCCTTCCAGACCTGGTGATGAAGTCTGTGGGTAGTGGAGTGGAATCAAGGTCTGAAATGTATCAAGGCAGGAGGTAATCCATGCCAAAGTCTTCCAACCGTCAAACGAGTAAAGCTGTAAGCTAAAGATGTGGTTCTCTTCAACACTTAGTCAAAATGGAAGTCCTCTCCGTTCGATAATGCACTGGTACTACTATTAAAAAAACATTCCGGGCTTCCCTGGTGGCGCAGTGGTTGAGAGTCCGCCTGCCGATGCAGGGGACGCGGGTTCGTGCCCCGGTCCGGGAAGATCCCACATGCCGCGGAGCGGCCATGTCCGCTGAGCCTGCGCGTCCGGAGCCTGTGCTCCGCAACGGGAGAGGCCACAACAGTGAGAGGCCCACGTACCGGAAAAAAAAAAATTCCATGAAACTCATCATCAACAACTGCAACAAAGCCAAGAACAAACTGTTTACCAAGTGCTATCAATTCAAAGGTGAGTCTCTGCATGAGAAAACTGGAAAGCTCTGTAGTCTTACAACTCATGTTATGAAAGAAACCTAAGAGAGGTGTTCCCAAATTTGACAGAAGTAAGGCCAGCAACGTGAAAGCAGGAGACCAACCGAGGCGGGCAGGGCTGTAAGGGTGGCAGCAAAGGTGGCCATGAGAGAATTCGAGGTAGGGAGTGACGCTGCCAGCAAGCCTAGACTGAAGAATGCATTTGGAGGACTAATAGACAGTACAAGAGTTTGAAGCTGAATGATGAGGAACAGTAAAACGGGCAGAGCGCCCTCCAAGAAGCAGCTGATCGGGGGCGAGAGAAAACTTGCTCTTGGTGGAGCTTTAGGACCACGGATGTGCAGAATGGGATGCCCGACCCAGAATAATCAATTATGCCCAGCATATGAAGCATACAGGTTTTATCAGTCTTAGCACCTGAGTCTTACCTGATGCATTCTGCCCTCCCATATTCATTTTATTCCCTCCCAGGTCTTTACGCTGACTGTTAGTTTACGGAACCAGCGAAATGCTAAACTTAGTCACCCAGGAAAGTTAAAGTCATACTGCCAATGTCCTGACTTCCTATTTTGAGCGATGATTTCAAGCAAGCTGTCCCCACCACATAGCCGTAGACACTCTTTCAACAGACAGGACTGGGGCCAACCTCTGGGTCACGGGAAAAAAGGAAAAACACGGCAGGACGGGTGCTGGCGCCAGCCTTGTGGGCAAGCAAAAAAAAAAGGGGGGGGGCTAGTTTTGAAGGCTGCTGAATTTACACATGTTTCAAGGATTCATCAGATTTTTAACTGCTTAAACAAACCATGAAACTAAAGCAAGAATTCTCTACCACCATTACAAAATTAGAATCTGTTTCAGCAAGCAACCTAAAATTGCACACAAAATGGGGAGGGGGGAGCCATTACTGTGACTAATTACTCTTTACTACCCTTTTCAAAGATAGATCAAAACACCCTTTAACAAATGTCAATTTAATCCTACTGCTGAAGGTTAGCAGCAGGTGATAAATGGGAAACACGGTGTCCCTAAATACACAGCGAAGCAGATCAGTCTAATCTTCACATATCTGAGAAGGGAAATTTATTCAGAACAAATAGGAACATAAGGCATTAAACTACTAGTGAAATGAATAAAAAGTATATGATAACAGACTGATGACTAAAGTATGCTCGGTTATAACTGGCACAACTGCTGTTAACAAAAAAAAAAAAAAAAAAAAAAATCCATCCAGTCCTTTCTTCATAAGTGCTGCAAATCAAGCATCTGCTTGAAACATACCAAAGGGTCCTGTAAGTGCACCAGCATCTTGATGAGCAGATTAAGTAACTGTCCCAATATGACATGGTAAGCCCCCAGGACAACTGAAAAAATTAACAAATACCTTCCATCGTTTTACAAATAACCTTCTGTTATCTTTCTCTGTCCCTCTGTCTGTGATTTCCTAATCTTTTAGGAGTGAGCAGAACCATGTTCCAAAGTTGAGAAGATTTTATTGAGGGAATAAAGATCTGATTCAGGATAGCATCTTGACACCTAGCCACTCGAGACAAGATGTAAACCACGACACGAGGACTATTTTGAGTCCATCTGTGACAAAGAACCACTCTAGTAATCCTTAATGACAGTTTATTAACCAAATACTAATTTCAAGTCCAGTTTAAGCCAAGAAAAAGTAAGGTCCTAGACATAAAGAGACTTTCTACAAAAGAATGTTAGCATGAATAAAATATGCGTAAATTATAGTCCATAACTCTTTAAGCAAAATATTCCCTCTTTCACATGAAACAGTCTGTAAATACTTTTTTGCTAAATGTAAAACGCTGTAGAAATAGTCACTTAGACCCCAAATTAAGATTATCACATTGAATATGAAATTCTGAATGAAAAGCAATCTGTTATAATTTAAGAAATACTAAGGGGAGACTGCATGATAATCATAATAACCACGATTTCATGATTTTTAAACATCCCCTTTTCTTCCCTGGGCAGATCCTATATTTTACTTGCATATACCACCCACTCCTTAGAAAAAATAGAAGTTACAAATAGGTGCTTTTCTTTCAGAATGACTACAATGACAAGTATGGTATAAACAATGAGTAAATTATCTACAGCCTGAATCATAAACCATTATCACTCTTCACTTAAAGAAAGTCAGCTTTCAAATACTGAAATTTAAATATTGCATTCCATTTATAGGATCATTTGTATGGATTTATTTTGAAGTTATTTCAGTCAGCATATGAGCATCAAATTAAGAAAGACGGGCTTCCCTGGTGGCGCAGTGGTTGAGAGTCCGCCTGCCAATGCAGGGCACACGGGTTTGTGCCCCGGTCCGGGAAGATCCCACATGCCACAAAGCAGCTGGGCCCGTGAGCCATGGCCACTGGGCCTGCGCATCCAGAGCCTGTGCTCCGCAACAGGAGAGGCCACAACAGTGAGAGTCCCGCGTACCGCAAAAAAAAAAAAAAAAAAAATTAAGGGAGACACCTTTTTAAACCTGTTTATTTATTTGCCAGAAAGAAACTACACTGAATATTTTCATTAAATTCATTAAAACAAACAGTATTACAGCAAAATTAAGTATTTAATTTTAAATATTTCATTTCATCTTTTTTTCTTAATAAAGAGATTGGTCATTAGAATTCATGTAGTAAGAAGAATACAAGATCTAACTGGTTAGAAAGATTCCTTTCTCACATCTAGAAGCATAGCTAATTTGCAACAGAGAAAATAGCTCATCATGGTCAAAATAATCCCTCCAACAGAAGAGAGGGATCAGAGAAACAATAAAACATCCAGTTCACACTTACTTGAATAGCTTGATTCTGAGATGACATTGATCTCCAGGGAAATAAATCATAATGAGAAGTAAATACTATCTAGCATCCTATAAGGTTAGTTTGAACAGACTCCCAGCATGTAAAAATTTGAAAATCACTAAGTCACTAAGTATTTCTTACCAGGTCAAGATGCAAGCCACTAGGGACTTCCCTCGTGGTGCAGTGGCTAAGGCTGTGTGCTCCCAATGCACAGGCCCAGGTTCGATCCCTGGTCAGGGAACTAGATACCACATGCTGCAACTAAGAGTTCGCATGCCACAGCTAAATTTCCTGCACACCACAACTAAAGATCCTGCATGCTGCAGCTAAGACCCGGCACAGCCAAATAAATAAATAAATATTTTTTAAAAAAAGGATGCAAGCCACTAAGAGTAGCGTTAGACGGTATAAACAAGCTACATCTACTGACATGAATGAGCAAAAATCTGAAGAATAGAAACAAGTTCTGAGAACCTCTGGTCCTCTTTGTAATATACACTATTCAATAACATATATTCAATCTGGCAAGTTCGTAACTACTACCTCTAAATCAACAAAATAGTTTGGAGTCTCCATTTCCACCAAAGGGCACGCATGTTGAAAATGCATACAGTTGAAAAGGCATCTTGTCAGTTACATATGCACACACAGAAGACAAAGAGTTTGAGAACAACAATGTGTTATGTCCACTACATCACAAGGTACACAGTTTTGGAAGATTATTTCCATGAGGAAGTTAAACTGTAACAGGAATAATAAGCAATTATGAAGGAAAATGATAAATGGTCTCCTTAAGTCAGTATTGTTTTTAAATTGCAAGTCTTGGCATATTAGTGTTTTGTTAAATCAATATAGAAGGCATTTTCAAATTAAATAAATAGTAGGATATATCAAAGACATGGCATGTAGTAAATATAGGATTTTATGAGTCTTATTTCTGGTGTGTGGGGAGATGGGGTGGCAATATAAACTGTATTTCTTACTTGGATGCTATTCAAAACAGTTTGAAAGTCACTGCCTCAAGCACTGCCTTTACAAGACAGAACATGATTAACCAGAGCTTGAAATGAAGGGAACCCTGAAAGAATCACGTTCCTTCTCAGAGCCTGCAGCTCCAGAACCACAAAGGTTATTCTAAGCAGCTCACAATCACTCTGCATCACTGGAGAGGTGTAGGACGTATTCCAAAGACAGCTCTTGCCTACACACTGCTGGAGTAGAATGGTCTTTCGGAAGCAGAAACAAGGCTGTGAAGCTCCGAAAGAACAAGGTTAGACCAGAGTTATCTGTCTGGCTCCATGTAGAGATGAAGAGAAACTCTAGGCCAGGACATATGGCAACTATATAGTGGCCAATAACGAAAGCTTCAGTATTTCAGTAATCATTACAGGATGAGAAGCTACAAGAGAGGAAGCTGGGCTATCGTCACCATGACACAAAAGAACATCCTGTCCATATCTCTATCAAATGGCTGTGAACCTGACAAGTCTAGAATACAGACTAGAAAATTAAGTTTTTCAACTCTGAAGTTCAATCTGTTAAAATGACCATTGTTTTCCCATAGACTCACCCCACTCCCCAGTTAACTTTACAATACTGATGAGATGTGGCCTATGATCCAGTCACTTTCTAGCATCACTAGTCAACATATTAACACTGGCTGTGATGCAGGTCTCAGTGAGAAGCTATCTGTCCCTTTTTAAAAGCCAAAAGCGAGAAATCAAAAGAAAGTTCATGACAAGTAAATTGTAGAGTCAAGACATCACATCTTGTATAATTAAGGCATCTAAGAATGGGGAAATCTTTGTTCTAGAGGAATCAAATGGTCCTGTCTCCAAAATAACTTCAAAGACCCAAACTTGCTAAAGGTACTTTGAGAGATGATGTCTCTCTTCTAAGGAAAAAAAATCAGTCATAAAGCAGACTAAATAAAATAATAAGTGTGCAAATCTGTTAAATGTGTATGGCCAACGTACTTTTTATGGCTACACATAATCTTAAATATGTACCTTCACAGTGTCAGAAAAGGTTCTAAAAGTATTTGAAAGAGAAAGTAGTGAAGGCTCATTCAAAATGTTATTTGAATATTTTTTTAAAAAATCACCAAGTCAGTTAATAAGTGATTTTCCTCTTGCAATGAAGATTTGGATCACAAGTTATTAAGACAGATCAACCAACCTAGATTCTACTTATCAAACATGTTTAAAATAAAAAATAAGCAACAGCAAAAAGAAGGACCCATAATGGTAAAAGATTGGTTTAAGGGCTTCCCTGATGGCACAATGGTTGAGAGTCCGCCTGCCGATGCAGGGGACACGGGTTCGTGCCACGGTCCGGGAAGATCCCACATGCCGCGGAGCGGCTGGGCCCGTGAGCCATGGCCACTGCGCCTGCGCGTCCGGAGCCTGTCCTCCGCAACGGGAGAGGCCACAACAGTGAGAGACCCGCGTACCACAAAAAAAAAAAAAGATTGGTTTAAGAAAAGGAATTTTCCTTGCTAAAGAAATCCCTCTTTGTTCATTGCTGAGGCTCAATCTATTACTTAGCAGAAGTACCTAATAAAATTAAGATAACATGATTAAGAAGATCTTCAGGAGCTAGATTTCAAGCGATACTTCTAGGAACCCAAAGAATAGAAAAGAATTTGCGGGGGTGAGGGAAGGACAAAAATCACACAAAGTGTCAGCTATGCCCAGGTTGACTCTATTTTGTTTTTTTTATATTGATCTCAGAATAGCCCTGGACAGCCATTCTGATCAATACAAATGTCAGCTGGCCCCCTTCCTGGCAGTCCCTCTGTTAAGTTGGCTCTCCCAGCAGCATACTAACATCCTCACCAAACATGACGACTAACTGGTAAACAGTAAATATACTTAACTCTTGGCACCGTGAAAGCAATACGCTATAGACACAATCTGAATATAATGTATTTACAAGTATCCTGGTTACACGGTCTCCCAGAAAGGAAGTAACTTAAAGAACACGGGCTCTATTATCAGAAAGACGTGGTTTCAAACTCTGTTTCTACCACTTTCTGATTGTGTAACTCAGGAAGTTACCCACCTAAATCCTAAACCTCAGTTTCCTCAACTGTAAAGGGTGAATGAGAATACCTATGTCATACGGTTGGGTAAAAATCAATGAAATCATGTATGTAAAGCAGATAGCACACTGTCTGGCAAAGTATAGGTCTGAAATATTATTTACTTTGAAAGTAATCATACCCATGCCAAAAACAAGAAATAATTTCTGATTTTCAGGTTGTTCATCTATAAAATAGGAAACTGAACCAGATGTCACTTAAGCCCTTTTCAGAAGTGCTGTGATCCACCAAAGTGTTGTGATTCCATGGTAATAATGTGCAGACATGATTCATGTATTCTGATGGCTGTATTTTCTCCTGTTTTGAACCACAAATGCACAAACTGAAAATTTTGAGACATTTACAATGAACTAATTTTTACTTCCTTAAATGTGTTTGAGTGTTTTCCAAATTTTCTATAATGTACCATAAATGTTTAAGACTGTTGGGGAGATTATTATTCTACTTTTTTAAAAAGTTAGTCTCACTGAGTCAACATATGGTCACACATTTAGTTTTGTAATACCACTGGCAAGAAATGTGTCTTAGAGTAATCATTTAATTTTCTGAAAACACAATCATAAAATGAACCACTGTCAAGAATAAAAAACAAAAAATCAAAAACAAAATTAGGAATAGAAGGGAACTTTCTTAAACTGATAAGTTATCAAAAATCTTCAACAAACACACATAATGGTGAAACTTTAGAATCATTTCTAATCAAGTAAAAACCAAAAAGGATGCCCTCCAACGCTGCCTCCATTTAACCTATGGAAAAACTAGTGTGATAAGAAAAAGAAATCAATGATGTAAGAAGTGGAAAGGAAGAAACAAAACTCATCTTGTACTCAGACAACCCAGCTACGTACATGGAAAATGCAAAAGCATTTGCAGACAACTCTCAAGAATTAATGAGAGTTCTCTAAGGTTACTGAATCAAATCTGTTGCAATGATAACTAGAAAATATAACTGATAAAAAAAAATCCTATGTACCATAACAACAAAACTACCAGTTACCTAAGAATAAATACATCAAAATATGTCAAAGACTCCTGTGGAAAAATGTTACAATATGTTATTCAAGAATAGAAAAGAGCCGAATAAATGGAGTCTGTGCCATGATCATGGATGGGAAAACTCAATATCATAAAGAAGTCAGTTCACCCCAAATCATCTATAAATTCAATGCAAATCCAAACAAAATCCTGAAGTTTGGGATTATTTTTTAGTTTGTGTGTGATTTAACTAACTACTCCTAAATTTCACATAGAGGGGCCAAGAATGGCCAAGACAATTTTAAAGCCTAACAAAGTGGAGTCTTGTCTTCTCAGATATTGAGACTTACTGTATAACTATAATAATTAAGACAGTGTGGGACATAGCACAGGGAGATCAGCTCGGTGCTTTGTGATCACCTAGAGGGGTGGGATAGGGAGGGTGGGAGGGAGATGCAAGAGGGAAGAGATATGGGGATATGTATATACGTATAGCTGATTCACCTTGTTATAAAGCAGACACTAACACACCATTGTAAAACAATTATACTCCAATAAAGATGTTAAAACAAAAAAAACTGTGGGAGTAGTACAATTAAAGATAAAGCAGGGGCTTCCCTGGTGGCGCAGTAGTTGAGAGTCCGCCTGCCGATGCAGGGCACACGGGTTTGTGCCCCGGTCCAGGAAGATCCCACATGCCGCGGAGCGGCTGGGCCCGTGAGCCATGGCTGCTGAGCCTGCGCGCCCGGAGCCTGTGCTCCGCAGCAGGAGAGGCCCCAACAGTGAGAGGCCCGCGTACCACAAAAAAAAAAAAAAGATAAAGCAGTGATTAAAAATTAAGCCTCCAAAAATAGACGTTATAGCAATTATAAATCAGTGGGGAAAGAAAAGCTGATGCAATTAATGATTCTGGGACAACTGGTTAGCCATATGGAAAAAAATAAAACAACATCCTGCTATGAATTGTGTCCCCCTAAAATTCATATGTTGAAATCCTAACCCCCAATGTGATGGTATTGGATACGGCCTTTGGAGAGTAATCAGGTTTACATGAGATCATGAGAATGGGGTCCCCTTGATGGGATTAGTGCCTTATAAGAAGGGACACAAGAGAGCTTGTACACTTTCTACCCACCCCACCCACCACTACCACGTGAGGACACAGAAAAGGTGGCTGTGCAACCCAAGGAAAGAGGTCTCACCAGGAACCTACTATGCTGGCACCTTGATCTTATATAATACTTCTAGTCTTCAGAACTGTGAGAAAGTAAATTTCTGCTGTTTAAGCCAGCCAGTCTATGGTATTTTGTGACGGCAGCCTAGATGATTAATACAAATGCTTCATACACACACACACACACACACACACACACATAACCACCTGAGAATTAAGGTACTAACTTTGAAAATTAAGGAATTTAAAAGAAAGTAAATATATTCACGTAAGATTTTAAGAGAAAGGAAGGATTTCTTGAAGTAATAGACCTGAAAGAATACAGGGAAATGCCGGTAAATTTGGTTACTATAAAATTTAAAAGTTACATTCAACAAAGGACACCATAAACCAAAGTAAAAAACAGGCCTTTCTCTTCCCGTCATGTGAGGGCAACAATGAGAAGTCGGCGTCTGCAACCTAGAAGACAGCTCTCATCTGAACCAACCATACAAGCACCTTGATCTTGGACTTCCCAGCTTCCACATCTGTGAGAAGTTTCTGTTGTTAAAAGCCACCTAGTTCATAGGGGTACTCTGTTACAGCAGCCCAACCAGACTAAGGCAGATGAAGACAAATTTATTAATTTTTCTCTTTTATAATTTGTTCATTTGGAGTCCTTTCTAAAACACACTCACCCAACTCAGGATCTCAAAGATTTTCTTCTGTTTTGCCCAGAATTTTTAAAATTATAGCTCTTACTTTCAGGTCTATGATCCATTTTGCTTTCATTTATTAAATTGTGCAAGGTAAAAAAAAAAAAAAATTTTTTTTAGCAGGCCATTCCCTGGGAGAAACTATCTTAACACATGCAGCTAATCAAAAATTAACATCTAGTTCTAGAGTGTACAAAGAACTCCTACAAATCTAAACTACTTGCTGGACGTGTATATGGAACCTCTTAGCAGCACCTTATTAATCAAATTGAGAATGCACTAGTCATGTAATCAGAATAAATGATAAAGTTGCTTTTTAAATGAACTCGAGATGTCTTACCACCAGCATCAAGTGTCCTGCCAAACCCCCAGTGTCAGACATGCCTGTTTCCTTTAACAGCACCGTCACTGTCCCGGCCACTAAAGCCTTGAAAACTCCCAGCAGTCTTTCACTCCTCCCTCTGAATTATCACTAAATCTCCAACGTGATCACCAGAATTTGGTTCAATTTTAAGAATCAGTTATGATTCATGAATTGCCAGAGTATAAAACGGCACCATTTTAGGAGATATGATAAGCTAGAAATCAGCATCAATTGTTTTCTTTACGGAGTAACACGTACAGCTGAATAAAATATGCTAAAGACAGAGTCCTCTACAGCAGTAAACTCTAAAGGAACAGGGAGGGAGGGAGGGAGGGAGGGAGAGAAGGAGGGAGGGAGGGAGGGATCACAGCCACCCTAAGAAGTTGCAAAATGCACTGGCAAGAATTTTAAACTAGGAATCAGGAGACCCAAATGCTAGTCTAAACCCCACCATAAATTAGCTGTGAATGAAGTGAGCAGCATAAAACCCCTAGTCTTCAGCTTTCTCATTCTCAAAAATAGGGTGAAATGATTGTTAAAAGCTCTAAAATTTTATGATTCTACAAACTCTTCTCCACAGATGGGGGAAATGTGGCACAGTGAGCTGAAAATAATAATTTGGACTGAACAGGTAATGTAAATCAGCATCTCAGTTTCCTTTTAACAATCTTGAACAACTATTAAGGTACTTATTATCTCTTTTAATATGTAAAATTCAAGAGTATAAAATCAAGTAATATCAAATATTTCCAGAAAACAAACTTCCTTTTATTTTTCCTTTCACCAATCAATCTTTCACTTCCTTCCTGTGTTCTGAAGCACAAATACAGTATTAGGAGTTCCTGACTGGCAGGATATCTTCTCCCCATTGTTCTCTGTCCCCAAAGTAGACTTCAGTCATACCTATGAAACTGGGGAGGAGGATGCACACGTAAAATATAGTTGAAATGTCTGTGTGATCTGTCAGGTTTAATTTCATTTGGACCATACATCCTTCTTGTAACCTACAACAAACTGGCTCTAGCAATTCCTAGTCCATCTTTCTACAGTCTGTTCTACAGAATATTAGTCCTGCAAGATGCCCTAAGAAAAAAGAATGCCAGGAAAGTTTCAGAAACGCTGCATGCTATACCTCATTCTTGAGCAATTAAAAAAGAATGTGCAAGGGCTTCCCTGGTGGCGCAGTGGTTGAGAGTCCGCCTGCCGATGCAGGGGACACAGGTTCGTGCCCCGGTCCGGGAAGATCCCACACGCCATGGAGCAGCTAGGCCCGTGAGCCATGGCCGCTGAGCCTGCACGTCCGGAGCCTGTGCTCCGCAACGGGAGAGGCCACAACAGTGAGAGGCCCGCGTACCGAAAAAAAAAAAAAAAACTGAAAATGGACAAATCTTAAGATACACTATACAAAAGAAGAAAAATCTATGTGTCAAAAACATAAGACTTATGGATCAACAGTCTTATAGTCAGCATTCATACTGAAAACATAAGTCATCACTTGAATTAAGACTGACTTAGATCCACACAAGATGGGCCAATACTTGCAAAAAGTAGAACACTTTGTTAGCTATCTATACACTTAAGTTTTTCAGCATTTGCTTTCTTGACAGTAAGAGTTCTTTCTTCCTTCAAGCCATGTCAAAGAAAAAGAAAATAAAGGCACAGCCTACCCTAAATCATAATCATCAAAAACACTTGGTCCTAGGGGATTAGCTAACAAAATGGTGTCTATCAAGTAGTCATCAAAACCCACTCTACAAATTCAGTGACACAAATCATTATGGCATTTGAAGCCTTACTGTCAGATCTTGAAGAAAAATCGAAATAAAAATACTCAACCTGTCCTCATTAAACAAACTCACACTGGCTTCCCTGGTGGTGCAGTGGTTGAGAGTCCGCCTGCCGATGCAGGGGACACGGGTTCGTGCCCCGGTGTGGGAAGATCCCACATGCCGCAGAGCGCTGGGCCCGTGAGCCATGGTCGCTGACCCTGCGCGTCCGGAGCCTGTGCTCCGCAATGGGAGAGGCCACAACAGTGAGAGGCCCGCGTACCGCAAAAAAAAATAAAAATAAACTCACACTAACTACATCCAATTACAACTATTACTAAATACAAAAGAAAAAGCAGTGAGTATTATCTATCAAAGTCAACTTCTATGATTGTGTCATTATGGGATCACTTTTTTTTTTTTTACATTAATGCATATTCTTCTTGCTGTCAATTCACATTTACCATCCTCCTTCAAGCTCCTATTCAAAAAGATCACTTTCAGGAAATCTTGTGTTACTGACATAATTAGATTTCACTCTCTAGCTAAATGCCTGTGGCACTAAATGTTGAAAGATTAAGTTGTTCTTTGTGACATGCTGCTTTGGGAAAATGTTCTTTATCTTCATGTATGTGCATGAATTCTTCTCAACTAGATTATTCTGAGGAATTCTTTTACAATTCAGGGCTTCTCAAATGTTTCTACCAAAGTACTCCTTTTGTCAGAGGATCTGCTACAGAAGCACAATTTACCTGAAGTCTTCTGTTTTACCTTTAAAAGTCATTCAAAATGTAAGATTCAATACCACAGTACATTTGTTTTAACATAAAAATTAAAATGTGTTAATGTTGGTGAAGATGTGGAGAAACTGGAACACTTGTACACTACTGGAAGTTTGTAAAATGTTGTGACTGCTATGGAAAACAGTATAGAGGTTCCTTCAAAAAATATAAAAAAGAACTACCACATGATCGGGACACTACATAATGATCAAGGAATCAATCCAAGAAGAAGATACAACAATTGTAAATATTTATGCACCCAACATAGGAGCACCTCAGTAAGGCAAATGCTAAAACAGCCATAAAAGAGGAAATCAACAGTAACACAATAGTGGGAGACTTTTAACACTCCACTTACACCAATGGATAGATCATCCAGACAGAGAATTAATAACGAAACACAAGCCTTAAATGACATATTAGACCAGATAGACTTAATTGATATTTATAGGAAATTGCACCAGAAAGTAGCAGAATACACTTTCTTCTCAAGTGCATACAGAACATTCTCCAGGATACATTACATCTTGAGTCACAAATCAAGTAAATTTAAGAAAACTGAAATCATATCAAGCATATTCTCCTACCACAACGCTATGAGATTAGAAATCAATTACAGGAAAAAAACTGTAAAAAAACACAAACACATGGAGGCTAAACAATATGCTACTAAATAACCAAGAGACCACTGAAGAAATCAAAGAGGAAATCAACAAATACCTAGAAACAAATGACAATGAAAACATGACAACCCAAAACCTATGGGATGCAGCAAAAGTCGTTCTAAGAGGGAAGTTTATAGCAATACAATCCTACCTCAAGAAACAAGAAAAATCTCAAATAAACAACCTAAACTTACACCTAAAGGAACTAGAGAAAGAAGAACAAAACCCAAAGTTAGTAGAAGGAAAGAAATCATAAAGATCAAAGCAGAAATAAATGAAATAGAAATGAAAAAAACAATAGCAAAGCTCAGTAAAACTAAAAGCTAGTTCTCTGAGAAGATAAACAAAATTGATAAACCTTTAGCCAGACTCATCAAGAAAAAAAGGGAGAAGACTCAAATCAACAGAATTAGAAATGAAAAAGGAGAAGTTACAACTGATACCGCAGAAATACAAAGGATCATAAGAGACTACTACATGCCAATAAAATGGGCAACCTGGAAGGTATAACCTTCCAAGACTGAACCAGGAAGAAACAGAAAATATGAACAGACCGATCACAAGTAATGAAACTGATTAAAAATCTTTCAAAAAACAAAAGTCCAGGACCAGACGGCTTCACAGTCAAATTCTATCAAACGTTTAGAGAAGACCTAACACCAATCCTTCTCAAACTCTTCCAAAAAATTACAGAGGGAGGAATGCTCCCAAATTCATTCTATGAGGTCACCATAACCCTGATACCAAAACCAGACAAAGGTATCACAAAAAAAGAAAATTACAGGCCAACACTGATGAACAGAGACGCTAAAACCCTCAACAAAATACTAGCAAACCAAATCAAACAACGCTTTAAAAAGATTATACACCATGATCAAGTGGGATTTAACCCAGGGATGCAAAGATTCTTCAATATACACAAATCAATCAATGTGATACACCATATTAACAAATTGAAGAATAAAAACTATATGATCACCTTAATAGATGCAGAAAAAGCTTTTGACAAAATTCAACACCCATTTATGATAAAAACTCTCCAGAAAGTGGGCACAGATGGAACCTACCTCAATATAATAAATGCCATATATGACAAACCCACAGCAAACATTATTCTCAGTGATGAAAAACTGAAAGCATTTCCTCTAAAATCAGGAACAAGACAAGTGTGCCCATTCTCACCACTATTATTTAACACAGCTTTGGAAGTCCTAGCTACGGCAATCAGAAAAGAGAAAGAAAGAAAAGGAATCCAAATTGGCAAAGAAGTAGTAAAACTGTCACTGTTTGCAGATGACATGATACTATACATAGAAAATCCTAAAGATGCCACCAGAAAGCTACTAGAGCTAATCAATGAATTTAGTAAAGTCACAGGATACAAAATTAATACACAGAAATCTCTTGCATTCCTATACACTAACAACAAAAGATCAGAAAGAGAAATTAAGAACACAATCCCATTTACCACTTCAACAAAAAGAATAAAATACCTAGGAATAAACTAGCTAAGGAGGCAAAAGACCTGTACACAGAAAACTATAAGATACTGATGAAAGAAATCAAAGATGACACAAATAGATGGAGAGATATACCATGCTCTTGGACTGGAAGAATCAATACTGTGAAAATGACTACTATACTACCCAAAACAATCTACAGATTCAATGCAATCCCTATCAAATTACCAATGGCGTTTTTCACAGAACTAGAAAAAAACATTTTACAATCTGTATGGAAACACAAAAGACCCCGAATAGCCAAAGCAATACTGAGAAAGAAAAACAGCTGGAGGAATCAGGCTCCCTGACTTCAGACTATACTACAAAGCTACAGTAATCAAGACAGTATGGTACTGGCACAAAAACAGAAATATACATCAGTGGAAGAGGATAGAAAACCCAGAGATAAACCCATAGATTATGGTCACCCAATCTATGACAAAGGAGGCCAGAATATACAATGGAGCAAAGATAGCCTCTTCAATAAGTGGTGCTGGGAAAACTAGACAGATACATGTAAAAGAATGAAATTAGAACACTCCCTAACACCATACACAAAAATAATCTCAAAATGGATTAAAGACCTAAATGTAAGGCCAGAAACTATAAAACTCTTAGAGGACAATATAGGCAGAACACTCTAAGACATAAATCACAGCAAGGTCTTTTTTGACCCACCTCTTAATGAAAATAAAAACAGAGATAAACAAATGGGACCTAATGAAACTTCAAAGCTTTTGCACAGCAAAGGAAACCATGAACAAGACAAAAAGGCAACCCTCAGAATGGGAGAAAATACTTGCAAATGACAAAGGATTCATCTCCAAAATATACAAAGAGCTCATGCAGCTCAATATCAAAAAAAACAAAAAACCCAATCAAAAAATGGATGGAAAGGGCTCCCCTGGTGGCGCAGTGGTTGAGAGTCTGCCTGCCGATGCAGGGGACACGGGTTCGTGCCCCAGTCTGGGAAGATCCCACATGCCACGGAGCCGCTGGGCCCGTGAGCCATGGCCGCTGAGCCTGCACGTCCGCAACGGGAGAGGCCACAGCAGTGAGAGGCTTGCGTACCACAAAAAAAAAAAAAAAAGGGTGGAAGACTTAAACAGACATTTCTCCAAAGAAGACATACAGATGGCCAACAAACACATGAAAAGCTGCTCAACATCACTAATTATTAAAGAAATGCAAATCAAAACCACAATAAGGTATCACCTCACACCAGTCAGAATGTCCATCCATCAAAACATTTACAAACAATAAATACTGGAGAGGGTGTGGAGAAGAGGAAACCCTCATGCATTGTTGGTGGGAATGTAAATTGATACAGCCACTATGGAGAACAGTATGGAGGTTCCTTAAAAAAACTAAAAATAGAACGACCATATGACCCAGCAATCCCAACTACTGGGCATATACCCAGAGAAAACCATAATTCAAAAAGACACATGCACCCCAATGTTCATTGCAGCACTATTTACAATAGTGAGGACATGGAAGCAACCTAAATGTCCATCAAAAGAGGAACGGATAAACAAGATGTGGTATATATATACAATGGAATATTACTCAGCCATAAAAAGGAACGAAATTGGGTCATTTGTAGAGACGTGGCTGGACCTACAGACTGTCATACAGAGCGAAGTCAGAAAGAGAAAAACAAATATCATATATTAACGCATATACATGGGGTCTAGAAAAAATTGGTATAGACGACCTTATTTACAAAGCAGAAAGAGGGACACAGACATAGAGAACATAGAAAACATATGGATACCAAGGGGGAGTAGGATGAACTGGGAGATTGGGATTGACATACATAGACTATTGATACTATGTATAAAATATATACCTAATGAGAACCTACTGTATAGCACAGGGAACTCTACTCAATGCTCTGCGGTGACCTAAATAAGAAAGGAATTGAAAAAAAGGGGGATATATGTACACATATTGCTGATTCGCTCTGCTGTACAGTATAAACTAACACAATACTGTAAAGCAACTATACTCCAATTAAAAAAAAAAAAGAACTACCACATGATCCAGCAGTTCCACTTCTGGGTATATACCCAGAAGAATTGAAAGCAGAGTCTAAAAGAAATATTTGCACACCTATGTTCATAGCAGCACTATTCACAATAGCCAAGAAGAAGCAACCCAGGTGTCTATTGACAGAAAGGCGGATACATGAATTGTGATGCATACATACAATGGAACATTATTCAGCCTTAAGAAAGGAAGGAAATTCTGTCACATGATAAACATGGATGCACCTGGAAAACATTATGCTAAATGAAATAAGCCAGTTGCAAAAAGACAAATACTGTGTGATGCCACATATATGAGGTATCTAAAATAGTCCAATTCATAGAAACAAAAAGTAGAATGGTGGTTACCAGGGGCTGGAAGAAAGGGGGAAAGGGGAGTTGTTATTTAACAGGTATAAAGTTGCAGATTTGCAAGATTAAAAAGTTCTGGACATCTGTTTCACAGCCATATGAATATATTTATCACTACTGAGCTATATACACTTAAAGATGATTAAGGTGGTAAATTTTACATTATGTGTTCTTTACCACAATTTTAAAAATTTTTAGTCACTTTATTTGTCCCAAATCTTCAAGTAAAATTGATGTGACCATATTTACTCAATATACACAGGCACCTACTGAATAAAGCAGCCTCAGCTGCCATGCAGCTCTGCAAGTGGCTCACAGAACAAAACCTACTTCTCTCAGATCCCCTCCTCAATTCACCAGATGTCAAGCAAGCAGTGAGACTGTGGTAACTGAAAGAGAATATAAAGATTAAGTAGGCCATGATCCCTGCCCCTGAGCAGATCAGAGAAACCAGCTGCACCGAGCTCAGTGCTGGGAACCTATTATCCGTGCAATGGATCAACCAGTTCTACAGTTCTCCTCAATTAGCTGCTAAATGACAGGAGAAAAGTGGGATTTCTCAGGACTGAAGTTTCTCTGGGCAAACTTCCCCTATAATATAGCACAAAGAACAATACCCACATGTGAGACAGAAGAAGTCAGTATAAATTGTAAAACATTCAACTAACCCAAAGTTCTTTTGTTAAAAGAAAAACTTGAAGTAAAAATGATAGAAATGCCCTTCCACTAAAGCAGATATGTATAAAGAATCCTTAAGGCACTTAATAGCCTAGCAGAGCAGGGACGGACTCTGCATAGCAACAAGAGCGAGCAAATGTGGTCCAACAGAATAAAAATATGCAACCCAATAAAATAGAAAATTTATGGCTGTGATAACTATAAAGAAATGTGTTAGTACAAATTCCAACATTTTACCCATCAGACCAGTTGAATTCAGTACTGGGCAATGTCTCATCATGACAGCACCCGGAGTTGTCCCGTGAACGGTAATAATCCATGTTACTTTTTGGTGGGTCTTTTCGTGTACGGCAGTATCAATTTTGTCATAAATCTTAGTTATTTCGTCTCTGGGTACAACCACAAGAGACAGTCTCTAAGACCAAGCTTCCTTTCCTTAATAATGGTATATCGGCAGGTTGCATCACCACAGAAACAGCTTTACTTCCAATGGTATCTGATAACATGAGCATTATGGGAAAAGCAGCTTTGCTCCATCCTCGGGGTCTCATCTTAGGCCTTCATCATTTCTGGATTATTGCAAAAGCCTCCTACCTGCTCTCCCTTCCTCCAGTCTTGCATGCCTCAAACCCATCCTAGTCTACACTCAGAGTTAATCTTTCTAAATCCAAAACTTATCACCGCACTCCCCTGCTTAAGACCTTCCATGGTTCACAAAGCCTTCAGAATCTCTGACATGGCATAGGAGAGGCTCTTGACGATTTAGTCCCTATGTGACACATTAAAAAAAACCAAACTTCATTTTTAAAAAATTTCAAATTTACAGAAACATTGCAAGAATAGTAAAAAGAACTTATTCTTGTGGAATCTAAAATATGACACAAATGAACTTATCTACGAAACAGACTCAGACATAGAGAACAGACTTGTGGTTGCCAAGGGGGAAGGAGGTGGGTGAGGGAAGGATTGGGAGTCTGGGGTTAGCAGATGCAAACTATTATATACAGAATGAATCAACAAGGTCCTACTGTATAGCACAGGGAACTATGTTCAATATCCTGCGATAAACCATAACGGAAAAGAATATGAAAAAGAATATATATATATGTATAACTGAATCACTTTGCTGTACAGTAGCAATTAGCACAACATGGTAAATCAACTATACTGATTCTTTCATCCAAATTCACCACTCATGAACCCTAGGACACAACCTCAGTGAGAGCAGGAACTGCATATTTTATTCATAGCGTCTGGCACAGTGAAGGAGGAACTGATGAGGGGCCCAACTTCTAGTTAAAAAGAGTGGACCAAACACAAATGTTACTCTACTCCCTCCTGAACTCTCACTTAAATAACAGTTAAAGTCATTTTCTAAAGAAGCATAAATCCATGACAGGAGAAAAGTGGGATTTCCCTGCAGAAATAAATATATGCAACCCAATAAAATAGAAAAGGACAAAGAGGTGACAGGACAAAGAGATGACAGCAGCCAAATGGGGGAAGACAACTGACCCAGCAGCCCGAGTCATGTGAATCTCAGAAGGGCAGCCCAGAGGAAAGGCTTAGGAATGGAGGCACGGGTGTCTCTGATGCATGGGTGCAGGGAGGGCTGCAAAGGGAAAGGCAAGTTGAAAAAAATCTTAGAAAGAGCCATCAGGCTCCCCAGAGCTCCCGCCCAACCCTACACAAGCAGGTAACCAACTCTCCCTCCAAGGCCAGCAGGGAAACCTCTCTAGAGAAATTGTTCAGCTGATGGACAGCAAGCAACTACTCTGTGCCAGGCTCAGTCCTAGATGCCCAGAAATCTCCAAGGGATCACAGCCAAGGCCTGCCCCCATGGAGCTTCCGCTCTAGTGGGGGGAAACGAGCAAGTGGCCCTGTGATAACTGCTCTGGAGCAAGGTGCGGCAGGGCAGGAACCTGACAGAAAAGAGAAGTGAGCCACGCAGATACCCAGGGGAAGATCACCCCAGACAGCCACAGCAGGCTGGCTGCACAGACCTCCATGGGGGAGCACGCTCAGGGGGCGAACCACGCGGAAGCTGATGTGGTGTGTAGGTGATGGGGGAGGGGCCAGATCACAGAAGGACCCGCTGGAGCAATGATTCCCTTAACCTGGCCTCACTTCGGAAGCACCTGGAGAACTTTAAAAAATGTGAGTGAGTCCCACCCCAGAGTTTCTGATCCGAATTTTGATAGGTATGAGGTGTAGCTGGTCATCGGTAGTTTCAAAATCTCCGTGGGTCGTTCGAACGCGCAGATGAGGTTAGAACCATGGAATCAGAGGAGCTCTGGGCTCAGGGATGCTAGGCGTAGCTGTGGGAGGAAGCGGGGGGCTCCACTAAAAACGGGGAGACTAAGTAACAGGTGACGAACTCCCAGCCCCTCCCGTCTCCTTTCCCATCTAACTCCAAGTGACCACTGACAGAAAACCCTGGCAGCCAGACTCCTACACATCTGTTGGAGACGGACAGGGGCAAACAGCCACAGTGAAGGCTCCCAGCGTGAGGCAGGGAAAGCCAAACAGCTGGGGTGCTCCCTGTGCTTTAATTTCTTAAAAACTGAGAGATATACATACCCCAACGAGCAGAACAGGAAAAGCGCAAAACCATCATAAGAGGCTGAGACAAAAAGATGAAGAAAATAGAAATATCTGTAATATGTAGACGTATTTGGGGACTATGTAATTAAATAAGTGATTTAACCATGAAGTATAATCGCTTAGACTCCCTTGGACACAATCATTTGGAACAAAAATGATAGCTAGGCTGTATCTGTGATGCATGGAAAATACTGCGATAATAAGTTTCTACTATTTCTAAGGTAGAAAATATATGAATAATTCCAACAGTTTTAAAGGTTTTTCCTTTCCAAGAATGACATAAAATTTTTTAAAACTATATGTGATTACATGTTCAAATATATATACAATGAGATATAAACATGAGACCACATGCTATTTCTAAAAATATCTAACACACTTATAAGAATATCAAATTATGTCTCTTAATTGCCTATGTCAGCTGTATCAGTTGCTATACTAACTGATGTAAAGAATCAAGCACCTTGGGCTTCCCTGGTGGCACAGTGGTTAAGAATCCATCTGCCAATGCAGGAGACACGGGTTTGAGCCCTGGTCCAGGAAGATCCCACATGCCGCGGAGCAGCTAAGCCCGTGCGCCACAACTACTGAGCCTGCGCTCTAGAGCCCGCGAGCCATAACTACTGAAGCCCGTGCGCCTAGAGCCTATGCTCCACTGCAAGAGAAGCCGTCACAATGAGAAGCCTGCACACTGCAACGAAAAGTAGCCCCCGCTCGCCACAACTAGAGAAAGCCCACACGCAGCAATGAAGACCCAATGCAGCCAAACATAAAATTAATTAATTAAATTTATAAAAAAAAAAAAATCAGGTCTTCCCTGGTGGCGCAGTGAAGGCAGGAGACATTGAAGGCAGGAGACATTTGCCCAAAGGTCTCCACATCCATTTCTTCTTGAGTAGTTTGTGTCTTTTAAGGAATCTGTCTATTTCACCTAAGCTATCAAAATCATTGGCATAGGGCTTCCCTGGTGGCGCAGTGGTTGAGAGTCCGCCTGCCGATGCAGGGGACACGGGTTCGTGCCCCGGTCCGGGAGGATCCCACATGCCGCGGAGCGGCTGGGCTCGTGAGCCATGGCCGCTGGGCCTGCGCGTCCGGAGCCTGTGCTCCGCAACGGGAGAGGCCACAACAGTGAGAGGCCCACGTACCACCAAAAAAAAAAAAAAAAAAAAAACAAAATCATTGGCATAAAGATGTTTACGATATTATCTTATAATCCTTTTAAAATCTGAAGGCTCTATATTGATATCCTCTCTTTCTTTGTTAACATTAGTAATTTATGTCTTGCCTCTTTTTTTTCTTGATCAGTATGGCTAGAAGTTTATCAATTTTATTGCTCTCTTCAGAGAATCACTGTTGACTTCATTGATTATCTCCATTATTTAATTTATTTTTTATTTATTTTTTTTTTTTGCGGTACATGGGCCTCTCACTGTTGTGGCCCCTCCCATTGTGGAGCACAGGCTCCCGGCGCGCAGGCTCAGCGGCCATGGCTCACGGGCCCAGCCACTCCGCAGCATGTGGGATCTTCCCGGACTGGGGCACGAACCCACGTCCCCTGCATCGGCAGGCGGACTCTCAACCACTGTGCCACCAGGGAAGCCCCTCAAAACACAATTTTGACTATGGCAACTTCTCCTGCCTAAGTACTTTTAATGGCCAGTCTTTACTGCACAGATCTCGTCTTCTTCATCTTTCATCTCCGATATCAAACAGGGTGTTCTATGTTATCCACCCTCTTCCATTAGCTTCTTTAACTTTCTGTTATTGCATTAGGTTATAGCAAACTTTCTGAACAAAAACTGGCTTTTGAACATATTTTATTTTTTTAATATTTATTTATTATTTATTTATTTTTGGCCGCACCGGGTCTTGGTGGTGGCATGCGTGCGGGATCTTAGTTCCCCGACCAGGGATTGAACCTGGGCCCCTGCATTCGGAGCATGGAGTCTTACCCGCTGGGCCACCGGGGAAGTCCCTGAACATATAATAAAGATGTTCAGCTTCACTTAGAATGAGAGATCTGAAAATTAAAACTAAGTAAGATATTATTTTTCATCAGTTTGGCAAAGATAAAGTTTGACAATACGTTATTTTGGCTAGGGTATGGGGAACTATTCTCATACATTGTTGATGAGAGCGTAAATTAGTACAATCTTTTTAGAGAATAATTTGACAATATGTATCAAAAATGACCATAACTTTGACCCAGCATCCCATTTATCCTACAGAAATATACATACAAGATATATATGGAGAATATTCACTGCAGCATTGGAACAGCAACAGGTGGAGAATAACCAAAATGTCTATCAACAGGGCGATGGTTATGTAAATTGCAGTATATCCACACAATGTAATTCTAAAGAGTCAAAAAGAATGGTGCAATCTCTGTGCAATGAGTTTTTTTTTTTTTTTTTTTTTTTTTTGCAGTACGCGGGCCTCTCACTGTTGTGGCCTCTCCCATTGCGGAGCACAGGCTCCGGACATGCAGGCTCAGAGGCCATGGCTCACAGGCCCAGCCGCTCCACGGCATGTGGGATCTTCCCGGACCGGGGCACGAACCCGTGGACCCTGCACCGGCAGGCGGACTCTCAACCACTGCGCCACCAGGGAAGCCCTGTATTGATATATTTTATAAGTAAATTTTAAATACGTAAATGTCTAAGGAACATCAATATTTTAAAGATGCCATTAAGGCAGAAGGCATAACAATAAAGAAAGTAACAATACTTTTAAGGAATACTTTTAGTATCTTTTAATAAATATCTAAAAATATTATACTAAACAGGTAAGGAAGAACGCCTTCTCTGTATTCGTGGATACTGTGGCAGGAGACCCCAAGAATGCACCTAGAATAAAGTCTGGTTTTTGAAGGTTGTTTAAGTATGAAAACTCAATTCATTTCAACAAACATCTATAGATGTCCTACTATATGCCAAGTAACCCGCCAGGTGCTGGCACCTCAAAAATGAAAGGCACTGCGTCTGCCCTCAAGGAACTTAAAAGTCATGAGGGAGACAGAGCCCAAACATTACAAGCTGTCATTACAGGTCATTACCGCGGTTGTGAGAACACAGGTCCAAGGGACAGAGACAACATAGAGAAAGGATTGACTGATTGTAACGGGCCATCCGGGAAAGTTCCAGGAAGGAAATGAGGATGACTGAGGGTCTAAGAAAAAGGGAAGAGTTGGTTAGGGGCGTAATCAGATAAAACAACCGGTAAAAGGGTAGAGAGTCTGGTATGTTCAGGAAACTGTAAGTAGCTGCTATCGTTAAAAGAAGGGTGAACTTGAGAGAGGAGACAGGACCTTGGCCAAAGCCAGATCTTGGGAAGTCTCGTGTGGCACTCCTGTCTACACCTCCAGCACCAAAACCTTTATGAAGGCCTGCCTGGGGGAGGGAGGCCAACACTGTTTAGCCTCCTGGGTTCTGCGTGCTTCACAGTATTCCTGAGACAATTTCTTAACCATTAATACCTTGACCATGTCAACGTAATACTTACAGCCATTATTCCCTGAGCCAAAAATTAAACAAGCCTTCAAATCCCTTCATTCATTTCCCTTTTCCTCCTTGAGGCATCTCTCATCTCGTTATCCTTGAGCCCATGCTCTTCCATTCTCATCAAACCTGTCTCCTTGAAGGCGGGAGACGTTTTGCCCAGATGACTCCACGTACATGAGAAACAAATTTCCTTCCCAGTCTATGGGAATAGACACAGACTCTCAAATTGAAGCTCTGCATTCACGTCCTTTAGCACATTTTCTCTACAACCTCAGTAATTCTATAAGCTCTATGCTCAGTTTCTAATTCACTCCCTTTCTGAATTCACTTAGCATATGCTAAACATAACACTGGACCCTTGTCAAGAATTATGCTACTGATTTTATATCTACTGTATTTCCAGTTTGCCTGAGCGTAACACTGCTCTTTAGGGTTCCAGGAGAATAAAGAGTGTAGATAGAAACAAAACAAAATGACCTATGGCATTAATTGTTTATATTATACATCCTCTTCTACTTCCTCTGACTTTGAGCTAAAGATTATCGCTCCTTTTTCTTTCATTTCAATGTCACCCTTTACAGCTTCTTCTCAGCCCACTTACAAGCTCAAGTTTCCTACACTTGATGATGTTTTAAATATTCTACAATCCATGCACACCCTTTCCTTGGCCTTGTCTCTCCCTCAACCTTTGCCTCTTCTCCAACAAACTTCTTAACATGAGCTACACCTACTTTCCCTCCGTTTTCTTCTCACTCATCCTTCAGACCCCAACACCCTGGCTTCTGTACTCATTGCCCCATTGAACTTGGCCCTCGCCAAGGTGACTGCCAAGCCACAACTACTGGCACTTTAAAATCCTCATCCTGGGACTTCCCTGGCAGTCAAGCGGTTAAGACTCCATGCTCCCAATGCAGGGGGCCAGGGTTCAATCCCTGGTCAGGGAACTAGATCCCACATGCCGCAACTAAAGATCCTGCATGCCACAACTAAAAAAAAAAAAAAAAAAATCCCACATGCCACAACAAAGATCTGGCACAATTAAATAAATTAATTTTTTTTAAAAATCCTCATCCTGCTTTACTGCTCTATGGCATTTAACATCTTTGATCACTTCCTTTGCTTTCTTCCTTTCCACCAGAAACTCTTTCTTATCTCTACCCC
Source organism: Leucopleurus acutus (assembly GCF_964270905.1). Taxonomy (NCBI): domain Eukaryota; kingdom Metazoa; phylum Chordata; class Mammalia; order Artiodactyla; family Delphinidae; genus Leucopleurus; species Leucopleurus acutus. Next base: position 76,413,192 of record NC_139142.1, on the reverse strand, counting down.
TCTCTCAAGCCCAAACCCCTCCTCTGTACATCAAATATTGACATTCCCTAGGAGTACCTCTCAGTACAGGTTTCCAAGGAGAATACTCCCTTCCTCTTTTGTGTTCATACCCTTTCTATGTACCTCTGTCAGGTGCTCGGCACATATTCGCATATCCATCCACTCCACTAGCTTGAAAGCTCCTCAAAGGCGGGAACCAAGTCCTGTTCCCCTTTGTACCCCTACCAACCTCCCCAGGGTCCTAGCACAGTACCCAAACACACGGTGTTGTATAACAGATGTTTCTGGAATGAACATCAAATCAGTAATCAAAAGTTAATACAGATTATTTGTATTTTTAAAATATATACACGTGTAATATTAAGATTATTCTGTTTACAGTTCCTACAAATGAAATTTATTATTTTTTTAATGAAATTTATTTTAAATATTTAACCAAATAATAAAAGTTAGAGTATTTATAGTTTATCATTTTAGTTACCTCTACAGCATCTAGTTCATCCGGTCTCAAAGGCTCTAAAAAGTTACAAGGTACTTTCAGCCAAATGAGCCAGCGTGGCCTCAAAAGCTAATTCACTTCATGCCAGATGGCAAGCATCTCTAGTGTCCATTATAGGACAAGGGAGAAGGGGCGGCAGGTGCCATGCTGGGCCACGAAGGTAGCAAGAAGAAGCCCCTAAAGCAACCCAAGGAGGAGGCCAAGGAGATGGACGAGGAAGATAAGGTATTCAAACAGAAACAGAAAGAGAAGCAGAAGAAACCTGAGGAGCTAATAGCAAAGGCCGGGAATTCCCGGGTGGTCCAGTGGTTAGGACTCAGTGCTTTCACTGCCGTGGCCCAGGTTCAATCCCTGATTGGGGAACTAAGATCCCACAAGCTGCACGGCACAGCCTAAAATAAAATAAAAGCGAAGGCCGTGGTGGAAAAGCTCCCTGGCCACAGGTGGAATACAAATCTGGCAAAAAGTAAGCTGTTCCTTGTGCCTGAGGCAATGATGATCCTTAAATGCATTCCTGTTTAAACATCTGGATTCGCCGCCGTAACATCTGTTGTCACCTATAGCTAGAATGAAATATTGTCTTGGACCCTGCTGTACATTTAAGAAAACACTTTTGTAAAAAACAAACAACAGCAACAAAAAAACAAGTAGGGAAAATCTTATTATTTGTCCACTCCCAACTATGAGGGAGAAGGTACTTACGTACTCAATTACAGTCACCCTAGAATAAGCCAAGCAAGCCAGTAAGGCAGAAGAAAATGGAGGTGAGGGCTACTTCCCAAGTTCAAGGACCATGTCCACTACTGAAGTATCACACACACCCTGAATACAAAATAATTTTAAGAGGAAATTATTTGGGAAAGACCACGGTAGCACAGGAGGAAAAGTTTGATAGACTTCAAATTTAAATTGCATCTTAACTGAGAAGGATGCTTCTATCCTTCAGGGAAATCACTCTCACCTCTATCTATAAGGTCACATAAAACCACTGCCAAACATCAATTTCCTAAATACCTACCACACACAATTCACTCTTCTCCATTCAAGTAAACACAGCTCTAGAGCTCAAAAATCCATTCAATTACAATAGCAAGATGTCTAGATCACCCAGGGTTTATGTGGCCATAGTAACAAAAGATATATTTTAGAGCCAAATTCTCTTCGTCTGGCCTAGTTTGAATCAGAGTCGGTACCAAGGTGGCTCTACAGATAACAGCAGCTCACAAGCACAGGACTGGGATGGGAGCAGGGGTGATTATCTTCAATTAGAAAAATGCCAGTTGTTTTCCACATCAAAAAAGAAAAAAATCCATCCTAATTTTCAAGGGTACAGGTGGAGAAAGTTGGAAGAAGCAAAGCACTGAGAAGACAGCAAAACACCTTGCAACCTATTCCCTGAGCTATTAAAAGATGACTCCTAAATTTATCCTACTTTGTCTTTCAATATAGAGGCTCGCCCATAATTGGTAGCACCTGTAGTATTTGTTGGTTAGAGGGAAGTGTGAAATTAAGTCTCATTTACTGCAATTTCAGTATTTCTCCTCTTTCTGAGTCAGTCATCAACACGCTCAAGGGCAAAAATTAAGATAAATCTCTGATAAGATATGAAATTGCATAAATAATGAAACAGAATTAACTCTTTTTTTTAAAATGGCTCCCAAACAGCATAAACAGAAAAATAGAGAGTAATCATGCATTAGGTTTTTGTATAACAACTCAACTCAAATTTATCTAATTTTCTCAGATAGTTGAACCGGATATGGGATGAAACTGTCTGAGGAAAACAATACAGACAAAAATGTCAATCAACCAAAAACTACATTTGAGTATCTAACATGGCGCTACAGGAAGACAGCCACATACACACAAGAATGCCACATCTGACATGACCTTTGTCCACAGGATCTAAAAAAGGAAATAAACAAAACATTTCAAGGACACACACAGATTTCCAGGTATCCCAGTATTAGTAAACAAGATTTTTCCATCTACTTCTAGTCTCACAAGCTCAACTCTTTTTTTTTTTTTTTTTTTTTCGGTACGCGGGCCTCTCACTGTTGTGGCCTCTCTCGTTGCGGAGCACAGGCTCCGGACGTCAGCGGCCATGGCTCATGGGCGCAGCCACTCCGCACCATGTGGGATCTTCCCGGACCGGGACACGAACCCTCAACCACTGCAGCCACCAGGGAAGCCCTCAACTCTTAATTGAGATGAATAACACCTGAGTTATCAGTGTCAACATTTCTTAATCATCAGATTCTCTACCTAGACAAGTCCCTGAAAGGACCACTGACAAGTATCAGACGGTTATCTTTCTACAACTTTGCACTGAAAAGGGTACAAAACATCTTGGTTAGTGACTACCTGTCCAAGAATTCAATAGAAAACGATATGCTTACCTTTCAGATACCACAGAGGATACTAATCATGTAACATCACTGCCCTTTTTTTTTTTTTTTTTAAATAGCACATACATCCTTGCCTATCAGAAAACCCTATAGGATCTACACTCATCAGCATTCAAAGTACTCTCTTAAGGTTTATTTTTTTGCTAAAGCATTTGCCTTAGTGACTCAAAGAGACTACTGAAATATACTTGGGCAAAGGATTAATTTTTTTTTTAAATCTAGATAGCAACCAAATTGTGAGAAAGAAGGAAGATGTAAATTAAGTTGACTTTTTTGGGTTGAGCATATAATTACATTCTTTGTTAAGAATGTAAGCAGACAAGAATCTCATTAAGTATTTGGTGCCCTATTTGCCCCTAATACTTATAAAATCTGAAGGCATAATCCACAATGTACAATGCTTAAACCATGGAGGCTGCAGAGAATAACATTCTAGACAAGAAGGTATCTCAAGCAGTTCTCATCTCACCTTCTGCCCTCCAATACTAAACTAGTCATGAAAAAGTGACAATAACCTCATTTTAAAGAGCATCGTGAATTTTAGAATTCTGAGAATAAAGTGAGCAATGAAGCAGGAGTAATAAAAGAAGGATAAGAAATATGAGGGGAAGGGAGGGAATGGGAATTAAAAATAAAAGCACCATTCTGTTAAATTCCACATATTACTTGCTTTTTCAAAATCGAACAGTAGTAGCTCATCTCTCTCCCATAATCAGCAAATGATGTTACCTATTCCTTGGCAACCAGAGAGAGACAGAGGGGTGACTACTGGCCTAAACATTCAGTGATGTAACATAACTCACTATAAGAGAAGCTAAGAGTGGCAATAAGCAACTAAAACAGTAAGAAATGCATTTCCTTTACTAAGCATCTTCAAATGCAAAGTATCCTCTATAAATTAAAGATAGCTGAGAAAAACCTATCCTTGAATGATCATTTGAGTGTGCTAAATTTAATTTAAAACTCTACCCTAAAGCTTTCTTAAGTAAAAAATTGGGGGCATAATTCAACATTTTATGGTGACCCTGGTCATTATAAAGTGACACTCTTAGGATACTGGTACCTGTCAGCCTGTTTGCCTTCACTGTAGTGAACGTTTTGAGCTATGGCTTTCGACGTCTAGCTTCCCCACCTTCTCCCCGACACGAGTTTGCTGCTGTCACTCCTCGCTAGTCAGCATGCTTGCCCCCATTTTCCCTGCCCGGCTCCAACTTGCTGACCCTACTTTTCAGCCTCCGTGTCTCTTCTCTTGCTTCTCCCTCAACCCCAGTGCCCTTCTCCAACACGGTCTCTCGCCAAACTCTCTGACGTCTGTCCATCTGAAAGCTGAAAAGTATGGATTTCGGTTCAGTTTTAATTTGCATTTCTCTTATCTTGAGTGGGTTGAGCATCTTTTCACATGTTGAAGAGCCATGTGCATTTCATTTCCTGTGAACAGTCTGCTGATAGCCTTTGCCCATTTTTAATAAGGTTGTTAAAACTCATATACATACTGGAAATTAGTCCTTTGTGATATGAGTTATGATCCTCCAACTGCCACCACCAGGCACATCATCACATGTATTTTGGCTCTGTTTATGGTCTTTGCCATGCAGAAATTCTTAATTTTTATGATTAAATTTAAGTCTTTTATGGTTTCTGGATTCTGTGTGATATTTAGAAAGACCTTCCCCATTCTCACATTAGAAAAGAATCTGTCAGTGATTTGTTCTCTAATACTTTTATGGTTTTTTTTTTTTTCTTTACACTTAAAACTTGACCAGGACTTCCCTGGTGGCACAGTAGTTAAGAATCCGCCTGCCAATGCAGGGGACACGGGTTCGAGCCCTGGTCCAGGAAGATTCCACATGCCGCGGAGCAACTAAGCCCGTGCACCACAACTACTGAGCCTGTGCTCTAGAGCCCACGCTCCACAGCTACTGAGCCCGTGAGCCTAGAGGTCATGTTCCGTAAGAGAAGCCACTGCAATGAGAAGCCCGTGCACGCAACAAGAGAATAGCCCCGGCTCGCCACAACTAGAGAAAGCCCGTGTGCAGCAACAAAGACCCAACACAGCCAAAAATAAATAAATAAATAAATTTATTAAAACAAACAAAAAAAAACTGGACCCACGTAGACTTTATTCACTTATACAGCCTGAGGTTTGCATCCCACTTTTTTCCCAGATGGTGACTCCACTTGGACCAACATCATTGATTGACAAATCTGTCTTTTTCCCAGTGATATGAAATGCTTGAAGTTTGGGGTGTTTGGGGTATTTGTTTATGTCATCATTCTTTGATGCTTAGGATTTCTAGGATAATGGCATTCAGGTAAGCTAGAATTAAGAGCAATTTATACTTTAAAGCATTGCTTTATACCTTCTTAAAGAATTTACCTGTGAGCCCCTTGGGGCAGACATCTTGACCTATGTACCTTTCTGTGACTAGCACACAGTAACTGCTTATTAAAGGTCCTTTGAATGAATAGTGATCTACATTTTTTAAGACCAAGTATAGATATAGATTCTCTTAGGACTTGGAGGAGAGTTGCATCACTGTTGTTTAATTATGTGTATGTCCCAAAGGGTAGTTTTGCCAAACTTCCCTGTCCACTCTAGCCCTTTCTCCTTTAACAAAAGTCCTTCAGTCTAGTCAAAATGTAGTATCCTCCCTAGAGTCAATTAACATTTTTTAAACTTATTTTATTTATTTTTGGCTGTGTTCGGTCTTTGTTGCTATGCGTGGGCCTTCTCTAGTTGTGGCGAGCGGGGGCGACTCTTTGTTGCAGTGCGCGGGCTTCTCATTGCAGTGGCTTCTCTTGTTACGGAGCACGAGCTCTAGGTGCGCAGGCTTCAGTAGTTGTGGCCCACGGGCTCTAGAGCACAGGCTCAGTAGTTGTGGCACCCAGGCTTAGTTGCTCCATGGCATGTGGGATCTTCCTGGACCAGGGCTCGAACCCGTGTCCCCTGCATTGGCAGGCGAATTCTTAACCACTGCGCCACGAGGGAAGCCCCTAGAGTCAATTAACATTTAATCACAATTCAACCAGTTATATTACAACCACTATGGAAAACAATTTGATAGTTTCTTAGAAAACTGAACATGTATCTACTCTATGATCCAGCATACTCCTAGGTATTTACCTGAGAAAAATGAAAACATGTGACCACAAAAAGACTTGTATGTAAGTGTTCGTAGAAATGTTATTCATAATAGCCACAACTGAAACTAAAACAAATGTCTGTGAACAGAATCAATAAACAATTGTGCTATATTCATATGACAGGACACTAGTCCGCAAAAATAAAAAAGGAATAAACTGCGTGCAGCAACACAGGTGAATCTCAACTCATTACACTGTATGAAAAGAAGCCAAACATAAAGAGTATATACTGTGTAATTACATTTGTATCATGATGATAGTAATCAAACCATGGTTCCTTGGGGAGCAAGGGAGAGAGAGGAAACCGCCTTTCTGGAGAGATGGTAATGTATTCTATCAGCGATTTTCAATATGCTGGCTCTGAACCAGCAGCACCTGGGGACTGTTGGAAATGTAAGCTCAAGTCCCCACCCCAGACCTACTGAATCTGAAATTCTGGGGGTGGGTGAAGCAATCTATGCTTTAACAAGCCATCCAGGTGTTTCTGATGCTCCCTGAAGGCTGAGAGCCACTCTTCTATATCTTGTTTGTGAGGGTGATTACACAGGTGTATACAACTGTCTAAGTTCATCTATATGTTCGCTTAGGATACGAGCATTTTGTAAGCAAGTGACAACTCGATTTTTAGAATTTGGATACATTTCTTTAAATATTATCTTTAACCCAAATCTATCTCCTCCTCCTGTTTTCTGCATCTTGATACATGGCAAAAGAATCCATCTGGAAGCTTGAATGAGAAACCTCCCTTTTCCACTCCTTCCCCTCCTTTGCTCTATGCACACCTGGAATGCCCCTCCCTCTTCAATTCTTACCCTCCATTTCTAGTATTTCTAATCCCACACCCTAGTTCAACAGACACTCTTTTTTTTAACCTGGTCTAGCAGAACAGCCTACCTCTGTCCTTGTCTGATTCAGGCTCTAAATTTCCCTATAGGGAACTATTTCCCTATGTCAGTTCAGTGCTTTCCTGCTGCTTTTCTGAAGACCATGGCTCCAATCTATCGAAAGCACAAAGGCTACACCAAAAACCTTTGACAACCTGGTCAGAGCCCAACATATCCAGTCTCATCCCGAGCCATTGGCCCCCTTGGACCTTACACTGCACCAACATTGGCAGTCAAGATTCTCCTAATATGCCAACCATGTTCTTGCCTCCAAATCCTTCATTCAAGGTGCTTCTCGTCTCTAAAATGCCATCTCTCCCACCTCCCTGCCTGGTGTAATCCTAGCTGCCCATTAAAATCAAGCTAAAATATCACCACTTTCAAAGTTCCCTATCATCATACCCCAGGCAGGATTAATTCCTTCCTTTTCTGTGCTTAGATTTTTCTACTTCAGAGAATGTGTATCTATCTATGCCTCACTCTTTTCTACATGCACATTTGAGTCTTCAAGTCAGTAGGTCTAGGTAATCTCTATCACTCCATCACTTAATGACCTTTCAATGGGTCTCTATTACCTACTAGACAAATTGTAAATTCCTTAGCAGAAGGTCCAGTACAAGTCTATCTTCAGGCCCCTTAATATCTCTCTGACCCACGTCTCACACTGTTAGCGAAGCGGCAGCCCTCAAAGCACCATGCTCTCCTGAGTTTCCAGACGTTTCCCTGGGCTTCTGCCTCTGCCACGAACATCCTCCCTCCCCCTCATCTCTTCCTCTTTCCCGATCTCCTCGATCTCCTCCTCTCGTGCTCTCTGGTGAGAGGAGAGTGCTAGGGGTCAAACTACAACACACCAGTAACAGGTCACCAGGTCTAAGAACGAGGAATAGGCAACAAGGAAGACCAGAAGCTCAGGAACCGCGAGTCAAGGCAAGAAGGAAGAAGGGGCTGAGCTGACCTCTCCCAGCAAATGCTGGAGACACGCGTAAAGCCTGGTGTCCACCTTTGAGAAGCTCTTTCAGTGGAGACTGAACAGACATATAAACAAATGTCTGCAATGCAGTGTATGACAAAAGAATGCTGTTATACGAAAAAGGACACACATCAAATATAGACAGACACATAGATAAATTAAAGGCATGTCGTGAGATTTAACCAAAGATCAAGGAGATCACTAAGCACAAACTGTTGAACTCCAACACCATCACTGCTGTAATGTATTAACTAGTAAATCCCTGTTGAATTATTTGCCCTCAGGCAAGTCATTTAACCCTTCAGAGCCTCAATTTCCTCACTGTAAGATAAGAGAACTTGATCAGATACGGAGGAGGTTTCTTTGAGCAGCAAAATATTCACAAACAAAAGCAGAATCCTAGACACTGTATATATGGACTTCGTCAACAAGAGGGGAGAGGGAATGACTTTTGGGTACTCAACTAGATAAGAAAATAAAACCAATGGATGGCATTTTATATTCACGTCGGTGAATATGACATTGAATTTTAAAAGCCTGAAAACTGCAGCTTATAATGGATCTGCTGACACAACCTCAACCATACTAGCAAATGCACTCCCATAATCAGGTTGTTATGGCAACTAGAATACTTGGGTTAAAAAGAGGAAGAGAGTGTGTGTGTGTGTGTCTCAGACTGCTGCCACTCCTATTATTTTAAATGTTTTACACATATTATCTCAAACTAATTCTCCACTTAGCACACAACAAGCCTCTTGGTTAATGTTTCGCGATCAACAAGAAGAATAAAATGAACTTCTTAAAACTGATTCTTCCGGAGGGGTTCAAAGAGCACCGAGCCAATGTCTACCCCCGACACACCTCCTCTAGAAAACCTCCCTAATCTCTCCAGGTAACACTGTTTCCTCCTGCGTGTAAGCCCCATGTTATTGACTATTCTATAGCCACTTTAGTAACTGTCACACTAAGGACAACATTGTTCGTTTGTATGCTTGTCTCCCTCACTCCGCGTCAGCTGCCTGGGAACAGTTTATCCTTAGTCACCCTTGCACAATGATCCAGATATTTTAGGCGCTAAACTGTTCAACTGAGGACTAAAGTATCAATCCTATCAAATAATAAATAGGAAATCTCTACAGAACAACACATTTTACTTTATCAAACAGATTTCTTATAAAACATATTTCACTTCTCTTATTATTCATGAGAATTTCTCCTACGAGAGAAAATTGAGAAGTAAATGGTATGTCTCACGGAAAGAATTATAGGCTGGGATTCTGACTCTTGAGGTTCTAATGTTCTAATATATCTACTGTTAACCAGCGGCAAGATCTGCATCCTTGGGTAAATGCCAACCTCTCAGATGCTCAGCATTCTCATCTAGAAAATGAGGTGTCTGGACCATCTGAGGAGAGCCCTTTCTGCCTACGAGCCAGTGCGACCAAGAAACCAAAAAAACGTTAAAGAAATCTGGACATGTCGAAAACCATTCACAGAAGAATTTTTTCTTAATTATTCTCAACCAGGTAGGGGTGGGAATGGAAATATGCATGGGCATATTTTCTCCTAGAGTGACTTTTTCAAACCATACCCCATACAGAGAGATTAATTTATCCACTCCTTTCCTACCTCCCTGGAATACCCGCATGGAGAGAAGTTATGATGAGTATGTGTTACATGTAAATAATGGAGACAAGAGAAAACAAAGTGAAGCTGAAACCACCATTTAAAACAGAGAAAAAGGCCTATTACAAAGATTACATATAAGAGTATGTTGACCCCTGCCTATGAAGATTGTATTCTTTCACATGCCCCAAGTAACTAAGAAGGTACGCCTTACCAGATCCACAGCCCAGCTTGTTCAGTATTTTCTCTAGTGATCTTTCCCCTCCCAAAGCTCCTCCTCAGGGAGCTTCCCCAGTTTCAGCAAATGGCATCTTCATCCACAGTTACTCAAGCCAGACTACTGAGAGTCATTCTCAACGTTCACATCCCTGTCACTTCACTCTCCATCACTCCCCAATTCATCAGCAACTTCTATCTTTCATACTTGCAAAATATTCCTTTAATCTGTCCACTTCTTTCCTTTTCCACCGTTATTACCTTAGTCTAAGGAACTGTTATGGACTGAGTGTTTGTGAGCCCCCAAATCCATGTGTTGAATCCCTAATCCCCAATGTGATGATACTAGGAGGTGGGGTCTTTGGGGGGTAATTATGTTCAGATGAGGTCACAAGAGTAGAGCTCCCATGATGGGATTAGTGCCCTTATAAGAAGACGAAGGGACAACAGAGCTTCCTTTCTTGGTTATGTGAGGATACCGAAAGAAGGGAGCCGTCGACGAGGCAGGAAGAAGGCCCTCACCAGAACCGGACCATGCTGGTGCTCTGAACTTGGACTTTCCAGCCTCTGGGACAGTGAGAAACAAATGCCTGTTGATTAAGACACCAGTCTATGCACGGAAACAACCAAAATGTCCACTGAATGGATCTGAATGGATAAAGAAGATGTGATTATATATATATATAATGGAATACTACTCAGCCATAAAAAAGAATGAAATAATGCCACTTGCAGCAACATGGATGGACTTATCATACTAAGTGAAGTAAGTCAGACAGAGAAAGACAAATACCACATGCTATCACTTATATGTGGAATCTAAAATATGACACAAATGAACCTATCTACAAAACAGAAACAAACTCACAGACATAGAGAACAGCCTCGTGGTTGCCAAGAGGGACAGAGGGTGGGGGAGGGGTGGATCGAAAGTTTGAGATTAGCAGATGCAAACTACAATAAATAGAATGGATAAACAGCAAGGTCAATAGCACAGGGAACTATATTCAATATCCTGTGATAAACCATAATGGAAAAGAATTTTTTTAAATATGTATAACTGAATCATTTTGCTATACAGCAGAAATCAACACAACATTGTAAATCAACTATACTTCAATTTTAAAGCATACATACTAGTGAATTACAGATTTATTAAACTTGGATTAAGCATTTCTAATAAATTCTTTACTTATTTTTTTTTTTTTTTTTTTGCCTCTCACTGTTGTGGCCTCTCCCGTTGCGGAGCACAGGTTCTGGACGCGCAGGCTCAGCGGCCATGGCTCACGGGCCCAGCCGCTCCGCAGCGTGTGGGATCTTCCCAGAACCGGGGCATGAACCCGCGTCCTCTGCATCAGCAGGTGGACTCGCAACCACTGCGCCACCAGGGAAGCCCTACTTAATTTTTAAAAACACACCAGTCTATGGTATTTTGTTACAGCAGCCTAAGCTAAGATAGGAACCATCATATTTTGCCTAGATCATCACGATCATCTCCTTACTAGTCTACCAATCTCTTAATTTCTTACGATGCCACATAGGACTCAGATCTTTTAAAAACATGGCAAGGGGACTTCCCTGGTGCTGCAGTGGATAGGAGTCTGCACTCCCAATGCAGGGGGCCCGGGTCCAATCCCTGGTCAGGGAACTAGATCCCACATGCATCCCGCAACTAAAAGTTCGCAGGCCGCAAGTAAGGAGCTGGTGAGCTGCAACTAAGGAGCCCGCCTGTCTCAACCAAGGAGCCAGTGAGCCACAACCAAGGAGCCTGCCTGCCACAACTAAGACCTGGTGCAACCAAATAAATAAATTAATTAAAATAAAATAAAAACACGGCAAATCATGGAATGATTGAAACCTTCCTATAACTCCCCCCTTATCTTACGGCCTATCATTACATAGCTGTCATCAATATTATTTTTACTTACTCATGCCCACAGTAAAACGCATCTACCACTTCCCACTCATAGAGCTCTAGTCTAGAATTTATCCCTAACAGATTTATATACTACTACCTAATCTTGGGGCTTTCCTCCTATCCTCTGCCTTTCAAATAATCTATAAAAATGTTAAATGAAAACTGTCTCAACTCCTAGACGATCCCCAAAGCTCCTCTGTTCCAAGAACTGACGTCTATTCCTACGGTTCTCTTGCTGGCTCAGACAACTGGGCTATCCACTTAAAGGTCCCCAAGGTTACTTAAGTGTTTAGCTATTTACTAAGCTTTTATTTTAAGGTATATACTTTGTCAAAATATATTTTTAAATCTAAAATATAACCCCCGTTTCTATTCATTCATATAGTTATTTATTTCTGAAACCAAGCTACCTTTGCTTCAATAATTGCTCACCTAAGTATTCAAGGATTCTACACTTTTAAAACTAGATCTACCGGGCTTCCCTGGTGGCACAGTGGTTAAGAATCTGCATGCCAATGCAGGGGACACGGGTTCAAGCCGTGGTACGGGAAGATCCCACGTGCCGCGGAGCAACTAAGCCCGTGTGCCGCAACTACTGAGCCTGCGTACCACAACTACTGAAGCCCGCGTGCCTAGAGCCCAGGTTCTGCAACAAGAGAAGCCATCACAATGAGAAACCCGCACACCGCAACGAAGAATAGCCCCCACTCGCCGCAACTAAAGAAAGCCTGCGCGCAGCAACGAAGACCCAATGTAGCCAAAAATAAATAAATAAATGAAGATAAATAAAGTGGCTGCACAATTCTATATTAAAAAAAAAACGGATCTACCAAAACAAACTTATGGTTACAAGGGGGAAAGGTGGGGGGAGGGATAAATTGAGAGATTGGGACTGACATATACACACTACTGTATATAAAATAGGTAACTAATAAGAACCTACTGTATAGCACAGGGAACTCTACTCAATACTCCGTAATGACCTACATGGGAAAAGAATCTAGAAAAAGAGTGGATATATGTATATGTATAACTGACTCACTTTGCTGCACAGCAGAAAGTAACACATTGTAAATCAACTATACTCCAATAAAAATTAATTTTAAGTAATAAATACATAAATATCAACCCTCCAGAAAGTTACTAATCTATAATTTTCAGAATTCCCTCTGGAACTTTTGTTACAGATAGAAGACTAACAAATTGTCAGGTTTTCTATACCATCACTGTTTATGTAGAAATGTTTAGTGCTTTCCCAATTTCACCCTTAATTTCTTTTAAAACACATAATTGCCATTTACTTCAAAATATTTATCCACAAAAAAACTCCTATGAAATAGTGTAATCATTAAGCTGATAATGACCAAATCAAAATTTTGGCCTTCCTACTCTGGAATGGATAGCACTAAAGATAACAATTCCTGTTAAATGGCCCATCTGAAAAAGAACATTAAAACTTACTGTGTAAAATGGGTGGTTAGAATAAATTATCTCTGAAGTTCTTCCAGCACTAAAATTAAACTAAATCCCATAATCATAACTGCTGACATTTATTGAGCATTTGCCATCTATGTGGGGCACTGTGCTGGGTACTCTTCATGGATCACTCAGAATAAGTCTATAAGCATGTCACTAGGAGACCACTCCTAACACAGCGAAAGGCAAACGGGACACAGACGCTTTCTAAAAAAAATGTCTCTGGTAGAAAGCAAAATGGAAATGGAAGATCCCAAATTGTGGGGATTACCTTGTTCCCTGGGATTGGAGAGGCTGACTCTTGTATGAAGTGATTCCCTAAAGACTAGAGCCACTGAGAAGGGCATCAAAAACAAAAAACAGAGCCTATCCAAATAATCCAGTTTGCTCCAGAGAATGGCTTCCTGCCAGACTGATGAAGATGCAGTATCAGAGCTCATTGAGAAAGCAGAAGTGATCTCACAACAGATGAAGAGCTACAGAGAAGTTCAAGAGTATTAGAAGAGCTCTAATAAACCTGGAAATCTGAAGGGCCCCAGTAACTGGGATCTAAAAGCATATGATGTGGCCATACCTAACATTCGGTTTGGGGACCATGTGTTCACTTTAGTGTCCCCACTAGGCTGCAGGGTTCTCAAGGTTCTTACCTTTTTCTTTTCTTTTTTTTTTTTTTTTAATCTACCCCCAGAACATAGCCTAGTCTAGGACCTGGAACATTAGAGGCACTTAATAAATATTTAATGAGAAATATTAGTAACCAATCTCCCCAGGAACATATCTATCCCACTCACTGGGGTGTGCCTGCAAAATCAGCCTTCTAAATTGTGGTCTGGAGACCTCTAGGGGTTGTCTGCAGGTCACTAGGAGAAGTCAAGATCTGAAGGAGGACAGATTGGATGGGAAGGGCCAAACACCAGGACACAGGTTAAAGCCCAAGATAAGAGAAACAAGTAAGTGCTATGGTAGAGTAATCAACTAAAGAAGTTTAAAAGTGAAACATAAAACGAATCCAAAGAAGATAAAAATGCAATCAGTTCATCTGAATGTGACACATATGAAGACTTGTTTCCTATCAATTTTATTATAAAGTACAAGTCTAGTTCATATCCCCTCATAGCACCACACTCAGTTTAAAAATGTTTAATTAAATGTGAGTGGTCTTCTAAAACATACTACTATTTGAGAGCCCGTAAAAGAATAAAATGAATAATTTTAGAAGGAAAAGATCACCCCCTTTATAAATGTTAAGCAGGGAAGCTAGAAAGGCAACATTCATTCTATATTAAATTCACTGTCCTTTTCTCAAGAACAGTCAATTCTTAGGGTCATCTGCCAGTCATCTGGGATCTCGGAGAACCTGCAGACCTCATTTTGGTAAAGTGTGGATTATGCTGGAGACACCCCACTGTCAAAACTATACTGGGAGTCTCACCTGTAAAGGAAAAGGCTCCATTATCTTTTTCCTTAGTAGGGCATCCTACTGGATTCATACCACAGTTCAACATCCTACTAGTTGGGTCAAATTGAGCAAGTTACTTAGCCCCTCTGTATCTCAATTTCCTCCTTTACAAAATATGATTGATAACAGTCTCTGCCCCAAAGCTACAAAAAGTAGATTATTACACACTCAAAGAATCTAGAATTGTGTCGTGTACCTAGGAAGGAATCAAATATTTGTTAATTATTACAATTAATGGGCTAAAGTGATCTAGAATGACCCATGTAAGCCAACAAAGATTTGATGTCTTTAACAAGAGCAACCAAAAAAGGCATATTTTAGAAAGAATTTGCATGATTCTACAATACTCTTAAAATGCAACCTTTTTCTTTCTTTATTAACTGAAAAATAATGACACTTGATTGAGATTATGGATATTTAAAATGCCCTAAAAATAAGTAGCTGCCACAGAAGCAGTCCTGAAACACAAATCCTACTCATCTAAGAACTGGAGAACATAAAGAAGGGGCTATTTTTTTTTATTTTTCCTTTATAAAAGCAGTTATGATTTTGCAAAGACTCAGAAACAGCTGTGAGCATACTTCTTGGTATGGACAAAACATTCTTGCAAGAAAGAACTTTGTGGGGAAAAGTCGTTTATCTTATTATACACGAAGCTCTTTAAAAATCTATAAAGACTATGAAACTTCTGAATTTCTTTGGTCAGTTTTATAGTGGAAATGGGTGAGTTCAGATTAACTTAAATTTAGAGAATAAAGGGAGTTGCAAAATGGAAGATAGGAGGCTTCCCTGGTAGCGCAGTGGTTGGGAGTCCGCCTGCCGATGCAGGGGACGCGGGTTCGCGCCCCGGTCCAGGAAGATCCCACATGCCGCGCAGCGGCTGGGCCCGTGGGCCATGGCCGTTGAGCCTGCGCGTCCGGAGCCTGTGCTCCGCAACAGGAGAGGCCACAACAGTGAGAGGCCCGCTTACCGCAAAAAAAAAAAAAAAAAAGGAAGATGGGAGTTGAAACACCTGAACAAAAGAAAATTGTGCTTTATCACATGCATCAAAGAGAACATAAAATCCATCTCCCTGAGACCTTCCCTCCTCTTCCTATGGAGGTGGAGGTGAGGAGAACAAGCCATTCACCCAACTAGCCGCTCAACCCATTAGATCCCCGAACAATATTATTCACAGTGACAACGCCTTGCTTCAAAGCAGAAAGTCCATCCTGCAGAAAGTAGACGTATTTTGCCTCATTTTTTCTATTCCATTTACGTGTATAAAATGGTCACGGTCATTAACTATTTACCAGGCTTTCACATATGTAGATAATAAACACATATAAACCTCGTTAGGCATAATTTGACAACATAAAGAAGTGTTACACAAACAATCATGCCATAACTTGACATGGGACAGGAGATACAGCCAGGGGTGCACCATCCATGGACAACTTGGGAGAGCAGAATTCTACAGCCTCCAGAGAAATGGGAGCATGGTCCTCAGCACTGGCTCTGAACCTGAGTATAATTTCCATCCATGCCCTTTTAGTGACCCCCCCCCCCATATTTCATCTTCCCCATTCTCATTTATCTAGCCAACCTGGAAGATGGAGAGGGAGAGAGAGAATCGGGATGAGAATGAAGAATGAATGTCAACAGGGGAGAAGGCAGCACACAAGTTATTCAAGGACCTCATGTTGCTGCACTCCTGAGAAAGCTAAGTAGGCAGCCAAATGCTCTGCTTTTTCAGAAAGGAGCTGGGAGTTCAAATATCACAGGAAAATAAGAATTCATAGGAGAAAAACTGCTATTATTGGAAATAATTATACAATAATTTATAAAATTATACACTATTATGGATATTATGTAATTATACAGTATTACAGTCATTGGTCCTCATGAACACAATGACCCCATCTGATTCTTACGTCTCTCTTTTTAGATCTTCATGGAACTCTTAGGTCACATTCAAATGTTGAAAGTGGCTTAATAATCAATGGCTTTAAATTTGGAGTGTTTATTATCGCAATGTTCTACTGTGTTTGATAAGGTAAACAAGCAAGATGGTCTTTTTCAACAATAAAGCAGAACTCACTGGAATGCATTGGATTGAATTTGCCCAGCCCAAATGGTAGGCTCAATAGCTTGGGCAGAATCCTGCATTATCAATACATACTTCAGAACAAGTCAAAACCAAAACTTATAGAAAGCAATGAACCTAACGGATGGCCAATCGTTACCGTATAAAATTACATTCCTTGTTTGGTATCATGCATAATGTTAAGTGGGAAAATATTCAAGAAAATATTCTAGAGATACGTTCTCTGTAGATATTCATATTATGAGTGTGTGTAGAAACCACAATAAAAGTAAATTTTACCTCTTCCTCATATGTGATCATCTGAGTCAGAGTTTAAAATTCTAATGCCTAACAACTAAATGTGTGGACTTTGTCTAGATCCCAATTCAAAAACAAACCTATGTAAAGAGACAGTTTAGGACACATGAGAAATTTTAAATAGTCTGGATATTATATGACCCCAAATGATTATTACAATTAACCCCTTTGTTAATTATTAATTATTATTATTGTTAAGTGTGATAATGGCACAGTAGTCATGTGAGAAAGTGTTAATGCTTTAAACATATACATACTGAAGTATGCAGGGGTGAAATGAGATTTGCTTTAAAATATTTCAGCTACTGAAAAAACAGAGCTAAATGAAGGTAATATGGCAAAAATCTTGGTACTTATTGAATCTGGGTAATAGGTTTATGGAAGTTCATATATTATTTTTTGTAGTTTTGTATAAATTTGAGATTTCTCATAATACTTTTTTTAAAAAACATTTAAAAGCATTCTATTGCCCAGAAACCCTCCTTAAAGGACTCTATGAAGAGGTAGGGGGAAAAAATCATCTTGTGATATTTCAAAAATGAAGTAAAAAATTATGAAATTGACATTTTTAGATCTATTCATTTATACAACTACTCAAAATTCCCTCTAATTTAAGAACTGCTTAAAAGGAAGACCCTGCTAAATTTTTACGTCAAGTGACGCTTTATTCCAAAGCAACAAAATGCATGTGCCTAAAACATATATAAAAACATAAAAATATATTTTTTAAAAAGCAGCCTTTTCTCTGCTTACCCTCAGATTTATGTCAGAACACAGCTTACAATTTTTTTTTTACACATCTTTCACAAAAAAGTAGACTTTTCCCTGCTACGAATTTTTTAAACTCACAATATACTTTTCTATCTCAAAGACTTTTTAAAAATTATTTTCCTTCTTTAGGGAAAGCTATATCATGAGAAAACAGCTCAGCAAAATCCCTGCAAATAATGCAGAGGTAAAATACAGATTACATTCTTCCAGCCAAAAGGACTAACAGGGGAAAGTGAACATTTTCAAAAGCATTTTGGAACCTTATTCCAGCTACCTCTGTGCTCAGCTCTTTTTTTCCTCCCAAAATACGTCACTTAACTGTCAAAACAACTCTTGCCCGCTCTACCTGATCACATTCCAAAGCTGCAGCTTTTCCTGGACTCACTTCTCAATGACAAGCTGCTCAGAGAGCACCTATTAAACCGAATGTGATCATCTGCTCCTTCCTTTTTTCCTTTCAGGGCATACTGCTGTCCATCAGGAGAAGTAATTAATGGGTTTATTATGTTATGAAAGCGTCATCCCATCAGTTTGCTGCTTGGTTTGAATAGCTCATATCAGCTCTTCATTCATGCCAAGTGTGCTCAGTGTCCGGAGATTACGATAAAGCCGTGCCTCCTTTTGGATTTTCCGCTCACTATTCACAGAACAGTGGAACAGAACTATGTGTTACAGAAACACAAGGACAGAAGAAATCCCTTCAACCTCTACAGAGAGGAAGCTCACGGACTGAAAAGTTGGTAAAGGGAAAAACAAGGAAAGCAAGAGAATGCAAGAGAACATCCACGCTTCTAGTCCAGACAATTTTTTAAGGCAACTTGATTCAGGAGCATGTGTAATTCTGAAATATGGACAGAACTTTTGCAGAAGGTAAAATGTCTATATAGAAAGACCCAGGATTTCTCAATTGCTGAAACAGTCAATGAATTTTTAATAAGTTCTGAACACTCAAGTTGTCTGCAGTCAGATCGACGGCTGTCATCAGATAGAGAAAGGCAAAATTCACCCTTCTAGTTCTATAATCTTATCCAAAAGGAGGTTTCATCTATTATTGCATGCTGTCCTAACTAATGCTCCAAGATTACCAGGAATACAGGTAGAGACTGCAGGAAAGAAAAACACAGTGGTAAGAGAACACGAAAGGACGTAGAGACAGCATTTCAGGTATCGAAGCTTGCCATTTCCAGCCGGAGTTCAAATGACTGAGCTTCAAACAAACCACTGCCAGGTAAGATTTAATTTTATAACATTGTCTCGACCACTGAAACTAAACCTGCTGATGCTGTGAATGAGCTAGTAGATTTGAATTTCATGTGACCCTCCCTTGAGCTCTGGGCAGATTTAAGCCTTGTAAGGTAAACACTTGTTTTTACTTATGCTCATAAACTAATCATCCATAACTAGGTAAGAAAACACTCCAAAAATTCCATTCATTTTTCAATAGATTTGTCCCATGTTTGCCTTCGTCTTAAAACTCCCAGTTTTGTTTTATTTAATAGCTTGGGGAAAAAAATGCACAAAGAGAGCCCTGAATGGGGCAGAAGAGCCATTCAGATGCTATTTACCAAACACATTCAAATGTAATTTATTTCCCAGGGCACTTGGTAAAACAAAGAAAAATGATTGTTTTTAATATTATTTCTATTGATGCAAAAGAACAAAGCTCAATGACTGGTTTTTATCATTAGCCAAAAAAAAAAAAATCCCTGTGATGTCATTCTCATTGACACTCAAGAAAAACAATCTCTAGTAAACTAAGGTATAGCAAGCACTTCAGTAGAATGGAGCTAAAATACGCAAAGGTTCTGGGCATATTTTCGTAACATTTATAAATGAGGACATTTTTCTGACTTAACAACAGAACAAAACAAAAATGGTATCTTAATGCCTCAAAAGCTTTAACTCAGATCAAATGGCCCAAACCGTAAAATGCAAAGAACTACTGAAACCATCAAAGGATTTTAAAGGGTACAGTGGTTTTAGAAATTCCCTAGAAATCACTCCATAATGAGACTTTCAGAGAGACTATCTTATGTTTAAAAAAAAGAAAAGGATTTGTCAGAATCTGAGTTCCCTACATAGATTTTTAGCAAAAATTCAACCATATTAGTTAACTTCAATAGGAAAAGTTCAAAGCTTAATCTTTTCATAAAGAAGCCCTACAAATAATATGCTTCTATTATCTTAGAAGACAGGACATAAGTGAAACAATAAAAGCAAATCACACCTAACTGTAGAGATCTTCCGAAAATATGAGGAAATTTATCTAAAATAATTATTCAGTACTTGCCTAATAAATCAAATTTGAAATTCTTCCATTTCACTGAATTCTTTCCTTTTTTCAAAATTTAATTAATAGAGTAAATTACATGATCCCATCACTCTTTTCAAGACAGTCTATAAATAACCTTAAATGTCATAAATCTGGGGCATCGGAATTCATTACAGAAATTCACCCATCATTTTCCAGTAAAGGAAAGCAGTAATTCAAATACAAGCAGTAATACTGTAGTGTATCAATTTGCTGCAGAGAAAAATGTTTATTTAAAATTTTCAAAATACTTTGTATACCTAGCCCTAACTAAAAGTATTCTTTAACTATACTTACATGTACCTGAACCCTTAAGAATTCATCTTTTTCCTCATTATATTTTGTAAACTGACATGCTTTGAAAATATGCATATATTTTTTAAGTTAAAAAACTATTTCAACTCAAAGAATTGTTTAACTTAGGCAAAAATAAGAGATTAACAATATTATACTCAAACAATTTGCTTCCAATAAATAGAATTGAAGGGGGTAAAAAATTACATTCCTCAAGTCTTCTGGATTTTATTTACTCATTGTAATGTACAAAGAGACCCACGTCCCACCAGTTTAGGGGCTTTGCTTCTATGATTTATCTTCTAAAGACAATGGATGAGCAAACCCACCTCCCCTTCAGCCCCGGTTAGCATCAGTCCCAGTGAATCTTCATTCTTCTTTCCTATCTAAATCAAGCTATTTCTCTAAAATAACCCATTCTGAATAATGATTATTGAGATTTAAATAACTGCTTTCAAAAAAAAAAAACTCTATAGCAATTTATTCCAAATTAGCCCCATCTACAGTTTCTTCTTCATTTTAAGTGAAAAAATAAAGAATAAAAACATAAGCTAATTTTTAACACATCATTTATCAATGATTCAAGTTGAAAACTGCTTCAACTTTAGCACCTCATGGGTACAAACGGATAAGGAATTTTAGGCTAGAAGATTTGGTTTGATACCTGAAGACTTGGTTTATTTATGAGAGTTTCTGTGTTGTGTGTTGATAGATTTAACAATTAAAGAGATTTTGAACATCTTGGGAAGTATTCAATGACTGTCTAATTGTTTCTGTAATTTGGAATGTTTTTCATGCACACATGATATAAAAAGTATTATAGTATAAAAGTAATATAATTTTGTATTAATGGATTCTTTCATAGAAATGGAGCAAATATTTTGGCTACCAAATCCTTGCAATGATATTTAGTACTGTATTTTTAGCTTCTGCTCTTTTTAAAATCATCCAAAAGCTGTACTTTTTATTTAAACCATGAGAATATAAAAGTAGGTATATAGGTCAAAATAAAGTACATCCATTTTGTGTCTTTGCTGACTCTTTTCAGATTGATATGTCATCTTTGTCTGAAATAGCAAGCCACATAATTTTGCATAGAAAATAAGAAACATACCTATAAGTTATTTTTAAGTGTTAACATTTAAAGGGACCAGCACTGCATAATATTTTTAATTCCATAAATATTTACTGATATCTGCATTATTATAACTCTCAAATTTTTCCTTAGAATTTTGAAAGAATTTCCTTCATTCCAGTATCATGGAAAAGTTTTTCAAGCTTAATTCAACAGGGTATTTCAACTAGCCGGTATTTTTGATCTTTATTATGGTTAATTTTTCTTCATGAAGTGACCAAATTTGAATAAGGCTGATGGTTCATCATGGAACCATCCTACTGAGAGAGAATCATCTTTGGTTTGTGACATCACAGTCTGAGCTGGGGAAGTGGCTGTGATGGCAAACCGATGATTATATGCTTTCAGTGTGAATGAGCTGCAAGAGATGTGAGCGCTATCATTTCAAGTCCTGTCACAGAGACACTACTGAGATGCATGACAGGAGCCAAGTTAGGGAAAGATGCTTGCGTTGCATTTGTCACTTTTACAGCATCGGCCATTAAAGATAAAAGTACCATTTCACGGTTTACTTCATTATTAATTTAAAAGAAGGAGTTAATGTCATGTTAATAAAACTCACAGATAATGATAAAATGGGAGGGAGGAAAGTACCAGCAAGCAACCAGACAATAAAGGAAGAGGGACACGGAGAGTGAGGGATGGGTGCACAACTCCACCCTGGTTCAAACAAACACTGACGCCGCTCAGGAAACTGAGAAAATTATCAGTACACTCAAAACGGGAAAGAACCTCTGAATGAGAAAGAGACCCCTAAATATGGGTTATAAAGTGATCCCATGACATAATTAATTAGTGTGAGGCACATACACAGTACTGTAACATGGGGGGGGGTGAGGAGAAAGCTGGTGAACATCCTTGTTAGAAAACATGGATTCATAAAAGAGGAATCTCTTTAATAAGCAAACCTAGTGTGTTCTAAAAAAGTCTTCAACAAAAATTTGCAAAAATAATTTGGAAGTTAGAGTTCAACAAAGGAGACAAAATGAGACCCCTCTTACAAACACATAAACATATATAGACCATCTCTCCTCTTTTTATCATCTTTATGCAGCTCTCGCTGCAAAGGACAGAGCCACCAATCCTTCCACAGTGAACACATGTGCAGTTTATCCTTTGATTAGTTGCAGTAGCCCCAATTCAACATCAGTCCTTTGTGTCTTAGCCTCCTGAACTCAGAGTCTGTGTAACGATTACGTTACTCACAAAAAATAACAACTCCATGAATTACTAGAAGCCAACCTGAGGACTTGTCATCTACAGTTACTGAGTTTGCTTGAAACAGTGCTGTGTTAGAGAATTCCTAAAGCATTCTTCCAGTCCCACACACTGGTTAATTACTACCACTTTATTATTCAACAGCTGTTTGAAGATCCTGTCACTCTCCACTTTTCATATGGTATTGAAGGTATTAGTGAAATAGCTCAATAACCCAGACCAAATTTTACAGACCACTTTTATAGACTCATAGTACGATGTCACATGTTGTCATCATCAGAACACATGGGTTTCCCATTTACTGACTCTCATTATAGGAATGTAGCGTTGAATAATGTTCTTCAAGTAGCAAGTCAAAGACAGCTTCCAGTTCAGTTATCCCAATAAAAATCTTTAGCTGTTTATAGAATTTTCTTGGTGCAATCATCTAAATATGCTGGTTGATGCACAATCTAAATCTATCGGGCTTAGTACTTAACATGCTACCACTCTAATATTTAATCCTTCATCGACTGCATGTTTTCCTTCATATGTGTTGCAAGGACACAGTCCTCTGCATGCAGTAATTTCTGGGTAGTTTGTGGTAATACCTACAGAAGAGTTTTCATGCCTAGAAACTTCCATAGCATTTTGGTAACACCTCTTTTGTAACATCTTGTTAGATGGCACTGAATATCTATTTATATACTTATCTTGCCTATTAAACTCTGCACCCTCCTGGGTGAGGGCCTCATCTCATTAATGTGTCTATTCCCAAGATAAGCACAGGACTAGTGAATCAATACTTAAGTCAATGTACAAATGTATCCTAATACATTCTCAAGTACAATCTCAAACAGGCAGAAGAAGAGTGATCCTGAAATATACCTTAGCTTCAACTCACTAGTAATGAGCAACTAAGACAAATACAGAAGTGTCTCAATGTGAGGAATTTTTTGGAGCAGTCATACAGAAATAATGGCTACAAAGAGATCAGATCTGTTAAGCATATTATGTGATACTATGAGGTATGCAAACACAGGATAGCAAATTTATCCCTTACACGTTTGCTGTATTTGACATATGGAAATCACACTTGCCATACCATACTGTGGTCTAGAACTTCATCAATAGTCCAAAGGGACCGAAATTGATCTTGCTATTAAAAGGTGATTACAGGAGAATTGGGATAAGCATTTTGCAAAAGAAACTGAAGCAATACTACAATCAGCTTTCAACTCAAAGATGAGAATGGGGAAGTGGCATACTTACAATCTTACATTTATTCTATGCTCTGTGTGAGGAATGAATCTATGCGGGTACCTAAGTTTAGTCTCCTTTCTGAGTTTGAGAGCCACATTATCAGATTCATCTGTCAAATCTATGCCAACAATGGTGATCTCTTTCAAAGTAGGGACAAAGGCTAGAGTCTATGCTGTACCTGATCCTCTCTGATAGAAATTAAGGTAAGAAGAGTGTGGAAGCAGGCCAGTATCACTCTGGAATTCATCAGCATACGTGTTGGGGTGGACTCAGCTACAATCTCTAGAGATGCTCAGGGTATGTGGACGAATGCATTCATTAGTCCTCATAAAAATCTGTGGTTTGATGTTGGTGGGCACAGCTCAAGGGTTTTTTTTTTTTTTACCTTTATCCCATCATTTTTTAGCAGTGTTGCATTCTTTCAAACAAGGTCTCAGATCATCGAGATAAAGCATATAAAAGCAGACCTCCCCTGGTTAGGTTGAGATAGAAAGCCTGGAGCCATGCTAGCTAGAAGGTCCCCTTGGCACCCCATCTCTCCTTGCTCTCCCCTCCCCATGCTTCTTGGAAAGGCTCCTGAGGTATATTTGTTGTAACTGTTCTGCCATCTAGAGGATCCACAAAAGCATTCCTCTCTATTTTAATACACACACTTAAAACCTTATAGACACTGATGAATACTCTTATCTAAAATTCCTGGAATGAGTCATGTCAAGTCCTAGCTTTTGCTAGCCCAAGTGGGCACACGTTGCAAAACAGTGCAGCGCAGACATGCAGACTGCTACTCATTTATTCTGTTGTCTCAACAGTGATCAAGCAACCAAGACCAAGGAGTCTAATAAATTACAAGTTGATAAACATGGACTAAACATCTGTAATTTGGGTTAGGATATTGCAGAAGTAACTAAAATTAACAAAATCTCAGAAAATTATATCATTTGCAATCAAGAAGTAAGGCATGGAAATCAAAGAGTGAGACTATGTCATACAAGGAGTCAAAATGCAGTGTGAGGGCTTCCCTGGTGGCGCAGTGGTTGAGAGTCCGCCTGCCGATGCAGGGGACCCGGGTTCGTGCCCCGGTCTGGGAAGATCCCACATGCCGCGGAGCGGCTGGTCGCATGAGCCATGGCCGCTGGGCCTGTGCATCCGCAGCCTGTGCTCCGCAACGGGAGAGGCCACAACAGTGAGAGGCCCGTGTGCCGCAAAAAAAAAAAAAAAAAAAAAAAATGCAGTGTGAGAAATCAACAGAATTTAATTGTTGGAAATCCAAGAAGCTTCCTCTATAATATTCTTTCACTGATAACACCGTGCCAACCATTTTAGTTACCGTCAGTTTATTCCAGGTTTGTGGGCTCTGTAATTTGCTCTGAGAATGATAGGGCTCAAGTATTTAAACTACAAACCATACACAACTAAATTTTATACCTAGCAGGATATAGTGGATAAAAGCAACCTTTGTTTTTTTCCAAGAGGAAATATCATTTTCCATCCCCAAAAAAACATATTTCAATCACAGTGACACACTGGTTATGTAATAATTTATTCATTTCCATTCACTGATCAGCTCCAGCACTATTTCCTATTTACTAAGGAATTTGCACAACTATTATTCCAAAATCTCAAATGATTCCTATCTTGAAGCCAATCTCCCAAGTGAGCAACATCTTTTCCCCCCTAAAACGTTTTAAAATACTCTGAAATATATCTTGATATTCTATTTATTTTTAATATTTTACTTTGAATTACTTCAAACAGACAGCCAGTACCCATGTAATTACCACCCAGCTTTTAGCAAGTTATCAATTTTTGCCATCTTTGCATCATATTTTATGTCCCCTCCATAAATAGATCTGTGAAGAAAAACTCCAATAGGCAATACAACTGTTTTCTCTAAGATAAGCATATTAGGAGCTAGTTATAATTCTACATCTATATTAAGGTTTTTAAGTATCAGAAGGATACTTAATTATTCTTTATAGAACCACCTTCATTACAAATATTTTAAATAAATGTAAATACCAAGGCAGAGATAAAGACTTTTTTAAAATTTATTGTACCCTTCCTGTCTCAGATGCCCAGCTGAACTTTTGTGGTACGCGGGCCTCTCACTGCTGTGGTCTCTCCCGTTGCGGAGCACAGGCTCCGGACGCGCAGGCTCAGCGGCCATGGCTCACGGGCCCAGCCGCTCCGCGGCATGTGAGATCTTCCCTGACCGAGGCACGAACCCGTGTCCCCTGCATTGGCAGGCGGACTCTCAACCACTGCGCTACCAGGGAAGCCCACCCTGCTGAACTTTTGAAATAAATGTCCTTGATAACAGAATCATAGGCTAGTTTCTTTCACCTCCACACTGTGTCAGCTTCCTGTGGTGTAGTAACATCCTGGGTAGAAGTAAAATAATCAATATTACAGGGTCCCTTGGGAAGGAAACCAAGCCTCAACAGTGATT
Source organism: Leucopleurus acutus (assembly GCF_964270905.1). NCBI lineage: Eukaryota > Metazoa > Chordata > Mammalia > Artiodactyla > Delphinidae > Leucopleurus > Leucopleurus acutus. The sequence continues at coordinate 76,386,789 of NC_139142.1, read as the reverse complement.
TCTTATGTAGAAAAGAAATATCTCAACTTGTGGTCACAAAGGCATGAACTAGGATGGTAAGGTTAATATTGTGTTTTTAAATAATGCATTTTTGGCTCAAGTCAGTACCAAAGAGCTAGGAAGACTGAAAACGTGCATCTCCTAGCTCGAAGGACAGTCGGAAAATCCAGCCACTCCCCTTTTTAGAAACAAAATAAAACAAAAACCAGAATAACCGCCTTTAAAGGGAATGTAAGGCTGGACTTCTTACAGGGAGACAAGGAAGTCTTCCTTCAGGATAACAATTGGGAGTGAGCTCCAATACTCTCACCCCTTAAAAGGTACTGTTTCTCGGGCTTCCCTGGTGGCACAGTGGTTGAGAGTCTGCCTGCCAATGCAAGGGACACGGGTTCGTGCCCCGGTCCGGGAAGATCCCACGTGCCGCAGCCCGTGAACCATGGCCGCTGAGCCCGCGCGTCTAGAGCCTGTGCTCCGCAACGGGACAGGCCGCAACAGTGAGAGGCCCGCGAACCACAAAAAAATAAATAAATAAATAAAATACTGTTTCTCAAGGGGAAAGGTGGAGGGTGGGACAAATTAGGAGTTTGGGATTAACATATACACACAGTACTATATATAAAATAGATAATCAACAAGGACCTACTGTATAACACAGGGAACTCTACTCAATATTCTATAATAACCTATATGGGAAAAGAATCTGAAGAAGAATGGATATATGTATAACTGATTCACTTTGCTGTACACCTGAAACTAACACAACATTGTAAATCAATTATACTCCAATATAAAATAAAGATTAATTTTTTTTAAAAAAAGGATACTGTTTCTGGTATACTGTTACCATAGAAAGATCATCTGATTTAACATATCAACAAATGCTGACAATGAGACAGTTTCAGACAAACCCTCCCCTCCTCACCACCTCCTGCTACCCCCCCCACCTTGCCTTTATCCACGACACATCAAATACTGCACATCACAGTAAGTTCCAATTGTACACATTCACCTTCTCTCTCGTTACGAGGCTCTGACAGCATACTTAAGAGTCAGGCTGTTGTATCCCAGCCCAGTGGCTTCACTGAGCACAATTCATATGTTCTCTCTCCTCAAGGACACTTTGAAAGAAAGGATGGCCCATGCATATTTTCCTTTTCATTACATCCCTATATCTCTGTGCAATTTGAACCTTGAAACTCTATGTCTACGAATGGAGGATCACAGGTGCTCTATTACTCTGTTTCCAATAATAAGATCTTCAGGTAAGTGAGTCCTATCTGTTAAAGCAGCCAGGCTTCAATCAGAAAGACTCGTTCAAAATTCACTGCTTCTATTTAAAACTACAAATGAACTGGTCCAGAAAGACTGGGGGATCAGAGGAGATGATGAGAGAAGAAAATCTCTCTGTAGGCAGAGATCCAATATAGACTGGCCATTCTGATCAAAGTGGCACTTAGGTATTATTAGTATTTCCCAAACAGCCTCTGAACATGTTGGGGAACTAGACTGTGGTAAATCCATTGTAGACAGAAGTCTCTACGAGATTTTAAAAAAAAAAAGGAAAAGAAGTACATTTTAAAAACTGGGAAAAGTACCAAATGAAAAGTAAGTTGTACAAATTGGTCCTTAAAGGGTCCAAAGAGAAAAACAGAAATCAGCCTCTGTTTTTTCCTTTCCCATGGTTCCTACACCCAAGAAACATCAGAAGGATATAAATCACAAACATGGAAACTAATCAGTAATATTCGCTTCCATACTGAAGTCCAAGGTCTAACAAAAGCAAACGTGGAAAATGGACAGAGGAAAAAGATATATATCCATGTCAGGCAAGAGTAGAGAGTAGGGGTAGCAAAATGAGACAGCCAAAAGTCAGACAGATAGATGGAACTTTGGGCTTGTATGGTACTCCAAGTTTCTTCTTCATCCTGTATGAATATGTTTGGGAAAGTTTATATACTTGAGATTATTCACAATTTTTAACTCTGAAAAAAATGATCTCTATTTTCTCTCTATGTACCAATCTGATTATTGTTTACCCCAAGGACACGCCCCCCAAGGAATCAACTCAAATTCCTTTCCAAATAAAAACTGGAATTCAATGAGATGTCTACTGCTATGATATGGAAACCACTCTACCTTATGAGCCTTCAGAAAAGATACTCATCTGAGCAATTCATCTCCAACAAATACCTATATGGCCTTAGGTTAAACCCCAACTTATATGAGTCTCAGTTTCCCAATTTAAAAAGTGAAAGATTTGGACCAAACGATATCTAAGATTGTTTCAGGGTGTACATTCTACGATGCCCCTTAAAGAATGAGGAAAAAGACATCAAACGTTCAAAACAAACTATCTTCACTCAACTAAGAGTAGTTAGTTTGGGGAATTCCCTGGCGGTCCAGTGGTTAGGACTCGGTGCTTTCACTGCTGGGGCCTGGGTTCAATCCCTGGTCAGGGAACTAAGATCCTGCAAGCCATGCAGCATGGCCAAAAAAAAAAAAAACTTTTTAATAAAAAATTAAATTAAAAAAATAAAAATTCATTTTAAAAAAGAGTTGTTTGTCGCCCTTGGGGATCTTAAAGGGTACATGTAAAAAAGCAATAGGGACTTGAAGTGGTCAGGAAAAAAGCGACTTATGCGTGGCTGTATATGTTTATGTCAGCCACTGATTACTGGAATAGCAGGAGCAACCCAAGAGATTTAAGACTGGTTATTAGAAGAAACCATTCAGGTGAGTCCTTACTTGTTTTTAGCTATGAATTCATTATGTAATGATAGTTCTATTCTCTGGGTTTCAAAATAAGAAACAATTCACTTTTTCACTATGATTTTGAGTGTTAAAGGGAAAAAGAAAAGCATAAGAATAACAGGGGCAAAGACTTAAGATATTCTGGTTGAATAAGATATTCTGGTTGAATAAGTACTATTTTTTTTTTTAATGATCCCACAGTAAACTGGTACAGCTCATAGCAACCAGGCACAGTAGAGATGAGGCACAAGAAAATCAAACACGCAGAGCTGAAGACACATTGCTTTAAAGTTACATCAGGAACAGCAAATTCTTCTTTAGGAATTATACTGTATAGCTGACACATGCACACTCCTACACAGACCAGATTTAATAATATCTTTTTGTTTGCAGCTTACCTTTTAAGTACCAGTGCACCGGGAATGTCTTAACTTGACAAGACCTCACCCAGCAGCCTGCTCTAAAATGATTTCACTCTACCTGTTGCTTTACTTATATAAGGGTGTCCTGGTATAGTCCCTCATATGAACACTCCAGTGGACTGACCCTCAAGCAACACTCCCTCTGATTTCTCCAACTGTGGCCTGATGGTCATATATGATATGAGCACGATGTACGAATACCAAACATACACAAATGGGCTTCCTATGAGAGGTACCCTGAGAGCAGGCAGAGCATCAATGAGTACCTAAGAGCCTTGAGCATTACAATAGGTGGTCAAGTACCTAACTGGGAAAGAAAAGGGAACACCACAGAGAAAAAAAAGGGGCGGAGGTCTAACGATAAAACTGGTCCCACAACTTGGCCCATTTATCATTAGCTATACACAGAGCTCAAAATTACTTCCTGCTCTGAAGAGAGGTATAGGCAACTCCCTTAGCTGTTCCCACATTCCATTTACACCGTAAGCAAATTAAAGCATCAAGAACAGTATGAAAACTACTCATGTGCAATACCATGCTGACTTCAAAATATAAGGGAGGGGCTTCCCTGGCGGTTCAGTGGTTAAGATCCCTGAGGCTTTTAAAGTATACTCATTCTGGAGCATTTAAAGAGGCATTTAGGGACTTCCCTGGCGATGAAGACACTGCGCTTCCAATACAGGGGACGCGGGTTCGATCCCTGGTTGGGGAACTAAGATCCCACATGCTGTAGGGCAACTAAGCCCACGCGCTGCAACTACTGAGCCCGCGTGCTCTAGAGCCTGCACACCACAACTGCTAAGCCCACACGCCGCAACTACTGAGCCTGCAATCTGGAGCCCACGCGCCCCAACTAGAGAAAAGCCTGTGCACTGCAATGAAGAGCCCGCACGCCACAACAAAGACCCAACGCAGGTAAATAAATAAATAGATAAATAATATAAGGGAAATGATACAGTTCTCATATAGGTAACCGTAGCCTACCCTAAAAATGACATCATGACAGCCTCCAATCAAAATTCAAAAAAGACTAACCTGGGATTCAGAAACGTGTTGCAAATAAGGACTCTCTCACTTTAAAATGGGGATCAACAAGTTGTAAAAATGCTCAACGGCCTACTGAGGTTACAGTGAGTTTGTGTGTAAATATTACAATCAACTTTTTCCAAGACTCCTCTAAGCCCTGGCAACAATCCCTTTGGATTTTCTCTCAAAATTATATGAAGACATCCAAATAAAAAATCCAAGAGGGTAATGTGAAAAATATTAACAATAGTGACGCCTTGTCAATTTTCCTAATGTGAAGCAGATGAATTTCATTCACACATACGCTGCATAAATAGGTTAACACAATTATTCTCTTGCTCCAGCTGCTAATTACCAGCAGTCAAGAAAAACTCATTTCCGTGTTAGAGCTCCTGAGTACCTCTGTCATAATAAGTCAGAGAGTTGAAGTAAATCCCTATTCTTCCATACTTTTCAGTATAAATGAAACAAGTAGCAGGTAATAAGAGTAATGTTTCCATTCTCATGAGCAGATCGAAAGGCAACAAACTATACAACAAAGATAACTTTTTTAAAGTAGCTAAACGTTTTGTTTGTTTGTTTTTACTACAAGGGGGGCAGGGGGGTGGGACGTAACTATTCCCAGACCATGAAATGACTCATTTTCTATACAATATACCAAAAGGGACTACTGCCACACAGCCAACTGCGTGCATAGTCAGAAGGTAAGAGTTCAGTAAAGAATAGTGATGGGTTTTGGAATCAGGCTGATAGAAAATTACACTGCAGTTTCACCATATACTAGTGATGTGACATTAGGCAAATTATCTAACTTCCTTGAGCTTAATTGGCCTCATTTGTAAAACGGTCCAGTACCAACCTTGCAGGGTTATCTTGAAGTTAAAGAGAATGTTGTACATAAAGTACCAACTACCTGGCCAAGTGCTCTACAAATAAGAACTATTTTAACACATTTTGTTTGAATTTGTTTATGTCTACACCTCATCAACCCCCTCCACCCCAAATTAAGGCAGATATTGTTATTCAACCTAAATTAATATGAAATGGCCCCAATACATAGCACAACAATGTTGCCTTCTCCATTGCAAATTCCTGCAAGAATACCCCCTCCTCTCATCTAAACCCTACTCTGATGACCCCAAGAATTAGAAATGCTGTGCTTTGCAAAAAAAAAAAAAGAAAGAAAGAAAAAAGAAATGAAAGTATTCCTGACAATAGCTCATCACTAAAATCTGTTCTGGAGCAAAGCAATAACATATGGTTAAGAAACCAAATTTCAGTCCAATGGTTTGATCACTGCCAAATCGTGATCACATATTTTTTTAAGATTTTACAAATTCTTTTTTTTTTTGAGGTACCCGGGCCTCTCACTGTTGTGGCCTCTCCCATTGCGGAGCACAGGCTCCAGACGCACAGGCCCAGCAGCCATGGCTCACGGGCCCAGCCGCTCCGCGGCATGTGGGATCTTCCCGGACCGGGGCACGAACCCGTGTCCCCTGCATCGGCAGGCAGACTCTCAACCACTGCGCCACCAGGGAAGCCCACAAATTCTTTTTAACTGCTGTAAGTCCTTACCCACATCTAGCACCGTAGCACTGTACCAAATACTATTCCAGATTTTCTCTTACTCAACTCAAATATCTAAGCAAGAGTACTTTCAGATTATGGGGCTGCTGAGAATAGCAGTAAGGATAAATGGTTATGTCATACATCAAAATGTCAGGATGTTTTTCCCCTTATCCATCTAAAGACACATTAAACAGATTCTCTCTCTGGACCAGCCCCTGTTTGGACAGCACCTGGGGCAACAAAGGCTACCCTAGAATTACCCCAACTTCCATGGAAGATTAGCCACATAGGTGGTACGTGCTGGGATGACTGCTGGCTAACAGAAGCATGCCTGCCTCTCATCTATCAACTGCTAGAGTACCTTTTGGAAGACTGCACCTCCTGATTGCATGGGACATCAAGACAGTCTCTTGCACAAGAAGCACAACATTAAAAAAAAGTTTCTTTTTTAATTGACGTTTAGTTGATTTACAATGTTGTGTTAGTTTCAGGTGTACAGCAGTGATTCAGTTATACATATATATCTATTCTTTAAATGAAGTTTTTCTGATCAATGGACTTTAGACATGTATACAAGTCATTTGGAATGAAGCTATTCATATATACACACACACACACACACAAACACATGCATAAATACACATACACACACACACATATATATACACACATACATACGTACCTTCTTAATTGGTAGCCAACACATCCTCAGAGATAAATAAGCATTTTGTAACTGATTAATGAAGAAATTAAAATCAATTATTGATGTTTTACCTTGTTTAACAAATGTACCCTCATTCACCCGATTCAATTAATATAAATGCTTTGTTCCAGGCAACTCTTGGCCTCATTCTGAGAGAACTGGTTCTCCTGAGCCTTTAAGGAGCAATAGGACATTTGCATAACCTAAAAATATTTCCCCCAAGATAGTTATTATTTACTGTCACTATTTTAGCATATGCCCACCAATTCCTTGACACTCCTCCCCCGCGTAGGTGAAGCTTAATTCCCATCCCCTTCAGTGTGAGGACTCAGTGAACAGAGAGTAGGAGTAACGTGACAGTGGAGAAACCTGACAGATACCATCTTCATCAAGGGATCAGAGTCAACACAATCAGTAATGTCACATTGATAGCATGTGTGCCAACAAGAAAGGCACACCATCTCTGTGGTATCCCCCCAAAAATCCAAGACCTCAGTCCAATCACCAGAAAATATCAGAAAAACCCAAACTGAGGGATCCTATGAAATACCTACCCACTATTCTTCGAAAGTGTCCAGAGAAGACTGAAAAACTGTCACAAATTGGAGGAGACTAAGGAGCTAAATAAATGCAATGTGGTATCCTGAGTTAGAACAAAGAAAGCACAAAGAAAGTGGGGAGAAAATGGGGAAATTCAAATAAAGTCTGTAGTATACCAACATTAATTTCTTAGTTTTGATAAAGGTACCATGTTTATCTAAGATGTTATTTAACATTAGGGGAAGCTAGGTGAAGGGTATAAGGGAACTAGTGTTGCAACTCTTCTGAAAAATCTAAGTAGTATTAGAAAATTTAAAAGTCAAGAAACAAATAATTGGGCCTTAATATTACTTAGTATTAAATGAATCCACATGCAAGATATCCTGCAACTTGACCACCTTCCTCACTTGTTGGAATAGATTTATGCTAGGTGTCGAAGTGAGTTGCTTTTCATTGAAGACTACCTTCCCAGGACTACAGTTCTGAAAAAGGAGACAAACTGTAGTAGCAAATATATGGACCACCGATGCAGTAAATCACAACCAGCAGCTACAAGTAACAGTTTACTCATCCATTCGGCAAGCTTACAGTCATGAACCATGTGCTGGGTACCGTGCCAAATACTGAGGATAAAAAGATCTACCCTCAATAGCCACACAATCCAGTATGATCAGGTCAACGGCAATGCACTCAGAAAAGCCTCTCTGACCTTCCCAAGATGAACTGGGTGCCCTCCCTTGGTTGTTCCACAGTTCTGTGCTGCCTACATTGAACTGTAATTGTTGGTTTTCTCACCTGTATTTTCCCACGATTGATACTTGCCAAGGACTATTCAGGGTCTGAGATTTTATCCTATTTGTAAGATAATAAGTTAGCCTATTACGGTTCCATGGATGCTGGCAGAAGACATGAGACTCCTGGATCAGAGACCAAGGACATGAATACTCATGGCCAAAGCTTCATGTTCGTTTGCAGTGGTTTCTCAGGCCCCCTCTGCCTCAGAGCAGTAATTCGAAGAGCCCGTCATGGAATCCTCCACATGCTATGGGTCATGTTACAGGAAAGGAACACTAAGCTTAGGAGACTCACCGCTCTTACAGTAAGTGGAAGCAAGCCCGACCTTTGCCTGGGGGAGATGTTACCTCATCCCTCACGGTTGCTTGTTGCCTCAGGTAGAGAATGGGCAGGGTCCCGCATTCTTGGCTCGTCCAGCAGGAACAGGCAGGAATGCTCAGGACCCCTGTTGCCTCTCCCAACAATCATCTTTTTTTTTCTTAATTAAGTTTTATTGGAGTCTAGTTGCTTTACAATGTTGTGTTAGTTTCTGCTGTACAGCAAAGTGAATCAGTTATACGTATACATATATCCCCTCTTTTTTAGATTTGCTTCCCATTTAGGTCACCACAGAGCACGGAGTAGAGTTCCCTGTGCTATACAGCCTGTTCTCATTAGTTGTCTACTTTATACATAGTAGTGTATATATGTCAATCCCAATCTCCCAATGCATGCCACCCCCCTTCCCCCCTTGGTGTCCATAAGTTTGTTCTCTACATCTGTGTCTGTTTCTGCTTTGCAAATAAGTTCATCTGTACCATTTTTCTAGATTCCACATATAAGCGATATTATCCAATATTTGTTTTTCTCTTTCTGACTTACTTCACTCTGTATGACAGTCTCTAGGTCTATCCACATTTCTGCAAATGGCACTATTTCGTTCCTTTTTATGGCTGAGTAATATTCCATTGCATATATATACCACATCATCTTTATCCATTCCTCTGCTGATGGACATTTAGGTTGCTTCCGTGACCTGGCTATTGTAAATAGTGCTACAATGAACACTGGGGTGCATGTATCTTTTTGAATTATGGTTTTCTCCGGGTATGTGCCCAGGAGTGGGATTGCTGGATCATATGGTAATTCTATTTTTAGTTTTTTGAGGAACCTTCATACTGTTCTCCATAGTGGCTGTATCAATTTACATTCCCACCAACAGTGTAGGAGGTTCCAACAATAATCTTAATCACAGGGAATGTTTTAGGCATTTCTGTACCCTTAACACCTGGCATGACATGGGACACAGTGTAGACACTTGTTAAGTGTTTGCTAAAGGAATGACTACAAGTTAGAAATCCTGAGTTTGAAGCCAAAGACAGCTGCTCGATATCAAGACCATGGACACAGTCACTTAATCTCCTTAAGCTTCATTCTCTTAATTTCTAGAAAATGTTCAAAAATAGAAACTCAAGAAAGGAAATGAAAAGATAATGAAAAAATTACCTCCAAGGATTCTTCTATCTCTAAAACTGAAAGTTTCTATAATTTTCTAAACAGGAGATGCCAGAAAGCCTGGGTGCCTGACTGTCTCTCTGACAGATGTGATTCCCGTTGCATTCCCACCATGGAGGTAGAAATTCGTGACGACAAACTTAGAATTCTACTAATTTTGGTTATCCAAAGTTATTCATGATAACCTCAAATTTCACTGTAAAATTTCATAAAGACTAAACTCTATAAAAACAAGGCAGAACACTCTGTCACAGAATTCTCAAGGTAAATATCAAAACCACATAAATTATCTACTTAGCTAGTAAATGATAGATGAATAGATGAAGAAAAACCTTCTCAAACTTCATGATTTTAAGAGACTAGCAGTGTCATTAACACTGAAACACCTCCCTCTATGTACAATACACAGGATGCAATATTTAAGGGATAATAGATAATGATCACGTGACTATTAAGTCCCTTCTACAAGTGCCAGCAAAACGTGTAAGATACAGATTTAATTTCCAAGAGGAATTCCCACCACAGATTATGAAAAGCTATGTGGGGAACGTACACCACACTCAGTCACAAACTTAAGCAGTATATATTGGTATTTCATTAACATCAGTTCCATTCTTAGGTTAACTGAAAATGCTGAGACATGCAGTATTCTCGTAACAAATCATGCGAAGGTATTCCTTCCACTCCCTTCAAGTATGACGATACACTAAGAATATACAATGCAGTATCCTGTATGGGTTTTAATCTTTTGAGTTATGTCACCTTTCAGATGGAAAAGACATATTTGAGGTTTTTTTCCATCAAATTCATTTGATATTGGCTTTTTTTTTTTGACCAAAAGAATCAACAGCACCAGGCAGTCCTCGGACCTGCCTCTTGCCTCAGCAGTGTTAGGTGGAATAGACCCAAGATTTGCCCCCTTACTCCAGCCTCTTGATCACCCCTCAAATCCCCTCTCCAGCTGCAGCCTCCAGGACATCTCCTTGCCATCCTTTGCTTCCCGCAACAGTTAACCCCAGATTTTGTCCTTAGCTCCTTGTCGCCAATCAACCATGAGCTCCCAGATCCACCAGAATTATTCCACCAAGGTCAAAGCTGCTATCACCCACCTGATCAACCTGCATCTGTGGGCTTCCTACACCTCCCTCTCTCTGGGCTTCCATTCCAGCTGCAAAAGTGTGGCTGGCGATGAGCTGCCGGGAAAATGCAAGGGCACCAAACATCTCTAGAAGATCCAGAACCGGGGCTGCAGCTGAGTCCTCTTCCAGGACATGAAGAGGTGGCCTCAAGATGAGTGAGGTCACAGTCTGGGTGGCAAGGAAGGGGCCCTGGCCCTAGAGGAAACCCTGAACCAGGTCCTGCTGAAGCTGCACGCCCTGGGTTCTGCCCACAGAGACTCCCGTCTCTTGGACTTCCTGGAGAAACACTTCCTGGAAGACGAGGTGAAATTCATCAGGAAGGACAACCACCTGAGCAACCTCCTCGGGCCAGCCTGAGGCAGGGCTGGGCGAGGCCTCTTTGAAACGCTCAGCCGTAAGCATGACTAGAAGCCTCCAGGGGCCGCACCTTCTAAGGCCCTGCTGCAGCTCCCTGGCCTCTGGACATCTGCCTCCAGCCCCATGGCAGCTTCTTAACCAACCACAAACCCTGTCCCAAGATGCAGACCAAGTGTCAACAATAAAGCTTCCTTTTGCGGAGACAGATATACAAGAGAACGTGTATCTTAGATAATGATGTACATGTAGACTTTAATGGAGAGTGTCAAATGGGAAAGATACCAACTCTGAAGCCAGGCATACTTAAGTTTGAATCCTTATTCTGCTGCATATTAAATGTGTGAATGTTGCATATATTATTTAACATTGTTTTTAAGGCTTAATTTCAACACATGTAGAGATAATGAAATCTACCCTGTAGGTACCATTCCAAATCAATGATACAGAAAAAGCCTACATCCTGCACCTGCTAGGTATTCAGGAAATGGCAGTACTTATTGCCATCAGCTTGTTAGCTTAAGGTCATTTGCTGCCACAGGGTCACTAATGGCCACAGGGATCCATTTACACACACACCCCCCACTTACTTATTTTAAGCCTAACCCTTCTGAGAACACTGGAAGTGTTAACTTAATGCTTGAGTAAAATGCTATAGAATCATTGCAAAATTTAAAGAAGCCAGGAGAACAGAATTATAGGATTTAAAAATAAGTTGCCTGGAAGTTCCCTTGTGGCCTAGTGGTTAGGATTCGGCGCTTTCACTGCTGTGGCCCGGTTCAATCCCTGGTAGGGGAACTGAGATCCTGCAAGCCGCGAGGCACAGCCAAATAAATAAATAATAAAATTAAATTCCTTGACAAATCACCTTGCCTGTCCCTGTGCCACAGGAAGGACAATGGTTGGATCCATTCCAGTCAAATGAGACCATATCGATTCTGAAAGGTTTCCACAGTTAGGATGATTCCCCAACTCTCCCTCAGATGCCCAGTTAACATGTCATGTACAAAATGTACATGAATATCTAATCGATTTCCCTTACATTTTAGTTGAGCCCATTTGGTTTTTTCCATTGTCTTTAGGGCCTGGAACACATATGACATAATTATTAAATCACTTCTCAGACTTCTTTTCCTTAGCATCATAAACCTTTCATCACAGATCCAATTTTTCCCATTTTTAATCATCTTTCAAGTTCCCTGTGTCACCTCTGTAGTTGTAGAGATTGAAAGAGGTCAACAAATCCCATAAGAGAGAAAACGAGCTAATGGCTATTGTGTTTTATATTCTAATTATATATGTCAGTATTATGCTGTTACTTTAATGATGGCCCCATGTTAATGGCATGATTTTAAATACAACTAGATTTTCTCAATCGTCACACTTACACTGTATATCTACCCCAACGGTTTGCTTGTCTTTGCCTATAAAATAGTTCTTAACATTTTACAGCACTTTATAGTTTATTTAATAGTTCTACATGATCCCTACAACCATCCTGGATTAAAGCAAGTATTAAACCAGGTATTATTTTTTACAGTTTAAAAAAATGAAAAAGGAAGTTCCGAGAGTTTCACTCCCCCAAAGGCATGTAGTTAGTAAGTGACAACCAGAACCAAGACAGTTCGCTGACATCCTTCAATCCAATGCGCCTTCCATTCTACAACCAAAATACACATACAACACTTTGGGTACACTTACTGAAATAGATGACTTTGTTATCACAATCCTATGGTTATGTCTGCCCTTTTCATAGCCTTTAAATTCATGTTCCATGCTCTTTATATTAGAAGAGGTTCTACCCTGACCTTCATTAAAGCTTTTACCAAAATAACTCTTTTATTCTCTTTCTAGAGCAAGTAAAGAGAACTTATCAACTTCCACTTAAATATGACATTGATCATGAGCATTTATTTGCTCTGCTTCCCAAAACCCTCTTTTAAATGAGGGTAATTTTTTAAAGGGAAGTATGAGTCCACAAGAATAAACAGACTGAGAGGGTAGACAGCAGAGTTGAGAGGAATATGTAGATGCTGTTAGAATGTAACATGCAGACTGGATGATGTAGCCAGTTAGACATTTATCAACCAGAACAGTATCTGGAATACAAGTCAAATCCAAAAAGATTCAATAATGTTCTCTCAGTAAAATTTCTAGTAAGAATAATCTAAATTATCTAATAGTCTAAATAAACATTCAGTTCATAAAATGAACTTGAGACATTTCAGTTACCACGGCTCAGCTCTGAAGGACTGGGCTCAGGAAGACAGCAACAACAGCCAAAAATGGTGGTGGTGAGAAAATGGCTGCTCTGGGACCAAAATCAGTCATCGAACCAAGTGTTATTTGACTACAGTTTGCCATAAGACAAATTTTTTAAGGAACAGATCAAACTGCATGAAAGCTGGGTACCTCCGGAGATAATATAATTCAACAGGTTAAAATCCCTCAGACTTTAATAGAAGTAGTAAGAAAATCAAAGTCAAAACCCATGAAAATAAATAAAGATAAAGCTAAAATCAGAAGCTCTCCATGCAAAACTCTCTGATGAGTATAAAATGTCTGATGACGGATGACCATAAAAAATGATGTAAAAACAGATCCATTTATATAAAAGGCTTCTCAACTGGTACAACCCTAGGTGACAAAAGAAAGATTAGAAGATAAAGGTGAAGCACAAAATATTCAAATGAGAAACTGAGACCTCTGACCAAAAGCATAAAGAGACTCTCTAATACTTTTCGAGAAAGATTAATTTGCAAAAAAATAAAAGAGAGAGAGAGAAGGCAAAATGAAGTATAAGCTAAATTGAGAGCTAAAGAAGAAGAAAAACAGCAGTGCTATAAATGAAGAAATGAAATCTCTAGAAGATTAGATTTTTGCTGAGTTTTTTGGATGACTTAGATGATCCGACCTGTAGAGAAGATCTACACTTCCTTTCCTCAAACTGTGGGGAGATAAAGCGGATAGACTTTATCAGAGGTGCAAAAGAGAGAAATAATTCTATTTCCTGAGAAAGCTGAAGAAGCACTAGATATAGCCGAAGAAGCCAATAACGGTCACCTCCAATTAAAGAACAAAGAAGAGAGGTGGGGAGTACCAGGAGAGATAAAACACAGCGCTGAAAACAATCGTGGTGGATCAACCAGAATCCCTCAACAAATGGAAATCAAAAGGTCACAGATTTACAGGAAAAGGAAAAGGAATTAAAGCTGCCTAGGCTGCGTCTGTTTAAGGAAAACTACAGTTTCAGAGCAAGAGGATGAAAATTGATAGTTAATGATAAACATGATAAAAATGAAGCAGCTGGACCAGTAAAAGTAGACAAAGAGTCTTCATCAAAACAACAGAAAACACAATGGTGCAGGAGACCAGTAGGGTAGCAAACAAATTTCTAGGTATTCAGCTGCTTCTATCTTTGGAGGTTTGAAAATAAGAAAATCAAATTAGACCCACTTCAATGTCCAGCTGTATGAAAGGAAAGATTTGTGTGTGTGTGTGTGTGTGTGTGTGTGTGTGTGTGTGTTTTAACCTGTGTGTGTGGTTTAACCTGTCTTTTTGTTGTTGTTTTTCAAATAAAAATTTTTTTAATGTATAGTTCTGCTTGTTATTTCAAATGATTCCAATATCAAAGGGAATGTATTTCCACTAAATTGCCTTCATAATATAAGAATATATTAGTAAAAACCAATAAAATACATATCAAATAAAAAGAAAAAACAAAAGAACTAAATCAAAGAGGGCAAATACAACTCAAACTGTCCCACTGCTTCACGGGAAAAAAGGTTCAAAGTTTAATGAAAAAATACAGGCTGCTAGAGTGACAGCCTTCTTTTCCCTTTCAGTCTAATTGCTGGCAAAAGGATGCAGAGGCAAGAAAATCTAATATTATAATTAAAATCTCCCCCCAAAATCAACTTTTCTTAAAATTACACTGAGGAAGATATATAGTAGCTTTTTTTTGAAGGTCTAATTGGCTTTATTCAATGATTCATGAATCAGGCAGCATCCCATCTATAGGATAGATGGGCTTTTCCTATAACAGCTTTAAATGAAAATATGCCTAGAGAACTATGCTGACCAAACTGTAGTCTAATCATTTTTATTTGTTCCACTTAAAATAAACAGCTTAGGGCTTCCCTGGTGGCGCAGTGGTTGGGAGTCCGCCTGCCGATGCGGGGGACGCGGGTTCGTGCCCTGGTCCGGGAGGATCCCACATGCCGCGGAGCCCGTGAGCCATGGCCACTGGGCCTGCGCGTCCGGAGCCTGTGCTCTGCAGCGGGAGAGGCCACAGCAGTGAGAGGCCCACGTGCCGCAAAAATAAATAAATAAATAAATAAATAATAAATAAATAAACAGCTTATAGACTTGCACATAAAAGACTGTTTTCCTCATGTTTATCTTCAACGTTGCTTCAGTGCATCCTGCTCACACTGTAAACATCTGTCTAACTCTGGTTATCTGTGACATCTGAAAAGAAAAATAATAAAGCACATGGCATGGTTTCAATAACTCACCATTTGAAAAACAAAGTAGGAGGCAGAAAAAATGCCTAAAGATCTAAGTTTTTATGCCTGAATGTGACAGTATGGTGTCATTTTCAAAGGTTTTGAAACATAACCTAGAACTGCAAGAATACTGTTCAAAAAGAAAAGCTGAAGGCATGATTAGCTATAAGATGAAGGCTTCCAGAAAGAGTACTAAACAGATGTCTGAAGACTCCCAATCCTACCAGAAAAAGGACTTCAAGCAAACTAGTCCCCTTCCCATATCCTCCATTTATAAAAATGAGATGCCACTGCCCTTAGCCAGAAACTCAAACAAAGCAGAAAGCACCTGCATGTTGAAGACACAGGTTGAAGGTGCTGAAAAGGGCTGCTTCTCCCAAAATGTTTCCCGTGGTCTATGGTAGTAACTGAAATTCTACCGTGAGAAGTCCATTTTTAGACTTTTTTTTCCCCTTGTATAGAGAGATACGTAAAGAATAGGCAATGAATATAGACAACTTAAAGGATTATTAAACAAACACAAGGAACCATTATCCAGATCAAGAAATAGAATACCGCCGACGCCACAGAAGCCTCCCTACCAACCCCAACGCACACCTACTATGCGCCCTTCCCAATCATTTCCCCTCATCTCTCCACTGGAGGTGACTGCAGCCCTGATTTTTGTAATAATCATGTCCTTGATTTTCATTTTACCATTTAAACATGCATCCCTAAATAACACAGTTTACTTTTTGTTGTGTTTGAACTTTCTATGGATAGAATCATACTGAGGTATTTTGGAGGTATTCACATAAGGTTTCAGAGATTCATCCACTTACAATATTTATGTACTCAACCCACTGTTAATGGGCATTTGAGTTGCTTCCATTTGTGGCTCTTCTGAACAAATACAGCTATGCACATTCATGCACATGTCTCCTGATACACACGTGCTAGAATTTCTCTAGAGTATCTTCCAAGGTTGGAAGTACTGGAGCGTCAACTTTACTGGAAAATGACAAACTGTCTTCCAAAGTTAATATACCAACATACATATACACCAACTGTGTGCACAACAGAAATTCACTCTTTGAGTTCATTCATGGTCTTCAAAAATTCACCACTGTAATGGAAACCCTACTAGGAGAAGAACACCCCATTAAGCTAGGTATACTCTTAGCAGAAGGTCTGCCTTCAGAATGGCAGTTGAGAATTGGACCAGAGGTGTATGCAAAGCACAGCTAATTCTGGAATAGGAAATCATGTCTAAAGAACAGTCCAAAGCAAAGAGCCCCTGACTGGGAAACCAAGTCTGGATGACACATTGCAATGGCAATGGTGATCCTTCATGACATGTGGCGGACACCAAGATGGGGGAGAAAAGCAGATTAATAACTATAGGGAACAAAGCGCTGGAAAGGGGAAAAGACTGTTTTATGACTTAACTTAAGGCCACCAACTTTTAAATGTTTAGTAACTCAGACCACCACCACTGATTATTCAAGAAATAGACTCAATAAGTCAGTTATATTATACCCAAGGATAACTTTTAATTTCTCAGGAAAACAAAGATGTATAAATTCTGTTGGCAACCATTGCTATTATGTCTAACATTCAAGGAAAAAAAGAAATTGGACTTTATTTTACTGAACACAGTTAACTAAGCTTCTATCAACAAAAAATTTCAGGTAAATAGTAAATCTAGGTACCTTGGTTACACATTAAGCAGAACTAAAATCAGTGGTAAATTTGGGATAAGATGCTGACATCACCAAATCAAACACTGTTACTTCCTACTATTCCTGCATTTCCTACTGAGAGAAATAGCGTTGCCTAAGATTAGACAAAAACATGATAGAATAGGATTCAAATCCAGATCTGTTCTACCGTGAAAAGTTATATACTCTTTAGAAGACTGAAATGCAAGGTGGAGTAATCATGCCACCTCACTCCACTAATCTAAAAATGGTTGTAAAAGTTTCAGTTATACAAGATAGGTAAGCGGTAGAGATCTACTACACAGCAGAGTACCTGTAGCTAACAATACTGTATTGTATACCTAAAATTTGCTAAGAGGGTAGATCTTAAGTGTCCTTACCACCAAAATTAATAATAAGATAAAGCAGATGGGAGGAAATTTGGGGGGTTGATGGACATTCTATGGCCGTGACTATTTCACAGGTACAAACTTAATCCCCGAACTCATCAAGTTGTATATGTTAAATATGAACAGCTTTTTATATGTCAATAATACCTCAATAAGGTTTTTCTTTTTTAAAGGTTGTGAAAGAATGTAGCAACTGATAAAATTTAACACGCTTCAGAAAACAAAGCAAAATTTGAATTTGTAAGAGGAAATATAAGAGAACATATCTTTGTGATCTGGAGGGAAAGATGAATTTCCCAAACAAGGCACGAAACAACACAAACTGTAAGACAGAAAGTTGATAAATTCAATTACATTAAAACATAAAACCATGCACCAAAAGATACCATTACAAAAGTAAGAGAAAAATCCCATAATAGAAGGTATCTGTAAAAATAAACATCAACAGTATCAAGAATATATTAAAAATATATGTCAATGAAAAGCAAACAAGCCAAATGGTCAAAGAATGTGTGCAGGCGTCCACAGAAGCAAGCGAGCACAGCAAAACAAAGATGCTCAGCCTCAACAGTTAGCTCAGGAAATGCAACCACCCAGGCCTCCACGCCAGCTCAGACACTCCCTCACGATTTCATACTAGAGCACATCATTAGCATCATTTACAACCTCTGCCCCACTAAACCCAAACTTGAAATGCTCCACTCTATGGCCGCCTCTTCCCCACTTTCCGACTCATACCCCTTCAAGGAGGTCAACAATCCTTCTGCACAGAGAAATCTATAGTCCACTGATCCCACTGTCTTTCCTCTGCCCCTCACCTCTCTCGTGCCTGCACGTCTCTCTTTACCCAGCTTGAACGCAACGGCAATCATTCTAATCATCCCTTTTCTGTTTCTCACTTCGTTGCATTTGCTGGGCTGGACAACGATATAATCATGATTAAATCCTACTCTCCATCCCTCCATACCTGCACCCACACAGCAGAATGCGAATGGGGGAAAAAACACACCTTTTCTCACCTTAAATTCATGACCATCAACCTCCCGTGGGCGGCCATGAGCACCCAGCAACCATACCACATTTTCCTATTTCATTCAGTTTCCCACTCTCTAGACAGCTGTTTCTTTTCTTTTTTTTTTTTAGTACTTTTTGATTACTGAAATGTAGTTGATTTACAATATTATGTTAGTTTCAGGTATGCAGCAAAGTGATTCAGTCTATTTTTTCAGACTATTTTTCATTATAGGTTATTATAAGATACTGAATCTAGTTCCCTGTGCTATACAGTAAATCCTTGTTGCTTATCTATCTTATGTACAGTAGTTTGTACTTGTTAATCCCATACTCGTAATTTATCCCCCTCCCTTCCCCTTTGGCAACCATGAGTTTGTCTTCTGTAGATAACTATTTCTTAACTTCTACTCTCTCCTCACATCTCCAACACCTCCTCCCTGACTCTCACTGACAGCTTTCTCATTTCACTAAGAAAACAGAAGCAATCAGAAGACGGCTTCCTCAAGCCCCCATCACATCTACCCACCTACTACCTACACCTATGCCCAAATATTCTGGGTTTCCTCCAATTACAGTTGAAAAACTGGCCCAGCCCCTGGCAGTGGGCACTCGCTCCATCTGTACAAACGATTCCATCACCTCATGTGGACCAAAGAACACAGATCCAGCAATTCTCACCTCTTCTCACATTATTTTTGACCTCTTTTCTGGATCTTTCTATCAACAGATAAACATGCAATCACTTCTCCCATGTTTAAAAAATATGTTTTGACCCACTTCCTCCACCAGCCCATTATTCTCCTTCCCTTTATAAACAAAATTCCTCAATATTAATAGCTGTTTATACCTTCTGTCTCAAATGTCTCTCCTTCCATATTCTTTTTGAATCCAAGAAAGAATTTATCCCACCACTCCAACAAAACTTCTGTAGCTAAGCTCACCAGTAACCTTATGTTGTTAAATTCAACTGTCAATTCTTGGTTGTCGTCAGCTGTGTTTGACACAAATCCCTCTTTCTTCCTGGAAACACTCCTTCATTCCTTCTTCATTCTCCTTTGCTGTTTTTTTTCTCATTTCCCTAACCTCTAGACACTGTGGTACCCAGGGCTCAGTAGTTTTCTACTCAATAACTCCCTTGGTCATCCTCACGCATTCTCATGACTTTAAATACCATCTGGCATCACCCAAATGTTTATCTCCTGTCCAAACCCGGGTCCTGAACCCCAGATACCTTTATCCAACAAGCTACTTGGAAATATTTCCAATATTTCCTGTTGGGTGTTGTGCTAGGTCTCTTGCAGTTATCACTCCAGATTCACTCTCCACCCATCCCCTCTCTGTTCTGCCCTAGGAGGTTGATCTATATGGATCACAGCTTCAGGCTTCCCTTGCCTTCTGACTTCCAGTAGGTTAGGCTTATGGGGGAGCTTTGGAAGGAGAATGAAGGAAAAAAGGAGTCCAAGACCAGAGCACTTCTTCCCCTGTCCCTCTCCCTGTAGAGTCACCTTTGCTGGCTACATCTTTAGACCCGAAGGTGATTCATCCTCTCAAGGCAAACTTCTCACATGAAGCTCTCCTTCAGAGTTCTAGTAACAGGGGTGGTAACATCTCTGCCTTTACCTGCCCTCCCAATGCTGTACTATCTTTGTGCTTTCCCTACGTGCTACCTGTAACTTTGGAAATGCTTCCTTCATTAAAACTTCTTTATAATTATATTGACTGTACCATCTATTTCCTACAGGATTTGGACTAATACAGATGTCTAACTGGCATCTCAATTTTAACACGTGCAAACTGAGCACCTCCTATAGTTTTATCCATCTCATTTAATGTCAAACCCCTTCTTCTAGCTCTGCAGGCCACAATCTTGGTGTCATCCTCGTGCATCTCTTAATCTCATACCCCACATGTGCAAGTCCGATCTTATACCCTACATTTGCAGTTCTTTCAAAATAGATCTGAAACTCAACCATGTTTCACCACCTCCACCGCTACCACCCCTAGCCCAGCCACCATCAGTACTTGTCTGCATTGCAGTCGGCCCTTCATATCTGCAGGTTCCACGTCCTAAGATTCAACCACAGACAGCAATCTGCAGATACAGAACCCACGGAAACAGAGGGCTAGCTCTACTACACCATTTTACGCAAGGGACTTAAGCATCCACAGATGTTGTTATGCACTGGGGGTCCTGGAACCAAACCCCCATGGATGCCGAGGAACAACTGTATTTCAGTAGCCTCACTGGTCTACCTGCTCCCTCCCTCACCAGTCTTCAGGTTATTCCAACTCAGCAGCCAGAATGAGCCCGTTAAAACAAGAGTTAGCTATATCACTCTTCTCTTCAAAACCCTCCAGTGGCTGCACATTTCACTCTGAGTAAAAGCCAACATCCTTATAATGGTCTACAAGCCTCCAGGCGATCTGGCACGCGACGCATCTCTGACCTCACCGCCTACCTGCTCACTTTGCTCCAGCCACGCTGGCCTCTCTGCTATTTCCTTTACTCCTATCTCAAAGCCTTTGAACTTGCTCCCGCCTCTGCCTGGAACACTCTTCCCACAGATATCCTCAATGCCTGCTCCCTCACCTTCCTCAGGTCTTTTATTCAAATGTCATCTTATTGGTAAGACTTTCTCTGGCCACCATTCTAAAATTGTAAAGGCCCCTCCTCACTTCACTTCTACCCTAAGCAATTATAGCCATTTGACATCTTACATAGTTTCCTTTTCTTTATTCTGTGTCTGCACCCTCTAGAATGTCAACTCCACGAGGCAGGTGTTTGTGTCTGTTCTGTTTCACTTTTGTATGCTCAGCCTCTGAAACGGTACCTGGAAATGGTGGGTACTCCAATAATTGAAGGAACCTCAACTAGATACCACTCAATCAATTGGCCACAATAAAAAAAAAATTTTTAAAGCCTAACAGGGCTTCCCTGATGGCACAGTGGTTGAGAGTCCGCCTGCCAATGCAGGGAACACGGGTTCGTACCCCGGTCCAGGAAGATCTCACATGCCGCGGAGCAGTTAGGCCCGTGAGCCATGGCCACTGAGCCTGTGCGTCCGGAGCCTGTGCTCCGCAACGGGAGAGGCCACAACAGTGAGAGGTCCGCATACCGCAAAAAAAAAAAAAAAAAAAGTCTAACGGTGCTACGTATTGGCAAAGACGGCGGACTCTAGGAAGTTCAGCTCATCTCCTCTTTGGAGAGCATTTTGGCAATATCTAGGAAAGTTTACGATGCGCACGTCTATGATGTTTTTACTGGGTTGTATATTTATTTATACAAACAATGATAGTATACTAAAAAATCAGAATCATTCCAAGGAGTATGGTCAGTGATATTTTTTCTGGGTTGTATATGTATTTATACAAATAAGGACAGTATACTAAAAATCAGAATCATTCCAAGGAATATGGTCAGCCTATCTAGAGGACATTCTTAATATTTTATGATCACAGAATGAACTCCACTTCTAAAAAGTAATCCAATATAGCCTACCCCACCATAGAGGAAGAAAGCACGGAAGCTCTTCTCAGGCTTATGCTGTAGTGAAAAGAAAATGATAGATCAGCAGCAAACTGGGAAAGAAATGTAAGCACATATCAAGATGTGACAGTTGTGATCTCCCAGGAAACTAATCACCGATAAACAAACCACTTAAGAAATCAGTAAGCAAAGACAGACTACAAGAAAAATATACATATAAGACCCAAACCATGCCAGGCTTTTAGTTATAAATAAAACGCTACAAAAAATAACCAAAATCATAAGCCAATGTGCATAACTGTTGGATTAAACTAGCATTCTAAATTGCTTTCAAACATTTATGCAGTCTCTTTTATTGCCAGATACCGTCCTAGTAACTTGACTACACAATTGATTCAATTAAATCCACTGGTAGGCAGTCCACATGTTAATTTTATGCACTACTTCAATTTGCCCCCTAAATCTTTTAGTGGAACAGCTGGTAAAAATTGAAACTGATGAGCCCACATTTTATCCTTCTCCTATCTTGAAAAAAAGTGCTTATAAATCCATAACTGGCCAAAATGCAGGTAATGAGAGGGAAACACTCATCTGAGTGGCAAAAAGATGAGCTACCAGTCCCTGAACAATGAGTTGGATGCCATCATCCAAACAAGGGGGTTACGCTACGTGGCATAAACATGAGACCCCAGGCTGAATCTGCTCTCCTACTCAAATCTAATACTCTCTCCACTTACCTCTTCGTTTCCTACTCAAAGGGTTTATTCTATTAACTTGGAAGACAATTCATCACTTTATGATACTTAGTTTGGTGCAGACATTCAAAAATACAGGCAGATGAGAAAAAAGAAAGGCACAACTCAACAGCAACATAAAAGCTGGGGAGAAGAAGAAATTCAAAGCCAACTGTCTGAAAATATTACTTTCACTTTATTTCTGTTTCTCATAGCTTCATCCTTTAAATTTTTTTTAACCTGGCAACTTTTTTGAGGTAATTGTAAATTCAGATAGTTATAAGAAATAATACAGCAAGATCTCCTACACGGTTGGCCCCGATGATAACATTTTGCACAACTATAGTATAATATCCCAACCAGGAATTGACATTTGACATAGATAGAATCCACTAATCTTATTCAGATTTCCCGTTTTATTTGCACTCACTTTTACGTGTGTGTATATAAGAATTTGTGTGTCCACTACCACAATCAAGATATTGATCGGTACCAGCACTGCAAGGATCCTTCGTGTTGCCCTTTCATGAGCACATCCACCTCCCACCCACTCCCCATCCGTAACTCCTGAAAACCCAAAGTCTAGCCACCATTTTTCCTTTGAATTCTTATGCCACACGCTGGTAGGGAATAGCCCTCTATACAACCAGCTCTGGTCCATTTCCTGTTACTACTCTCAGGCTTCACACTGCTGTGCGTTGCTCAACGGAGTCAATCTTAAACAGCTGGTCAAAGAAGGGATGAGTGTCTCCCCTTGCTGACAGAGAAGACTGTCCAAAACCAACAAAGAAAGTATCGGTATTCAGACACATATGGCTACAATATGTGCCTACCCACTAATATGTACGTTCTTGAGTATAAAAGGAAAAAAGAATGTATATTCTAGAAACTTTGTAAACCTTTGTATAAACTTCAGTACTAATTCCTCTGAAATCAAAGAAAACACTTCTGTTTCTCAGCCTACCCAATTTAGAGTTTAGCATTTTTCATTCCTATAAAGCCTTTTACCTTTCAACCAGGACTGAAGTCTTTCTACATCAGTACATGGAAACCCAGATTTCCATTTAAAGAAATGTCACTTTTTCCTTGCCAACCATTAGACACACTGTCCTTTACCTGGATTTAAAATCCAAAGAACAAACAATGAATTTCTAGTTATTAAAATGCTATTTAAAAAGGAACATAAATGCCTATGCAACTTTCATAGCACTAAGCAGTCCGCACGCAACTGGAATTCATACCTGCAGAGCTGAGGAGAACGCTGAAATCTGTCCCCCTCTGTGATTCTCCACTTTCATTATCGACCTCTTTTTCAGTATCTTGATATCGATCCCAGTTAGAAACTATCTTCCTTTTAGAATAATTTCCCTGTTCTTCATTCTCTTCTCCATAGGTCTCTGCATCACTGTCATCTTCGACCTGCAATCATTAGAGACAAATCAATAAGCAGGCAGTGGAAATCTTAACCTTAGTAGCCTTAGCAGTAAAAATTTTTAAAAACAAATGAAAACAAAAAAATAGTACATAGGTATCACGATAAAGAGCACATCTTATAAACCAAGCTTTATGCAAGTATTAAATAATATTTCAAGAGAACCCCACTATATCAGAATGTACTTTCAGTGTAAACTCTTCATTTAGCTGTGAAAAGGAAATCTGATGAGATCCTACCTAAAATCTGTGTAACTGAATCACTGAAGTCTACCCCCAATGTAATCCTATTTCAAGAGTTGTTTCTTCTTACTGAAATAGTCAAGGCTGTGAGAGTCTTAAATTCAAAAGACTTTAGGATGGAAATTAGTTCTTCCAGTTTACAGATTTTACAAACACATTCCGTAAGCATATTTTATAAGCTTTAAATGGGAACCTACTCAGATGCATTCCAGAGAACAGTTTCCAGACTTGGGCATTAAAATGTTAAGACAGCATGCAGAAAAATGCAGAATGTGAGAAATTACAAAAGATACAGGGTCTAGTTTCTTCAACAAATAAATTGCAAGGAAAATAAAATGATGGGGGAGGAGGGAGAAACCTATAGATTAAAAGAGGTTAATAACACACCATTGTAAAGCAATTATACTCCAATAAAAATGTTTAAAAAAAAAAAAAGCTTAGGGCTTCCCTGGTGGCGCAGTGGTTGAGAATCTGCCTGCCAATGCAGGGGACACGGGTTCGAGCCCCGGTCTGGGAAGATCCCACATGCCGCGGAGCAACTGGGCCCGTGAGCCACAATTACCAAGCCTGCACATCTGGAGCCTGTGCTCCGCAACAAGAGAGGCGGTGATAGTGAGAGGCCCGCGCACCGCGATGAAGAGTGGCCCCCTCTTGCCACAACTAGAGAAAGCGCTCGCACAAAAACGAAGACCCAACACAGCGATAAATAAATAAATAAAGCAAACTGTCAACAAGTAAAAATAAATAAACACTAAAAAAAAAAGCTTAATGGACACGTAACCATTGTCATGTTGGGAACTTATTTGTACTCTGATTCAAACACTATAACTAGAGAAAATCACTTATAAGACTATTGAAGAAATGTGAACAAGACATTTTCTTATATTAAGGAAATATTGTTATTTTATTTACTTATTGTTTGGTGTGATACCATTTTTTTAATGTTTTTATCTTTTAGAAATAAATATTGAACTATTTATGGATGCAAAGATACGACATGTGGGTTTGCTTCAAAATAATAGGTGGAGAGGAATTGTGGGTAGAGATGAAATAAACGGCATAATTGATCATTTCTGAAGCTGGATGATGAGTACATGGAAATTCATTATATTATTCTATCTATTTTAATATGTGTTTGAAATTTTCCATAATAAAAGATTAAATTTTAGGGGCTTCCCTGGTGGCGCAGTGGTTGAGAGTCCACCTGCCGATGCAGGGGACACGGGTTCGTGCCCCGGTCCGGGCAGATCCCACATGCCGCAGAGCGGCTGGGCCCGTGAGCCATGGCCCCTGAGCCTGCGCGTCCGGAGCCTGTGCTCCGCAATGGGAGAGGCCACAACAGTGAGAGGCCCGCGTACCGAAAAAAAAAAAAAAAAAAAGATTAAATTTTAAAAAAGCTGTATATAGAATCTAAAGATACAATTCAAAGGAGTATCCCAAAGATTATAAAATCCTTACCAAGAAAAGAATTTGTGAAATATATTAAAATAATCCATCTGTACAGGATGAGTTAGACTTTTTTAAAGTAAGTTTTTATTAACACAGAAACAGGCATGTACATTGCAGAAAATTAGGAGGGAAAGACAAGTAAAATTATTAAAACCCCACATTCCCATCACCTGGGAGTACCACTACTAACACCTTAAGTGTATATACTTCCAGATCTTTTACTATGTAAATATTTATATATACTTTTTCTTGGTCACCAGAGGTATTCTCCACTTCTGCATTTCAGTAAATTTCATTTCACGTAACATCCAGACTATTTCCAAATTTCCCTAACTGACCAAAAGAATTTCCTTTACAGTTGGTTTGTCTAAGCCAGTATCCAATTCAAGATCATGCGTTGTATCTCAGTGCTTGTCCCTTAAGTCTCTTTGAATCTAGTACAACCTCTATTTTTATGACATTGATTTACTGAAGAGACCAGTACAGGTAGAATGCAAAAGGACCCATCTTCTCTCTGGCTGCTTCCTTGTGGTGTTAGTATATTAGTTTACAGGAAATAGTGGATAAAACATTTTTTTTAATCTAAACACCCAACAGAGTCAGGTATTTTTTGGCTAAAATACATCACAGATGGTGCTCTGAACCTTATATTACATCACATCAAATGACAGATGATAAATGGCTAAGCCAACATGAGTAAAGCTAAGATTAACCAGTGAACTTGGATGATGAAGCCTGATCCACCCACTGTATGGATACGTTTTCCCTGTTACATCTAGGAAATTGTCTGTGTAGTGTTATTTTGGTCCACTACAAATTTCTAGTTCCCCAATCAACCATTCACATAACAAATTTAACAGTAGTCAACAGTCCTCACCTGAATCAAATTTCATAAGTTTTCATGAAACAATGGAGTAACTGACCTTTCACAATCACTTTCAGCACTCAAATATCATCATAAACCTCCTTGACAGCACACAAAAAAATGGCAATCCACATTATATTCTAGAAATTGCAGACACTGCCTGAAAGCTAGAGGTTTCCTACCATTCCTGCAAGTTTCTCAGAACCATAAGATGCTGGCAGATTAAAGGTATGTGACTGAATGATATCTGCTATATAAATAACAAATACCAGGAACATTCTAAAGAAA
Source organism: Leucopleurus acutus (assembly GCF_964270905.1). Lineage (NCBI taxonomy): Eukaryota > Metazoa > Chordata > Mammalia > Artiodactyla > Delphinidae > Leucopleurus > Leucopleurus acutus. Next base: position 76,359,888 of record NC_139142.1, on the reverse strand, counting down.
ACAGCTTCCCAACTGATGAGAATTTGGGGAATAGAACTACAGCTGAAAAATACTTGCAGGGTTTAATTTGAGAAAATCCAATATTCTTTTGCTGACACACTGGGTAAACAGAGTTCAGAGAGTCTTCTCCAGTTAGTAAAAACTTTGAACACAGATATAGCCATAGCAAAAATGTAACCCTGAGCAAAATAATTAGCTTGATGTGAAAGGATTATGATCTGAAACACCCGAGGAAGTATTAACACAGAAATAACCACTGAAATGGAAGACTGGAGACCTAGATAGAATTAATGACCCTGCCATCACCTCATTTAATATTTACAGAGTGTTTATAATAGGCTCGGCCTCACACAGCTGAATGACTCACTAATTCCCAAATTAGAAGAATCACTGAACAAGAATCTCATTACCTCCACCCAACAGTGGAGACAAGAAAAGTCGTCATTAGCCTCCATCACAAGAGGGTAGTAAAAGTAATAAAGTTTAGAATACATTTGATGTAACTTAGAGAAAGGTGTATCTTAAAAACTCCTAGAGATTTTATGTTTGGTTCATCTGGCAAAAATCTGGGACAAAAAATAAAATATTCATAGTCCCATGATGGAGAGAAAGAACAGAACAAATAAGAAAATACTGATGAAAGCAATGTGAAAACTACATAGGAAGGCACCATTATTATGTTAACCTCATCATTATGAAATAAGTCTGGTGTATACTGTGAACTATAAGTCACTGATGAAAGAAATCGACAGTACAAATAAATGGAAAGCTAGTTCATGTTTACAGATTAGAAGAATTAATAGTTAAAATGTCCATACTACCCAAAGCAATCTACAGATTCAGTGCAATCCCTATCAAAATTCCAATGGCATTTTTCACAGAAATAGGACAAACAATCCTAAAATTCGTAAGGGAACACAAAAGACCCCAAATAGCCAAAGCAATCTTGAAAAAGAAGAACAAAGCTAGAGGCATAACACTTCCTGATTTCAAACTATATTACAAAGCTATACCAATTAAAACAGTATGGTATTGGCATAAAAACAGACACATAGCTCAATGGAACAGTATAGAGAGCCCAGAAATAATCCCATGCATATATGGTCAAGTAATTTATGACAAAGGAGCTAAGAATATACAATGGGGAAAAAAACAGTCTCTTCTTTAAATGGTGATGGGAAAACTGGAGAGCCACATTCAAAAGAATGAAACTGGGCCCTTATCTTACCCCATACACAAAAATTAACTCAAAATGGATTAAAGACTTGAATGTAATACCTGAAACCATAAAACTCCTGGAAGAAACATAGGTGATAAATTCCTTGACATAGGTCTTGGGAATGAGGTTTTGGATTCGACAACAAAAGTAAAAATAAACAAGTGGGACTACATCAAACTAAAAAGCTTCTGCGCAGCAAGGGAAACTACCAACAAAATGAAAAGGCAACCTACAGAATGGGAGAAATATTTACAAATCATATCTGATACAGCCTCTCTTCCAATAACTGATTTTAAAAGCAACTGTACAAAACAATATGTGCACAATTATATTTCTATACGTTATAGACCCAACAATACATTTGCCAATAACAGCAAAAAGGATGTGAGTGGGAGCAAAACTGTATTAGTCTAAGGAAATAACTCTATATGGGGAATACACAAAAACAAATGAAAAAGACTAGAAATAGGAAATAAGAAGGCTCTTGTAACAAAAGCCATAAATATATGCTTACTCTTCTTTCTTCTCTCATATTCTTTAAAAGATATAAAATTACATAAGGCAATAATTATAACAATGTGTTACTGGTTTTGTAACATGGATGTAATATGTGTAACAACAATGCCACAAGAAGGGGAAATGGGGACTAGAGTGTATTGGAGTAATGTTTCTATATCTCATTGGAATTAACTTATCTGATGCAGATTCTGATAAATTAAAAGGTATATGGTAAGCCCTAGAGCAACCATTAAGGAAATAACTACAAAAAAGTGAAAAAAATCATTAAAGGAATTAAAATGTTACATTAGAAGTATTCACTTGGTGCAAAAGAAAGCAGTAAAGGAGGAACAGAGGAATGATATACATGAGACATGTGGAAAACAGAAAGTAAAATGCAGATACAAATATCCAACTGTATCAATAATAACATTAAATATGAATAGATTAAACGAAACAATTCAATCAAAAAGGCAGAGACTAGCAGAATAGATTTTTTAAAATCCAACTATATGCTGTCTACACTAGACATGTTAGATTCAAAGATAAAAATATCATTAAAATGAAGTAAGAGGATGGAAAAAGATATTCTATGCAAAACAGTTCACCAAAGAGATCTAGAGTGGCTACACAAATATGAGACAAAATAGACTTCAAGGCAAAACTGTCATAAGAGACAAAAAAGGACACTATACAAGGAGAAAAGGGGTCAATCTATCAGAAAGATAACAACTGTAAACACTTAAACATATGTTCCTAAAGATCCCCGTAATGTATGAAGCAAAAACTGACAGAATTGAAGGGAAAAATAGTTCAACAATATTTGGAAACTTCAACACCTCATTTTTGATAATGGCTAGAGCAACTAGACAAAAGGTACCAATACACACAGCAGAACAAATAAAAATGTTTACTCACTGAAGCTGTAGTCCTATTTAACTTACGACAATAATTTACATTAACTTGCAATCAGCTTAATTTAACTGGCCAGCCTATGAACATCATGTTTGGGCAACATTATTTTTTAAATATCCTCTTACCTTTTCTTTCAAAAAAGCAACAGTCTTTAAAGATTATGTTTATCATTAAGAGCTTGCAGATAAGCCAGTAAAATCTGGGAAGTTACTAATACATAACAGCTAGACAACAGATCCTATTTAAAGCCTTTTATACTCAGGAAACTAGCTTTTGAAGGTCCCTGTTCTACTTTCTTCTGCAGTAAATGGGTGTAGAAAAAGCTTTCCTGCTTTGAACCTAATAAGGAGGTTGAAAACAGTCAATCACACATTTTTCAACAAACTCGTATGTTTCTCACAAAATGTAATTATACCACAGAAGCGAACAGGTGGGATAGAAAAGTATGAAAGAACACTTTTAAGGAAACCCTCCTACAGAAAGTAACTGGAAACTGATTTCAGTAATTAAGTAATGTCAAATATATCCAACCAAAAATGTTACACTGTGTATAATTTGAAAATTATATTAATTCATCCTACTATAAAATTTTTAAATGTTATCAAGCTTTAAAATATATCATTAGTTAATAATCTAGTTGCCACCTTTTATATTTTTAACCCTATTAAGGTTATTTTTTTCTCACATAATCATTTGGACCCTAAGCAGCAAATGATACGTCACTATTTTTTATTGAAGTGTAGTTGATTTACAATGTTGTGTTAGTTTCAGATGTACAGCAAAGTGATTTAGTTACACCTACATATTTATCTATTTTTTTCAGATTCTTTTCCCTGATAGGTTATTACAAAATACTGAGTATAGTTCCCTGTGCTATATAGTAGGTCCTTGTTGGGCATCACTATTTTTTTTAATTATGCTTTTAATAAAAAAAAATTCACACGCCATCATGGTTAAAGAGTTCAATGACAGCTTTCGGTATTAGAAAAGTGTGCTAGCAAAAGTAACTTTTATGTATCATTTCAAGAAGCTAAATTTTAATAAATGATTGAATAAAAAATATAGTATATACCTAGTATACAGGTATACTAAGAAGGACATTTCCATTTGTCATTGTGTATTAAATAAAATACACATTACAGCATGATCATACTTGAAAAAATTAGTAAATGCAATATATGGCATATATATATAAATTATCTATTGAGCCCAGAACAACGTACGGAGTATTTGAGCTCCAAAATACTGTGGCCATTAAGAATGAGAAAAAAAAGTGATCCAGACTGTATTCACATTCAATTTGTATTCAATCTGCTTGTTTCTCTAGCAAGAGAATTATATACAGCCTCTTTTCTTGTCCCTCTTTGTGATCAGTATACGGGAAAGAGGAGAGGGTGGAGGCATCTGAGAACACAGAAAATGGTAACCCAACCCTCAAAGTAGCTGTTCAGTGACACTTCTCCACAGGCCCCCTCACTCACCCCAGTCCTTATATCTTTCTTTCTCAAGTCTTTCTTTCTCACCTGTGTTATTGTTTCAGCACATTGCCTAAAAACAGGAGGCACAGAAAGCCAATTACCATTTGCTGGCAGCCCACCTGAGCCCTTGAGAGTTTACTGCTTCCATGATTTAAGGGCAGTCTGGGAAATTAGACTGCAGTAACTTTCATTGGGCCAACTGGTGATTTTATTTTTTTTCAAATTTTAAAATAGTAGCTTTATTGATGTATAATTCACATACCATGCAATTCACCCATTTAGAGTATGTAATTCAATAGTCTTTAGTATATTCACAACATTGTGTAACAATCACCACAATCAATTTTAGGACATTTTCATTACCCCAAAAAGTCTGTACCCATTAACAGTCACTCTCCATTTTCTAGAAAGCCCTAGAAAACCACTAATATACGTTCTGTCGCTACAGATGTGCTTATTCTGGACATTTCCTATAAATGAAATCACTTCTATGACTGAATTCTTTCACTTAGCATAATGTTCTCAAGGCTCGTCCATGTTGTAGTGTGTGTCAGTACTTCATTCCTTTTATCGTTGAATAATATTCCATCGTATGTATAGACCACATTTTATTTATCCATTCGTTCCAACTGGTGATTTTAAACTCTACTTTGTGTTTGTCCTTTTATAGAGTCCTTATGGAAAGGAGGGTGGGAGTGGCAACAGAACGAATCAGTTTCGCTTTATCTGCTTTACAACTTGAGCTCCATGTAAGAATTCAGGCTTAAAAAGGTTGAAAAACTACCAAATTAATCCACCTTGTAAGTCCCAACTCCCAGGTAAAATTCTACGAAGTAACATCAACCATTCTTCCGGTAGAGAAGGCACTAAATGCAACTATAAGGAAGACAATTTGCTTCTTGCTGTGGTTATGCTCTAAGTCACACAAACTAACCAGAAAAGCAACTAAGAGGCCTTCAAGTAAGAACCCTGCTTTACCAAAACATTTGACTGAAAGGTTTTACATACACAAAAATAATCAACCTTCGTATAAAGAGTGCATGTAGACCAAGCACCCCTGGGTAAAGCTCAGTGTACAAAACATATTCCCCTCTATCACAGCCATTGACAGTTTACTCTTCCTAAGAAGGCAAATGGTACTTCAGGTGCACCTGCCTCTGTCCCATCGTCCCAGGGATTACACTGCATGGGCTTAACACTGGAAATCAGATTTTCTTTTTCTTAGATCGAAGTAGAGTGATGTACAGTATTATAAAATTTAAGGTGTACAACACAGTGATTCACAATTTTTAAAGGTTATATCCATTTATAGTTATTATAAAATATTGGCTATATTCCCTGTGCTGTATAACATATCCTTGTTTGTAGCTTATTTAATACACAGTGGTTTGTACCTCTTAAACCGCTACCTCTATCTTGCCCCTCTCCTCTTCCCCCTCCCCACTAGTTTGTTCTCTATAGGCCAGATTTTCTTTCAACTCTGTCTCAGTTAAATTTTCATCTCACTTCTCTACCAGCACAGGGTTGGTTTCCTTAGTTACTGAGGTTTTAATGCCATCACCTTTCATTTTCAAGAAAAATCACAGACCACTAAATAGCTGTTGTTTATCTGGCCAACTTTAAGACACTCCCCAAACCCTCAAAACACCAGAGAGAACTTAATTAAATTAGTAATTATCAAGCTAAAGGGAACCTGGGTAGCCCTGGTCCACCCTCTGCCCTCAAGCAAGATCATGTAGAAATCACATTGGGCCAGTCTACCTGGGTCTATGATTATGTTCTCTACCTAAATTAATCATATTTCTTCCTTCATAATGACAAAGTTCTGACTCCTTAATCATTATCACTGACTGTTCTACATCTCTTAAATTCCCCATGACCATTTTTCGTGGTTATAATCAACATGGACTTGGTAGATGTGGTTTGACCACTGCCACCCTCTCCCCACCGGAAATTTTGAAAATAAAAATTAATATAGTCATCTTCAGAGTTCCATACCAAGACACATTTTTTCTTTAAATACAAGCCTAAGTGGCACTTTTCTTTCCCTCTGTCTATCTTACAATATATCTGAAGAGGGCTGCTTTTGTTCCTTGCACCACTCGTTTGCGAGTGTTCCTTCAACAAGCATTTCTTGAGTAGTTGCTGAGTGCCAAGCACCAGCTCAGGCACTGGGAATATAAAAAACAAGACAAGGTCCCTAGCCTTAAGAACCGCTGTTCTGTGGGGAAATCAGAGAAGCAAACATACACTTAAAGCAGTGTGATATGTGCTTTGAAAAAAAACCTAAGACGCTATGGGAGCAAGAGAGCATCAGAAATGGAGGAAGGAGAGGGATGGGGGACGTTTGCAGGAACAGTCTTGCACTTCAGGGAAGGCAAGAAGGTTGAGGGTATGGTATACCTCGGCTCTAGCTGTGAACACATGGCCTGAGATTAGTCTAGTAAAGGAAACAGCTGCTATCTCCTGCTGGAAGGCGGTCCCCAGGTTCAAGGAGAATTAGCAAAGAACATGCTTCTAACTATGGGATGAGAGCTGTTCAAAGCACAGCCCACGGAGGTCAACTATGGGAAAGGGTAAAAAAGAAAAACATGTTTGAGGATTCGAGGAAGATGGTAGCAGTAGTAGCAGTTTTTTAGTCTTCCCAAATCTCCTCATAAAGTCCACACAGAACCACGAGGACAGAAAAATCAAAAATACACGGAAAACATCCACAAAAACCTAGGTGGCAAGGTACAGCCCCAAAGTGACAGAGATGAACAGGGAGAAACCAATCACCAGCAGTCACAAGCCCCACATGTACCAGCACCTGTGAGAGGAAGCAAAGAGAGCAATGGAGCACCTAGGAGACCTGAGCATCCCAAAATAAACAACAGGTGCTCACCAGAAGAGGTCCATGGAGAGCAGCAGCTAAGAATCTTGGGTCGTTTGTATTCCAGTAGTGGGTGTGTACAAGGCGTTCACAGGAAAGCCTGAAGGGGCTGAGGAAGCCAGGGCCTTAGGAACTCTCAAAAGTCACAGGGCAAACAAAGCTCCTTTGCAGGACAAGACTCCACTCTGGAGAAACTGCTGGATGTAGAGTCACAGTTGAGCAGAACAGGGGAGGGAGGCAGGGAGGGAAAAGAAGGCCCAGGTTTGGGGGTAGGGGTGGTGAGGACGCAGGGATATACCAGATGTGAGATGTCTATATATATATATATATTTTTTTTTTTTTTTTTTTTTTTTTGCGGTACGCGGACCTCTCACTGTTGTGGCCTCTCCCGTTGCGGAGCACAGGCTCCGGACGCGCAGGCTCAGCGGCCATGGCTCACGGGCCCAGCCGCCCCGCGGCATGTGGGATCCTCCCGGACCGGGGCACGAACCCATGTCCCCTGCATCGGCAGGCAGACTCTCAACCACTGCGCCACCAGGGAAGCCCAAGATGTCCATATTTTTACACTACAAAATAACAGAAGAGGGGGCTCCAGAGACATGAAATCTGAAAAGCCAACCTTAAGTGTGGTCTCCCTTTTAAAAGTTCCGGAAACTGCTTTCACATGAAAATCAGGAACAACCGAGGATCATGATCAAATCCCATACAAAGTTGTTATTGTAAAGGACAAACATACTAAGGATAAGCGCATTTTTACAATAAATCCCACACAGCATCCAGAAGTGTTTTATCGTAATACAATTTCACTGTTTTAAGTATGTAACTAGAAATTCTACCCTGAGTCTTTTGGGGCAAAGGATAAAAAAGAACAGCTGTCCAGTCTCAGTGTTGCTCAGAGATGTCAATACATGAAAAGAAAAAAAAAAAAAAAAGTGAGGCGGAAAGAATCTGAGAACAGAGAAAAAAAGGTAAAACAACCCATGAAGCGACTGTTCAATGACTCAGCTCATGGGGCCCTTCATGCCATCCCTTTCCTTCTCCAGGTTATCTCTTTCTCATTGGTGTTATTTTGGTTCAGAGTCTGATAAAAATGAGGTATGAAAAACTGATTACCATTTGTTAGCAGAATCAAGAAGCTGGGGCCATACCGCTCATCTCCATTCCTAGCTCCTCAGAGGCTCTGCACCTTTCCTTCAAACGATACACCCCAGATCTGAACAGTAACCACTATGTGAACACAAAATGGGGCGAAATTTTCTACTTCCTGGGTTCCTTATCAGAATGAAGTTCACAGCATTATCGGATCAGCACAACAGATTGTTTCAAAATTACCTAATAAACGTTATATTAACGATAGCTTCTGAGATGGACTCTGATGGGTATCTGTCTCACACGGTCACATTTCCTTGTTCCTTCCTTCTTTGCATGGGGCAGTCTCTTTGCTCACAAGCTTCCCCCTTTCTTTCATATTACACTTTAGTCAAAAGTTATCTCAAGCACTATTTATCTCCAGAGCTGCAAAATGAAACTGAATCTCTTCTAAAACATTTCTACCAGTTTTTGGTCCAGCTAACAAACTTTTCTCCATCAAACTTGCGAACCCACTGTGAGCTAAACCCGAGTGTCTCTGGGTGCTTGTGCGCTAGAGTCCGGGGGAATGAAGAAACAGTTTAAATACTTAGTGAATACCCTCGTCTGGCGGGCACAGGTATTGAGACAAAAGCAAGGCTTTTGTCGTCTTTACATTCAGAGCTCTGAACCACTGTCTTGTAAATAATCTCTTGGGCTTATCAAAATACTGCGTATGACTTGCCAAGTGTCTCTTCACCAACTACGCACACACCCACCCATCCCAAATTCACCCACAGTCCACCTGTTAACAATTCATCACAGAGCCTAGAATGGAGTGCTACACACTCCCTACGAAATGAGACAAAGTAACCGCCTCCACCTGCCTTTTAAACAGCATGGAGATCTCATCCTCGTTTCAGTAATGTTAAGCGGCTTCCTCAAAGAAGTTAGCTATTTTGAAACATTTATCACTTAATTTTTCATACAATGTCCCTGTTACCACGTAGCTATTAATTCTAATAAGATGCCAATTACCAAGGTAAGTGATTTCAGTAAGCCTTATTCAGAGATTCTGAAAGGACTGAAAACTGTTACCTGGCAACCATTTATTCCAGCAGCACTTAGAAGCAGCACAAAGTCCTATACAGTTCTTTTGTATGCTGCTGTACTTTATCCTGTGCACATAACAGAGTCAATAAATTTATTTTTTTAATGAAGTCATCTACTCTTTTCCATGCCTCAAAACACGTTTTACTACTAGATAATGTCATTTTCTACCTTTAGAACAGAATTTCTTACCTTTACAAACTTGTTCCACAATAATCAACCCAAGGAGACAAATTGAAAATTTGGTTGAAATAACAGTATTTCTCGTAAAGGATCTTTGTAGATCATCTGGTTTAAGCCCCGAGGCTTTGGAGATGAGATGAGGTTCAGAAAAGAACTTGCCCGAGTTCTTACTGGCAGAGGCAGAATGACAATCTGCCTGAGATGCAATTTAGTGCTTTTGCAAATATGTCTCTTCACTGAGCAAAATCTTAGTGAAACAAATCATTCTAATGCTTTTAGTCTTTTAGTTTTTAAGCTTTTGTGAAGGTCCTGCTCAAAACTCCTAACTACCAACAGAGAAAAATAATGAGACTGTTTAACGGGCAGAAGAGATGTAACCAGCCAGAGACTGATAGTTCAAGAATCATCTTCTGATGTGTGAAACTACCTTCCCTACATCAATGACATGAAGAAAAATATGCAATTAAACAGGGGAGTTGATGAGCTTTTGCAAAAATTGTCGAAACTAAAATAGAAGATGATGCCAATGGGTGACAAACTGATAAAATGTGAAAAAAAGGAAACAATCAGCAAATAGGTGTGATTTACATCTTATACAATCTATATTAATTAAAGGACAAATGCTACCATCTGGTAGAACACACTTCACACCACCTCACAACTCAGTCAAGTGGACTGCAATTTTCACTGCACTTTCCTTAGTGACTGATCTAAGTTACAGCTGTGCAGCTAGAAACTTGTGGGCCTTCATACAAGTTCTGCACATCACCTCATTTAGATCCCTTGACTGAATTACAGTCTTACTCTCCTTGTGGCAAAAACCTATAAGCTTAACCTATAAATTTAACCTATAGGTCAAAATTTCTGAAGACAACAGCTACCCTTTTTAGCTGTTCTCTCTTTAAAGACAAGGGCTAAACCCAGGCCCTACCCAGTGAAAGCTGTTGAATTTGCCATTTCACATGAAAGAACAAACGGACCTAAGAGAATTCTCTTCCTGTTAAGTCCCTACCTTACGTGATATGGGGCAGCCCATGCACACACTGACCGAATGAGGAGGAATGAATCACTCGACCAATCATTGGAAAAGTGTTTCTTTGTGCATGTATTTTATCTGACACACAATTTAACGTATGCTTCCACGGTCTCTCGCTTTCTACCATTTGAAGTGCCTCTTTTGAATTTATCCCCCTATTCAGTTCTTCCCTGATGAATAGAATCTGTACAAAATGCATATCATTTCTCTTTTGTGGGCTGGCTGATTTTTTTTTTTTTTTAAACACTAAAATCTTTTATCTTCAAGAGCACTTACACATGACAACATTAGTCTGAAGAGAAAAGGACTGGGACGCTCGGAGCACTCCTGTCAGTCGGCTCCCTTAACGTCCGTAAAAATCAGATGACAACTTCTACAAACATCGTATTTAGAGATTTCAAGGGCAAATATTTTGTAGATGGCATTGTTTGCAATGAAGACAAACGCCTGCGTTAAACGCGAGGCTTACGTTTGCCCCATAATGCGTGACATTTGCAAGGAGCTCAAGCCGCCACGCTCTTCTTCTCGGGCTGAACTGCCTTCTCTGTTCCTCTGCCATCAACAGAATGACATCATGGCTACAAGTCAGCAAAAACTCTTTCCTTCCCATCCGCACCACTTTAACCAAAATTGAGAAATGAGAAAAAGAAAATGCACTTTCCGGAGGCGGAAAGGTTCGCAAGACAATTTCCCCTGTGAAAGGACAGAATACTATAATCAGCATTTCCCTTCTGCAGCTCTTTTCAAGTGTGACCTTTAGGAAGCTCTTCCAACATTAGGGAGGAAAAAACTTTAATTAAAAGAAAGGGCAGCAAAGACACATAAGGAAGGGAGAGAGCTTTTCACCTTGCATTAGAGAAAGGTGGATTTTCTCAAAGCCCTCAATCCACAAGGACAAAACGCAAATCCCAGGACCAGGATTATGAAGTGCACACAAGCCAAGGGCCTTGAAGCTGGGCCACGGAACAGCGAGCCTGAATAATCGCGTGTCGGTAAACTCCCTTGGAGTTAGCAATACTGACGTGACGTGTGCCTCATCTTCTGTGTAAGCGTGAGTCTATCTCCGCTTCATAGAAATGTAAAGCAACACTTAATTCCACCTTCTCTAGATCCCCACCCACAGTGTCCAAATACTCTTTTGTGGAGGAAGCACAAATTAAACTCGTAGTATTGCTTTCCTCTAACACGGCAGCCTGTGAGTTTAAAATCGTAATCAAAACTCTCAAGAGGAATAAATATGAAAAAGCTACTGCCTATTAGAACATGAGCTCTAGGCTTGGCAGAAGCAAGATGCTGTATCTTTCCATAATATGCCCAGCACAAAAAGTGTCCCCAAATAGTGTCCCCACTGGGATGTCTAAAAAGGCAACACACTGACTAGATTAAAGAAACTTGAAATTCAAAGCCCTTCCCTGAGAGTAACACACTATCATTATCACAATTTTGACAAGAGGAGAAAAAAGAAAATGTCTGGAGTGTGTGACTTGTCATTAAGATAGCACAGGGAGATGGGCTCGGTGCTTTGTGACCACCTAGAGGGGTGAGATAGGGAGGGTGGGAGGGAGATGCAAGAGAATGGGGATATGGGGATATATGTATAGGTACAGCTGATTCACTTTGTGATACAACAGAAACTAACACACCATTGTAAAGCAATTATACTGCAATGAAGATGTTAAAAAAAAAAAAAAAAAGATAGTTCTGAACGGGCTACCTCAGAGACAACCCTAGAGGACAGAAGCAACAGGAAGAAGGCCCTGGGTCTGTCCCAAAGAAAATGTCACAATCACCAGCAAGATAAACCTTGCTTCCTTCTGCACACAATCCCGAGACCAGCCTTCAGGCATTATTCACAGCAATTCAGTGCACTAAACGTTAAAAAGAAAAAGGGAAATTCCTCTCATTGTTTCTAAGGGTCCTGAAGCCACTCAAAAAGCAGTAAGATCCAGAGCGGTAGATTTCGTTAGCTGAGGCACACAGTTCAGTTAAAAAGACATCACAGGTTTACGGGTCTACTAAACAGACACGCTCTTCTCTCACCACTGAAGAGGGCTGATGACTTACCTCAAAGCCAAAGTATATCACGTGAAAAATAATAGCCCTCTTGGTCTGGAATACTTACCTTTTTAGGATCTGCTAAAAATTATAACTAGACAGTCCCCAATAATTATTTTCTTTTATCAATTTCCATATAGTAAAATACAAAGTACTGTGAGCTTAGACAAATGGAATCAATATAACCACCACCACGATCAAGATACAGAACAATCCCATCATCCCAAAGTTTCCCTTCATACCACCCTCCAAGCTTCTTTCACTTAACCAAGTACATTAGTAGCAGATCCATCCATGTTGTTTTGAGTAACAGGGGTTCATTCCTCTTTACTGCCAAGTTGTAGACCATTGCATGGATAGCTTGTGTCTCCATTCACCAGTTAAAGGATCTTTGGGTTGTTTCTGGCTTTTGGCAATTATGAAAAAAATGCTGCTATAAACATTCATGTACAGAAAGTTTTCATTTCCTTGGGGTAAGTAAATACATACCTAAGAGTGGGACTGCAGTGTCATATGAAAAGCGTACGTTTAATTTGATAATAAAGTGCTAGGATTTGGTACCGTCAGGGTTTTTTTTAAGCCATTCTAATAGACATAAAGCGGTTTCTCATTGTGGTTTTACTTTGGATTTCCCTAATAACAAATGACGTTGACCACCTTGTGCTATTTGCCATCAATATATCTTCTTGGGTAAACCATCTGTTTAAAAATGGGGAAAAGATTTAAACAAATTGTCGACTTTCATACTGAGTTTTGAGAGCTCTATGTATTTTCTGGCTACCGGTCCTTTGTTGGATATGTGATTTGAAAATATTTTCTCCCAAGTCTGTGGCTTGTCTTTTTTTAATAGAATTTATTCTTTATAGCAATTTTAGGTTCACAGCAAAATTACATGAAAGGTACAGCAATTTCCCATATATTCCTATATCGCTTCCTTTTTTCCTCAACAGTGTCCTTCCCAAAGCATAACTTTTTAATTTTCAGGAAGTCCAACTTAGCAATTGTTTTCTTTGCGGATCATCTTTTTGGTGCTATACCTAAGAAATGTTTGCCTAATCCGAGGTCACGAACATTTCCCTCCTATGGTTTCTTCTAAAAGAAGAATAGCTATCCTTCCATTCATGTCAAGATACTTTAACTCATGGAGGGAGCAGACTTATAATAACTGCTTTGAAGTCTCTGGCTCAGAATTCCATTATCTGGGCCGTCTTGGGGTTGGCCGTTATTGATTGTCTTTCGCCTCAAGAATTGGTCACATTTTGCTGGTATACTGTGAAATTTTAGATGTAGAATAACATTGTGAATATGAAGTTGTTTAGACTCTGGACCCCATTAAAAATCCTCCGGAGAATGTTACGGTTTTGTTTGTTCCATTTTATCAGGCAACCAATCTGGTTAGATCCAGACAGTAAGTTCTGTCTCATCTCCTGTGGGCAACAGTTCCCATGTCACTTCTCAAGGCTTTTGCTACACTGCTACTGCCAGTCTATCTCCCCGACGTGCAGCTCAGGGTGAGCCCCTGCCTTTGGACATTTCACACACAGAGAGGATCCCCTTCCAGCTCTTTCCTCTCTAGGATTCTCCCAATCCTCTGGCCCAAAGGTCGGGTTTCTCTTAGAGTTCTAGCAGCCCACATTGCCCCTCAGAGGGCAAAGCTAAAAGAGGGGAAAAAAAGAAAGGGGAAAAAAAAAGAAAGAGGAAAAAAAAAAACGGGGGCTTCCCTGGTGGCGCAGTGGTTGAGAGTCCGCCTGCCGATGCAGGGGACACGGGTTCGTGCCCCGGTCCGGCAAGATCCCACATGTCGCGGAGCGGCTGGGCCCGTGAGCCATGGCCGTTGAGCCTGCGCGTCCGGAACCTGTGCCCCGCAACGGGAGAGGCCACAACAGTGAGAGGCCCGCGTACCGCGGAAAAAAAAAAAAAACAACAGGCATTTTCCCATACTTTTTTGACTGCAGGAACCCATTTTCCTTGTTCTCTGGCCAGAAAAACATACTTCTACACGTTTTAGCTGCTAGCACCACCAGCCAGCCTGACTCTCCAAAGGGTCTGGTGCTCCCCGACCCCGGCGCTCATCCCATGATTCAAAAGAAGGAGGGGACCCCCCCACCCCATACTCCCCAACTTGCATTTTCCTAGTCTTCTGGTCAGAAGACTTTCTCTTGGTTTTTAGCTACCTCCGCGCCATGGCTGCAGCTCTGCTGAAAGCCTGCCTTTGGTTCAAGGCCAGAGAGAAAAGGAAAACGATGAGAAACTCGCCTCCCTGGTCCCCATACAGGTCGCTTACCCGGGTTTTCACTCCCTTCACCACCTGCCAGCTTTTCCTTGCTTTTCTGAGTCCTCGGGCAATCTGTCCATGGTGTTGAGCTGCACTCAGCAGAAGAAACAGGCCGTAGTGAGCCAATTCCACCTTGGTCGTGTCTGCCCAGTAACTACCGTGGTTTGCCGAGGCAGCATCTCTCTCAACCTCTTGGATTATGAGAGCTTCCACACACCTGAGTTGAGGGCCAGCCCATTTCTCACCTTCCATTTGATGGTATCGCCATTTTATTGACTCTTATGAAACCGTGATATTCGTGCACATTTCTTATTCTCCTCTTAGGTGTCACAATTTATCTAATACCCTCAAAAAAAAAAAAAGAAAGAAAGAAAGAAAACCAAAACTTCCTGACCTCTGAAACACTCTCCTCTTCTAGTCCCCACTCTGTAAGCCTCACCTCTTACCTTCCCTGCCACTCAGGCTGGGTTTAAGAGGCCAGGAGGGTGGGTAATTATTCATTGTAAACAGCTGCTCATCAGGTATGTTGCTAGAGACTAAAGAAAAGTAATCTACACACATTCCCCCTGTTAAGGGCATTGAAAGACAAAACACCTGTTGGAAACGGACAGATGCTTATTTCTTTGGCAGAGGCATTTAAACTCCTTCTGGCTCTTTTCACGGATGGCAAAATAGAGGACTGTAATGCAGAGAGGAGCCCAGAGAGTGGAGCTGGTTTCAGAGTTACTACAGCTACACCCAGCCTCCCTTCACTACTTTCAGTTGTAATAGGAAAAGCATAAAGCTGCTAACAAAAAATAAATGTGAATATTTCCAGAATATTCTAATGCCATGCTTAAACACAAAACCCACTCTTTGCTCACATAACAATTATCTATTGAGAGCCTACACTATGCCAGGCACTGTTTGGTGTGCATGGAACATTCCCTGCCCTCCTGGAGCTGACATTCTACTGTAGGAGTCAAACAACCAACAGATAAATAGATAGACAGTGTTTGAATAAATATATGCATAAAACACTGTGCTTTCAGGTAGTGACAAATAAAACCCTACAAATATAAAGCAGGGTAATGGCTTGGAGAAGGATGAGGGCACTATTTTATACAGAATCATCAGTGAAACATCTGCAGACAGAACATTTAAGCAGAGAAACAGATAAATGAGGGAGGAGGCCATGCTGGGATCTGGGGCAGAAAGGCAGAACATTCCAGGCCCTCAGGAGAGAACAATCCTGCCACATTCAAAAATCAGAAGTAAAGGGCTTCCCTGGTGGCGCAGTGGTTGAGAGTCCGCCTGCCGATGCAGGGGACATGGGTTCGTGCCCCGGTCCGGGAGGATCCCACATGCCGCAGAGCGGCTGGGCCCGTGAGCCATGGCCTCTGGGCCTGTGCGTCCGGAGCCTGTGCTCCGCCACGGGAGAGGCCACAGCGGTGAGGGGCCCGTGTACCGCAAAAAAAAAAAAAAAAAAATCAGAAGTAAAGCCAGTCTCCCGGCTACACTGCATTGAACCTGGAGGAAGGAGTGAAGGAATGAGGCCTAAGAGGCTCACAGGAGTCAGATTATGAAGAGCATCATAGGGCAGGGTAAGGAATTCAGATTTTATTCTAAATGTGATGGGAAGGCAGGTCCATAAAGACATGAAAAGGGCAAGGTTTAATCTGACCATCTCTCAGTCCTAACCAGAAAAATTACTTTCAAACTCAGAGCTAAACCTAACATTCAAATCCACTTCATGGTCAGTCTTCACAGATCAAGAAGCCAATACAAAGTCAAATCACAAAGTTAAAGATGAATAAAGCATCATTAACTCACCCCCCAAAAACACATTATTTATATTTCATAAGTAATATTCTCAAATGCCAAATTATTCCTTTTCTACTAAAAAACAAAATTGACATCATGGCTTTTTGTTAATAACAATATATCAATATTGGTTCGTTAATTGTAACAAATGTTCCATGCTAATGTGAGATGTTAATAACGGGAAAAACTGGGTATGGGATCTATGGGGACTCTCTATACTAGTCTCTCAATTTCTCTGTAAATCTAAACTCTTCTAAAAAGTCTATAAAGTCTATTTTAAAACTATATATATATAGATATAGTCATATATAGTTATCTAGAGGTAATACATAGTTATACAGAGATATATAAAATCTCCATATATTGATAAATATATAAAATCTCAGGGCAGGATATATGCTCTGAATCCACATACCAACAAAAGCAATCACCTTATCCTACTGCTATGAGTTATTTCAGTTGATACAACAATGAAACTGAAAATTAGCTTCAAATCAACTAAGCAATTAAGATTGCAGATACTTCACTTTTTTTGAACAAGCACTGTCCATACTCTACCTACCTCTTAAGTATATGGACATGTTTAGAAAATATGTTAGGCATGCTTACCTCTTTAAATAAGTTCACGATAGCAAAAGCAAATAATTACTATTATGGGGGAAATGGAGCCGGTAATAAGAATAAAGCAAACCGTAGGCAGATTTTTAAGTCAAACAAAAGGGCAAATGTTATATCCCAGAGCCTAAAATACTCCAGAAGTCTGAAACAATGGCCCAGATGTAGGCGAAGTACAGGTGTGACAAACCTTATTTAGCTCAAACACTTGGGGGATGCGGGGGTTATGTGAATATTTTAGAGGGGAAAAAACAAATATGTTTATTATCGACCGCAGAACAGACGAGGTTTGTTTCTCAAAAGAGGACATAGGTTTAAACAGTTGAAAAATAGACCATGAATCTTCCAATAAAAGACAGGCTGAAACACAAGAGTTCCAATAATTTTCCAAGCAAAGTTTTCTCATACTTTATTAAATATATCACTTTCTGCCTGTGATAGGCAGAAGAATCGTTCCCCAAAGATGCCCACACCCTAATCCCCTGAATCTGTGAATGTTAGGGTACACTGCAAAAGGGAATTAAGTTTGCTAATTAGTCCACTTTAAAGCAGGGAGACTGCCCTGGATTATACAGGTGGGCCCACTGTAATCACAAGAATCCTTACAAATGGAAGAGGAAGGCAGAAAAAAGGAAAGGAAAAGAGATGTGACCACAGAAGTAAAGTGAGACAGACCCTACGTTGCTACCTTCGAAAACAGAGGAAGAAGCCAAGGGCCAACGAACGTTGGCCGCCTCTAGAAACTGGAAACATTCTCCCTGGAGCCTCCAGAAAGGAAGGCAGCCCTGCAGACACCTTGATTTTAGCCCAGTGAAACCCATGTTGGGATTCCAGAACCGTAAGATAATCAATTTGTATCGTCTTAAACCACTAAGCTTTATGGCAAGTTGTTACAGCAACAATAAAAAAAAAACAAATACGCCTCCTCTAAAAAGAACTCTCCTGCTTCGAGGAGAGAGCCCTTTTTAACCCAGTATCAGGGGGCATCTTTACCACAGACGAGTGAAAGGGGGAAAAAATGTGTCATTCGCATGTGAAGTCAACAATCACAAATAAGAAAATCCAAAGATCAGTAACTAAAAGAATTGATATATGTAAGCTACAACAAAAAGCAGACTGGGCTATTCACGTCAGTAACAGTCTGAGTGGTTCTTAGTTTGCATTAAATTTCCCATCAGTTTCTTAATCTATTTAATCTGAAGCCTTCACATTACCCACTATAAAAAATACCTATTTATTTATGGTTAGAAAGTTAGCCATCTGTATTAGCCATACAGACTGCCCAAACAAATTACCACAGACCGTGTGGCTTAAACAACAGAGATTTATTTCTCAGTTCTGAAGGCTAGAAAGTCCAAGATCAAGGTGCCAGCAGACAATGTCTAGTGAGGACCGGCTACCTAACTTGTAGATGGCTGCCTTCTCACTGTATCCTCACATGTCAAAGAGAGAGGGCTCTGGTCTCTGCCTTTCCCGACAAGAGCACCAGGTCTATCAGATTAGGGCCCCGCCCTTATGACCTCATTTAACATTTATCACCTCCTTACAAGCCCTATCTCCAAATACAGTCACCTGGGAATTAAGGCCTCAACATAGGAATTTGGGGAGAAACAGAAACATTCACTTCACAACATCATCAGTAATCATTATTTAGGTCAGAAAACAAAAAAGAAAGATATTTTGCCCAGAGAATATTCATTAGGGAAAACTATTAAGTCATATAAATTACCATAAACAAAAAGGAAAAAACTGGGAGTATAAAGCACTTCCAAATAGCATATTAATATACAACTTATATGAGTATGTTAATGAATATATATGTGTAGATACAGAGAGGGGCACATGCCAGTTGTGGGTGTTGACAGAACACAGACGGTCAGCTCCTGCACTAAAAAAGAAAGGTGCCCCTTTAATTTGTTCTTTTAAAATAAATGTGTATTTAAAGATATACCAGCTTTGGTAGTGGAGAAGTACAATGGCTGTGGCACCAAAAGTCACTATATATATATAAACCGCAAATATCAACTCAGTTTCTACAATACAGAAAATGAAGGAAGTAGCATAAACAAAAGTCCATATATCAGAAGAGACTCAAGGCAAAATAAAAGAACAACTCCCTAAGTTTGTTGTTTATTCCACAAAATGTATTCTCTAAGTTCTACCTTAACTCTAAGCCACTAATGCTGAAAAATCAATGAAACTATATTGAAATTTCACAAATATGATAATACATACCAGATCTGGCGTTTATACTGCAAAAGTCCGTTTCAGGCAACATTTTCATCTAGAAATACCTACGTTAAGGATAAAATATTAAGCAGCCTATTAAGCTTACACATTTGCTAATTATCCTTGCCTGAATTACCCTTGGCCATGACATACACACCAACAATCAGAGATAAAGCCCACACACCCAAGAGATAAGAAACCCCCTCAGTAAAGATTTTCTCCTACAACTTGTCTCTCTGATTCCCACTCTTTTTTCCTCTATGGGTAAGATGGTATGATTCTAACAAAACAAGGGGAGGAAGAACACAAAAGAGAATCGTGAGTGTACATCATTTCTCAGATTTCCAGTCTGGTTTGAAATGATATCAACAATCTAGGAAAGAGTCAAAATTGAGAAGATTTATAATCACAGTGAAGAATTTGTTGCTGTTGCTGTTGCTTTAGTCTACTCAGCTAAGGTTTGAACCCACTCGGGTTTGCACGCATTCCATGGTCGTTCAATCAATGACTAGGTATGAAATGAACGTTACTCCCATTTAGAAAAATGTTTCACTGCTTACCCCACCTGCTGTTCAAGGCTAAAACTGTACTTTGGCTGCTGGTTTCACGTCGGCTGCGAGCAGACACACGTTCTGTGCAGCAGATGATGCCTGGGAGTGGCCTGGAATTTTCTTTTCACTCCTGTTTTGGACAAGGGCACTGGAGTTCATACATCTAGTTCAACCTGCATTTGACAGATGGCTCAATTGTCCTTTATTTGATTAGGCCAAAGAGCACTTACACATATGTTTTTCTCTCTACTATTCACTTCTTATTTAAAAAAAAAAAATCCTTTAACTTTTGTGAAGAGAAATGAAGCGTCACCATTTCACAGTCACTTGTAAGCAGTCTGCACTTCCAGAATGTGGACTTACAGAGCAAATCGGAATCTTACACGATTTTTTTTTAAGCTACAGGATGATTTAATTGATTATAAACTATAATGATGACATTATAAAACTGAGTGGTCTCTTAAAGCCTTTTCACACTTAAACGTTTTATAATGAAAGAGAGAATGAGAATGAATAAATACTTGTTTGCTATAGAGGTCCCAATTTTAGAAAAAGAAACTGAGAAGGGAAGGTAAGTGGGATGCTAAAAGTTTCCCAGTCTTTTTAATATCACAGCAGCCCATTTATAACCCCTTATGTTTAAGGAACTAGAAACTGAGGGATAGAAGCATGGCTTCTTACAGCCTAGGGGGTACGGTGTGGTGAAGCCACACACGTAGACCTAGCATACTGGGCAGAAACCTCCATTTGTGTCATTTGATGAAAATCTTAAATTCCCATCTCCACATTTTACTACCCCACATTTGCTATCTCTAAGAGCAATGAGATACATATTGAATAAACTAAAAAAAACTTAAGTCAACAGATCTAAGGGATAAACTACAATTCAATATAGCCTAACCATTTGCTATATTAGAAAAGATATATATGCTTGATAGGAGAGCATGAAAAGTACATAACCCCCCTTCTAGGAGGGGGGAAAAAAAACAATTCACAATTCATTGTTTTGTTCATTCATAAACAAAAAACTTGTCCCATCCTAGAAGTTAGAAACCTCAGGTATTCATTCCACCACCAACTACCTCACTATATCTTTTAAAAGGCCTAAATCCACCCAACTACTAATATCTTCATCTATAAAACTACAGTTAGGACTTCCCTGGTGGCACAGTGGTTGAGAATCCACCTGCCAATGCAGGGGACACGGGTTCGATCCCTGGTCAGGGAAGATTGCACATGCTGCAGAGCAGCTAAGCCCGTGAACCACAACTACTGAGCCTGAGCTCTAGACCCCATGTGCTGCAACTACCGAGCCTGTATGCTGCAAATACTA
The DNA here is from genome assembly GCF_964270905.1 of Leucopleurus acutus. Lineage (NCBI taxonomy): Eukaryota > Metazoa > Chordata > Mammalia > Artiodactyla > Delphinidae > Leucopleurus > Leucopleurus acutus. The sequence goes on along the minus strand of NC_139142.1, from coordinate 76,338,648 downwards.
AAGCCTGCACACTACAACTACTGAAGCCTGCAGGCCTGAGCCCGTGCTCTGCAACGAGAAGCCACCGCAATGAGAAGCCCACACACTGTAACAAAGAGTAGCCCCCTCTCGCCACTAGAGAAAGCCTGCATGCAGCAATGAAGACTCAGTGCAGCCAAAAATAATATTAATTTTTAAAAAAAAAAAAAAACTAAACTTAACACTGCCAGCCTCCTTCACAGGGAGGTTCAGATCAATTAAATGTAAGGATGCCTTTCAGGGCCTACGAAGCAGCAGTTCTAGGTAATTTAACTTAATGTTTGTTTCTTTACTCATATGAGTAATGCATGTCCATGGCAACAAAATAAAAATTCAATAGTACAGAAAGATATAAAGGAAAATCCTCCTTTTCTCCTATTCTTATTCCCCAAAGATAACCACTTCATGTTTCTTATACGGCCTTCCATTATATGCCTTTGTATGAATATCTTTTTACACAAATGTAACACTAAGTTTTCTGAAGTAACTTTTTCCCTTGATATTAGACATCTTCCACATCTACCCCATTCTTTAATAGCTACATGGTATCCCTCTGCATAGACATACCATGATTTACTTAACCAGTCCTTCTTAACAGACATTTAGGAAGTTGTCTCTAGATTTTCCTTATTTTAAAGTGTTGCAAAGAACAATCATCTACTTACATTTGCTAACTATTTAGACATATTTGTAAGATAAATTGCTAACATGGAATTGCTGCGTCACGGGCTAAATCCTGATGTCAAATGGTTTCATTAATGAGTTGTATCAAGTCCCACCAAGAGAAGAGTATCTAAGGTCACGGGCTAAACCCTGATGTCAAATGGTTTCATTAGTGAGTTGTATCAACTCCCACCAAGAGAAGATTATCTAAGTGTTGAATATGATCAACACTTTTTTAAAAAACAGTTTTAAAGGTTCTTTCTGTATATGCTTTCATTAGGAAGTTTATCTGCAAGGAAATTAACATCTTTTTTTTTTTTTTTTTTTTTGGGGCTGCGTTGCGTCTTTGTTGCCGTGCACTGCCTTTCTCTAGTTGCGGTGAGCCGGAGCCACCCTTCGTTGCGGTGCACGGGTTTCTCATTGCGGTGGCTTCTCCTGTTGCAGAGCAGGGGTTCTAGGTGCACGGGCTTCAGTAGTTGTGGCATGTGGGCTCAGTAGTTGTGGCGCAGGGGCTTAGTTGCTCCGCAGCATGTGGGATCTTCCTGGACCAGGGATCGAACCCGTGTCCCCTGCAATGGCAGGCGAATTCTTAAACCACTGCGCCACCAGCGAAGTCCCTAACATAGATTTCTAAATATTTGTAAGCAACCTAATTTATGTTCCTACCATCTCTTTGAAGCAAATAAAGAACCTACAATTTCTACTTGGCAAAAGAAACAAAAGTAACAATAATAATAAAATTAGGGCACAAGAAATGTTCTGTCCTAGGTTAGTCCTGACCTAATTTTACAGCATAAAGAAACACTACTAAAAAGCTAGTTACTTTCATTATTCCCTGCTAGGTAAAAAAAAAATTTTTTTTCTCCAATCCCGTTATTCTATACATAGAACTAACACAGCACATTTTTATAAATAAATTCTAGTTTAAATTTAACAAACATGTACTCTTGTCAATTCATTAGTAACAGATTAGGAAATAGTTAAGAAAAAACAGAAAAATAAACACTAAAGTTTCTTATGGACGCTAACATTTCAAATATAAGTTAAAATATACAGAACCATATAAATCACACAGCTTTAAAAAAAACTTTTCTATTTAATAACTGACCAAAAAAATGGCAAAGATAAAAGTGGCAAAGACTCCAAAGTATAGACGAAATAGAATCAAGTCTGAATAATACATACAACAAATGAGTTTAAAACATAAATAGAAAACAAAATAGTGAAAAGGGGCGCTATACATATAAGACCTCTGGATACTATAATTCCTGTTTTATTCTCACAGTCTAAAAAATCTGTGGTTTGCATTACACTGGAAAGTTTAAAAGATTTAGAACAAGGAAAATATAAAATCCAATGTGATTTAAAGCTCTTGTGTAGATCTGGCCCTTGGGAGAGCAATAACTTTTTAGTTACTGAGCTCTCAACCACCAATGAAGGGTACTTCAAATAGCATAACAAAGGCAAATGAAACATAAAGGGTTCCCCCGACCTGAACTCCCAAATGACACTGTCTAAAAATACACACTCTCTAGCTTGCTCCATTTACCTTCTAAATTACCTTCTATTGATAAATCCTATCACTCATCTGAACACCACAGTGCTATATCATGTACAGGCCTTCAAGTAGCTTACAATTAATGAAGGAGACATACAAGTAAATAACTGACTATAATAAAATGAAGACTAAAAATAAGTGCTCTATTTACAAAGTACCACATTGCTAACTGAGGAAAACTGGAAGCTTCACTGAAGGTGGCATTCGAACTAGCATGTGAGGATGAACAAGATTTTGAAAACCAGAGAGTGTGAGAAATGTAATATATCAGTCAAAGTTTGGGTTGCAAACTATAGAAATCAATTCTGGCAAACTTGGGCAGCAAATGAATTTACTAAAAGAATTTCGAGTAGCTTATAAAATAGATGAGAAGTCTAGAGGCTGGGGGAAAAAAAAACCAAAACACCCAAGCAGGAAACGAGCAACTGAGAACTCAGTCACCTAACAGAAATAGTGAGGATGCCATGATAATTGCTATAGCAAATAATCTCTAATTATCCTACATCTATACGTCATTTCCTCAAGATTCAAAGCCTAATAAAGGACATTATTGGGTCAATTGGAAAAATCTCAATCAAGTTAGATGGTAGTATTGTATCAATTTAGTTTCCTGATTTTAATAATTGTTCTATAGTTATGTACGAGATTTCCTTGCTTTTAGAAAATACAGGGCTTCTCTGGTGGCGCAGTGGTTAAGAATCTGCCTGGCAATGCAGGCAGCACGGGTTCGATCCCTGGTCTGGGAAGATCCCACACACTGCAGAGCAACTAAGCCCATGCGCCACAACTACTGAGCCTGCGCTCTAGAGCCCAGGAGCCACAACTACTGAAGCCCGCATGTCTAGAGCCCAAGCTCAGCAACAAGAGAAGCCACCGCAATGAGAAGCCCGCGCACCGTGACCAGGAGTAGCCCCCAGTCACCGCAACTAGAGAAAGCCTGCGAGCAGCAACAAAAACCCAACGCAGCCAAAAATAAATTAATTTTTTTAAAAAAAGAAAATACATACTGCAGTGTTTAGGGGTAAGGGGACATCATGTCTACCATTCACTCTTAAAGATTCAAAATAAAATCTTTAAGAAAAAACAAAATAGGTCGGTGCTTTGTGTACATCTAGAGGGGTGGGATAGGGAGGGTGGGAGGGAGAGGCAAGAGGGAGGACATATGGGGATGTACGTAAATGTATAGCTGATTCACTTTGTTATACAGGAGAAACTAACACACCATTGTAAAGCAATTATAGTCCAATAAAGATGTTAAAAAAACAATAGTGTGTGTGTATGTGGAGAGAGAGAAATAGGAGAGGGACAGGAACATAACCTGTCCAAACTAAAGTGATTGTCTTTCCGCACAAAGTCCTTTGTACAGTGCATGACACCACACAGCCCCTTCACCCAGAGATAATCCCTATTATTTGTATATGCATCATCTTGCCTGCCCATCTTGTCATATTTTCTAATCAAAGTTTATTTGTAGAATCCTCTTTTCAAATGCAATGTATTTATGTTGCTAATAATATACAAACTATAAAAAATTTGAATAAAGGGAAAGACAAAGTTCCACATAGTCCCTATATTTTCCCTACTCCAAACACAGATTAATAGCTTGATACGTATTCACACCCTCTCAGGATTTTAAATGAATGTACACATCTTATAATTTTGACATAAATACATATTATCTTTTTTCCTTAAAGTCTTATCATGACATCTTTCCAGTTTTATATCAAAAGACCATACAGCAAAATGTTGACTGGTTATTTCTGGGTAATGATATCACACATAATTTTTATTTTCTTCTTGGTATTTCTGTTATTTAACAGAACAGGTAGAACTTTTGATCTTAGGAGATACCTGTATCTCTGATACAAAAGGGAAGGAAAAGAAACAGATTAATTTTGACAACATAGGGAAGAATATTGGAAGAAGTCAAATTTGAGAAGTTTAGAATTGAAGAAATCACATGATAGAGACCATGATGGGGTGTGTATCAATCACATGTAAGTGAGCGTCACCCAGGATGTACTAAAAAATATAAACTGTAAATTAGGTGCCAAAATCTTCAGAGGAATCAATCATGAAAATAGTCTCATAAAATGATAAAATATCATATTTGACTAAATAATTAAAAATCATTCATTTTTGCCTACTTACCATACTCTGACTATATGTGGTCAATCCCAAGTAGACAGTTTCAGGAAAAAAAAAAAAAAAGTCTCTCAAATTAAACATTAGAAAGTCCCCCAGGGCATTTTTTTAGTCTCAAGGGAATTCTTCCTAGGTTTTGGCTCAGTCAAAAACACTGTTGTTGGGGCTTCCCTAGTGGCGCAGTGGTTGAGAGTCCGCCTGCTGATGCAGGGGACACGGGTTCGTGCCCCGGTCTGGGAAGATCCCACATGCCGCGGAGCGGCTGGTCCCGTGAGCCATGGCCGCTGAGCCTGCGCGTCCGGAGCCTGTGCTCCACAACGGGAGAGGCCACAACAGTGAGAGGCCCGTGTACCGCAAAAAAAAAAAAAAATTCTGTTGTTCCAGAGAACAGAACTCTGTCCTACACATAACAGCGTTAAGGGGAGACATGTTTTGTCACAAAAAGAAAAAGAAGTTTCCAACAATTAGAAAGAGTAGCAACGGCTGCTTCAAAAAACAGTAGGATAGAAGCACTTCCAGAATGGCGGAGTAAGGACTTCCGAATATCCACTCTGCCACAAAAGCAACAAGAACACTGACAAAAAATTGTTAAAACCAACACTTTCAGAACTATGGAAATTAACCAAAACTTTGCAACAACCCAATGAGTGTTTATTCAAGGAAAACAGCTAAATTTCTGTAAGAACAGCAACTTGCTTATTCCAATCCCACTCTGCCCAGCTCTACAATGGCCCTGAAAACAAAAAGCCTCACTACAATGGTGAATGTGAAAACCAGCAGCCTTGCAGCCACTGGAGAGGGTAGAAGAGCTTGCCAAAGTCCCATCCCCAGAGAGCTGTCACTATTTGACTTTTCTGGAAGCTCTGTGAAAAGCTCCATTCTCAGATCTTGTTTTTTTAAAATAATTTATTTTATTTATTTATTTTGGCTGTGTTGGGTCTTCATTGCTACACGCAGGTTTTCTCTAGTTGCAGTGAGCAGGGGCTTCTCTTGTTGCAGAGCAAGGGCTGTAGGCGTGTGGGCTCAGTAGTTGTGGCTCGCAGGCTCAGTAGTTGTGGCACACATGCTTAGTTGCTCCACAGCATGCAGGATCTTCCCAGACCAGGGCTCAAACCCATGTCCCCTGCATTGGCAACCAGATTCTTAACCAGTACGCCACCAGGGGAGCCCTCAGATCTTGTTTTTATTTGAGCAGACTTAGAACTCACCCTGGGTAAACAGTCATATAACCAGGAAGTTTGTAAAAAAGAAAAAAAATCAGCAGCAAAAGTTTAAAATCATAGCCACTTGAGGCAGTGATACCAGGTGGGCTCAAAAGAGGCTGAAACTTATAAGGTAAAACTGGAGAATGAGATGCCCAAGAGGGCACTGTAAAGCTTTGACATATTCCTGAGAATCTAGGAGGCCATGCACATGTGCAAAGCTGTGGGCATGCCCAGGAAAGATCTGAGAAGGCCCTAATCTTTTCCCTCAGGCCAACCTTGAGGCTCTGCAGAAGCAGGAAGTGAACGTTAAGGCAGAGCTGTAAATTTCCTGATAGAGCATTGAAAACATACCCAAAAACACACGCACAGAGCCTCTCAGTAAAGGCTGGGAGACTTACTGCTTCAAAGCTTTTAAGGAAATTCTAAATGAAAAAAGATAATACCTTATTCAATAAGTAATACAAATTCTAAATATTCTATACATCTGTAAGTTCCTGTGTGTGACTAAGTGTAGTTTTGCATTTGACCTGCATACTCTAAGAAGATTAAGACTCTGCATGAGGGAGGACAGCAGCACGACTGTAGATAAAAGAACCACCTTTGACTGTCTTCATCTAATTTCAATCTTTACAACTTTGTAAGGTAGACACTCTTAGTCACCCTTTACAGGTAAGGGAACTGAGTTTCAGAAAGCTTACGCAACTTTCCTGAGGTTTTACAACTAGTAAGTAGGGGTTTGGAAGGTAGGTTTCTAACCAGTCGGCTACACTGCAAAACACACATCACTGACCGCCATGTGATATAGCCCCTGAAAGAAAAATGAAAAAACAGAAAACAAAAAACATGGGTGGGGGCTGGGGGGGAGGAGAGAAAGGAAGGAAGAGAGACAGGCGAAAAGCAGAACTTAGGTGGGTTTTGAGAAGTTATACCCTAACTATTCATTTGTCTCTCAAGTCCTGTTATCTACCACCTTGAAACAATAATTCCTATTTGTCCATAATGCTTCAACTCTAATACTTAAGTTTTCAGAGACCCCATCCCACATGGGATCACCATGATGCCCCCACCAGCATGGACACCCATCCTCAGGCTCCAACAGCACTTTCCCCTCCCCTCCCTGCCCCCACGAAGCCACTCAGGAAACAGATGAGGTGCAAACCTGAAGCTCCCCTCCCTGCCAATTCTGTCTAGAAACGCTCCATTTTAAGTCTACTTCCATACGGTAAAAATGAAAAACCAACTTATCTGCTTAATTTTCCCCTCCAATATACATAAAATAATTGCTCTTAAAATAACATTTTCTATTAACCTCTTAATTCAATGATTCTCTTGACTGTGAAAAAAAATACTTTTTAAAACTTAATAGGTAAACAAGGACCTACTGTATAGCATAGGGAACTCCACTCAATATTCTGTAACAACCTGTATGGGGAAAGAATCTGAAAAAGGATATATGTATATGTATAACTGATCACTTTGCTGTACACCTGAAACTAAGACAACACTGTAAATCAAATATACTCCAATATAAAATAAAAATTAAGAGAAACTTAATAGGAATTGTTCTACAAAATCATAATACTACTGACATAAAAAAAGAAGCAGCAAACCAAAATACAACCTGGGAGTGGGGTGAAGGACAGTAAGGGAAAATAGGAAGCCAAGCTTTGCCTTTAGAAAAATACTCATTTCTTAATCAGGCTTTGCTCCCAGAGAACTCACAAGTTCTTCAGAAGGACCTGAAGTTTGTGTATCTGCAACAGGGATTAAGCCTTCTTCAGTAGTATAAAATAAGACTAGGCGTTAGTTAGTCCAAGTATTAAACAAAGACATGTTATTTTATCATCAGCATTGTAGTAAAAGAAAAAAAATGAGAGCGAAATATCCTAGTCTTCAATATCGTGAAGCCAGCTACTGGGAGGTGAACTTTAGATTCATAATAGAACCACAGAGCCAAACCCATGATTTAAATGAAATTCACACTGCATTAGACTTTGAGAGAGAAGGCTAAGTATTTTACATTTTCCCAAAATGCAGCTGTTAATGGTCCTTTCAAGCCAGAGACTACAGACATCTAAATTTGGCGACTAATTATTTCACAAAATACACATCCATTGACAAAATCTCCCAGCGCTAGTAACTTCCCACAGCTAAATACAGAAATGGAGGGATCACAGCACTGATAATCCAAGAGTATATATGAATTTGGGGCAACAGTCCTGTCACCCCAATACTTTGCTTAGGTTAATATTAAAATGTGTTTGCTATCCCTCAGTATAGGTTTGACTTGGTACTAAAGAAATATGGATCAGACGTATTTGTATCAGTCCTTAATAGCAAGAAGAAAAAAGGCGAATTAAATATGTACAATGGGGAATTCATTCTATCAGTCTCTTACAAATTTTTTAATTGTCATGCTATGTGCACATACCAATGATGTGCATGGATGGTAGAAATGGCATCCTTGGGAGTACTGTTCTTTACAGAAATTGTCTTTTAAGTGATTTAAGGCTGACAGACATCAGGTTAGTCAAATTCTAAAAACAGCATCCTAGCAACATCAGGATAAAACTAAGCATATCAATTTGTATTTCTCAACACACTTTGACAAAATCCACTCAAAAGTGTGATATTATCTATAACAATTATCAATGCACTGCCCCATGAAAACTCTGTAGAAAATATTCAGACCAACGAAGTTGTTGATTATTTCCATCCAAAACGAAAAAGTATTAAAGAATTTATTCTTGGTACCTCAACACACACGCACAAATGGCTCTAACAAAAGAAAAAGAAATTTTAAAGTGAATGAATGTAGTGCCCTAATAAGTTAATCGGGAGCTTCTATAAAATAGAAATAATTGTGTCAGTATGGTCTTTATTTCTCCCTTTGGTATTTCAAAGTGCATCAGGAAATAGCGACATCTGAAAACACCTTTACAACCACTTAAATTAATTTCTTAAAAAAGCCTTGTCAGTCATGCTGTGGTGTGGCTAAGACCAAATGACTTCTTACACAGCCTCTCTAGAGGTCACCTGCACAGTGACCGGTACTGTGAAACATGATCACTACTTTTTCTGAAGAAAAAAGGAAAAAGCAGAAAAGGCTTACTACGTAATTCCCCAGGAAATGTAGCCGTGTTGAATTATGAGCTTGCCATTTTCCATCCTAGCAGTAGTTTAAATCAGAGACAGTAACACTACTAAGAATGACAAAAAATTGGAAACCATACTCTGCATAGTGTGAAACCCCCGTCCAAAAAAACCCAGAAAAACAAAAACGCTCCAACCTTCTGGGTGAATACATGCAATAAACTATCTTACTAAGGAAAGAAAAAAAAAAGTAAGTAATGTGATTTTTTTTTTTTTCAATTTAACAGTGAACAACACAAGCTCCTGTCCTCCAGGACAAAGCAGAAAGTCAAGGGCTAAGGCAGCTCAAAGACGGGGCACCGAACTCAGTGAGAGAGAGGGTTCAGGTCACGAGGAGATGAGGGGAGATGAGGGGAAATCATCCCTAAGAAGGAGATCCTGAACAGGGCCTTCTGACAGTAGTGCAATTAGCAGAGCCTTCACGTATCGATTTCCTCTTTTCCCTGGTACTACCCTTTTTCACAGGGCTCTACACAGGCTCCTGATAGGAAGGAGAGCTCGTAAGTAATGTGATCTCAGCAGGCCTGATGGAGCAGGCATAGGCCTTGGGGGGCGGGGGGTGGGTCATACAGATTTTCCTAAGGGTTTTTGAACAAGCACGTTTTTAAAAGAATCAAGTTCCAGTTCCAGATATTCAATGTCCATAGTCTTTCCTAAGAGCAGTCTATCTTAGAAATACAGGACACTTAGCACTTGAGGACAAGGCAACCCCTTCTCGGCCATTCTCAGTCTGACTGTGGTGCATTCCCCGAAGCCCAAGCAAAGGGTAATTTGAAATACAGGTGTAGATACTGGGAAAGTATTGAGCCCTTTCACAAATCAGTAGTTTCCAATTCCTTGTTTTCAACAAAATTGAAGGAGGACCTAATCTAGTCGTCAGCTGACAGATCATTCAAATGTTTTACAGTAATGATTTCAGCATATAATCAGAAAGGTGTTCAAAGAATTGAGTGACACTTACATGACAAAACTCCAACCAGTCCCATCTACCAATTTATGAGAACTATGTTTCTCAGTACTTACATCTATAAAAAGAAAAATTAAGAAGAGAAATGACAGTGAATCCTGTCTCATTCAGGCAATAAGTAATATTCATTCATGGATACCCAACTAAACTCATTAGGGAAAAAGATCATTTACATGATCTTTTTACATAAAATTTTACATAAAATTTACATAAAATTTTACATGTTTAACAACGGCTAATTAAAATAGATTGTATATAAATCAATGTGATTTTAATTTAATCTAAAAGAAAAATTTATACCCAAGCCTTAAGGTTACAGAACTTTTTTTTAAATCACAAGTTGTTACAAGGAAGCAGAAAGGGTAATCACTAAAAGATTTTCAAGTTCAAAAATATATTACGGGCTTCCCTGGTGGCACGGTGGTTGAGAGTCCGCCTGCCGATGCAGGGGACACGGGTTCGTGCCCTGGTCCGGGAAGATCCCACATGCCGCGGAGCGGCTGGGCCCGTGAGCCATGGCCGCTGAGCCTGTGCATCCGGAGCCTGTGCTCCGCAACGGGAGAGACCACAACAGTGAGAGGCCCACGTACCACAAAAAAAAAAAAAAAAAAATATATATATATATATATATATTACACTGGGTCAAGCTCTAAGGGAGATGTGGAATTAAAAAACAAGTTAAAAAGAATAAGGAATAATGTAAGTCTTCTCACTGTTAATATTAATGTGAGTCTTAAATGGATGGTGGTGTACAAACTTCCAGTTATAGGATAAATAAGTACTAGGGATGTAATGTAAACATGAGCAATATAATTAACACAGATGTATGTTATATATGAAAGTCAGAGTAAATCCTAAGAGTTCCCATCATAAGGAAATTTTTTCTATTTTTTTTAATTTTGCATCTATGAGATGACAGTTGCTCACTAAACTTATTGTGATAATCATTTCATGATGTATGTACACCAAACCATTATGCTGTACACCTTAAACTCATATAGTGCTATACATCATTTATAACTCAAACTGGAAGAAAAAATAACATTGAGGGACTTCCCTGGTGGCAGTGGTTGAGAATCCGCCTGCCAATACAGGGGACACGGGTTAGAGCCCTGGTCCGGGAAGATCCCACATGCCTCAGAGTAACTAAGCCCGTGCGCCACAACTACTGAGCCCTTGTGCCACAACTACTGAAGCCTGTGTGCCTAGAGCCCGTGCTCTGCAACAAGAGAAACCACCACAATAAGCCCATGCACAGCAACGAAGAGTAGCCCCCACTCGCCGCAACTAGAGAAAGCCCGTGTGCAGCAATGAAGACCCAACACAGCCAAAATTAAATTTTTTTTAAAAAAAAGAAAACCTTGAAAAGAAAATTTTAAAAAATAACATCGAAAAAAGCAAAAGGTGGAAAAATAGATAATGATGGCGAATATTAAATGACTATAGTATTTAGACCATGCATAAGAATGATGTGACACTTCTATTTAAAAAGTCAATACAGAGACTTCCCTGGTGACGCAGTGGTTAAGAGTCCGCCTGCCAACGCAGGGGACACGGGTTCAAGCCCTGGTCTGGGAAGATACCACATGCCGCGGAGCAACTAAGCCCATGCGCCACAACTACTGAAGCCCGCAAGCCACAACTACTGAAGCCTGTGTGCCTAGAGCCCGTGCTCCACAACAAGAGAAGCACTGCAATGAGAAGCCTGCGCACTGCAACGAAGAGTGGCCCCCGCTCGCCGCAACCAGAGACAGCCCGCACACAGCAAAGACCCAACACAGCCAAAAAAAAAAAATAAATTTATTTTTAAAAAATGAATAAAAGCAGCTGACACATTAACATGGAGCAAGAAAGCAAAGCAAAGATCTGACACCCACAATAATTGAATATGGTATCTGTATTACCTTAAAACCTATAATCATTATCAAAACATCAGGAAAACAGGTATCACTCAAGTCATCCATACATCCGCTCTTCACATCTCTGAATCACTCCAGATGCAGTTTGGGGTAGTAGTTAAAAGATTCAGCTGTGGAGCCGAAATGCCTGGGTTAAATTCAGACTCCTTAATTTGGTGGTTGAGTGATATTGGGTAAATCACCTAAGCTCTCCTAACTGTGAGTAATCTAACTGTGCCTCAGTTTTCTCACCTCATACTAAGTGCTCAATAAATGTAAGTTACTATTAATATTACAGGGAAGAAAAAAATTTCCAAGGACTGCCAATAGGCCTTGACTTCCTCTCTGTTAACAGTTCATCAAAAATATTAATATAATACTAAGCAAATCCTAGTATTGGGTTTTTTTTAAGTTAATGATTGCATTAAGTATAATATTACACCTAGTGGGTATTCAATGAAGATAATTAGCCTTATGACATGCTTACCCAAACTCCATAGCCTTGGGGTTCATACCATCTATAGAGGAAATGATTTAAGAGCAAGAGACTAGCAGATGCAATGTACTCAACTAAGTTACCTTGGAGTATTACATATCAAGAAGTTGTTTGGTTTAGTTTTATTCTGGCCTGTTTTCCACTTATAAGCCATGTATCCGTAGTAGTCTACAACAGTAGCAAAGGGAATAGACAGTATTCAATTCTGGAGTTAGGTACCTGGTCCTTACACAGCTAAAACTCCACTGTGAACTTTTTTTCTTTCTAATCATTTCAATTAATCTCCATTTGGGGCACAAATGCACCACAGGATATGAGAGCAAGGAGGCCTCAGGCACCTTAATCAACCTTGTCCCACTTAGTCTTTAGGCACCAAGAAATGGTATTCTTAGCAAGCCTAAATAGGAAGAGCACTTCAGAATCTGAGATGTGGAAGTGACCTTACAGGCCACCAACCCAAACCAAAATGAAGGAATAATCTTTCCAGCCACTCTTCATCCATCACCTCTGCCTAAAAATATGATGGTGGTAGTAACAGTGGCTGCAGCTATGCCCCAGGCACTGTGCAAAGCATCTACATTCACTGACACACTGAATCATTAAACTGTGAAGTGAGAAAATCCTAAAAGAAAACACAAGATGGAATTTTTCAGACCATTGTAAAAAAGGATAAAAGCCTAAAGTTTTAATACAATGGTTACAATATTAGCATAAATCAAAAAATACATTATTCATCTCTAAATGATACACCATCATTTCATTCAATTTAGTTCAACAGAGACCAAATACCAAAGGTACCATGACTACAATTACTGTTAAAACATGATCCCTGCAACCAAGGAGTGTCCCCTTTATTCTCAGTAAAGCAGTGACTGGTTCACAAAAATGTAAGAGATAAAACACAGTCAAGTCAAAGGCAGGTGGGTATAAATCCCAGCTGTGCCACTGGCTTCAACAGCTTAGGCAAGTCAATTAACCTATAAAAATGAAGATTTTATAAAGTATACATATAAAAAATTTGTTATCAAGTTGTTTAAACAACTTTCAAGTTACTAAAAAAATTAAGTTGTAATAAAGTTATATAGGTAAATAATGTTATAAAAACAAGATGTGATATATAATGTGCACTAGACTGGTCAGTTTCCTTCATTTCCTGGTGAGCTGACTCTAAGAATTTCTTCATACCTCTCTCAAATTTTACTTATTACCTGCCTTAATCCTAACAAGGTTAAATGTGGCACACTTAAGTTTTGTATTTTTTCCAACTCTACTTCTGTACACAACTCCTATCTTTAGGGACATCCTACCTACTATGCCCTTAAGATGTTACAAATATCAATACTTCAGTAATAGGAAATTTAACTCAACCCAAAACTATAATAATTTTTTAATCTATGCACATGGGCATTCAAAATATAAAGACAGTTTTGTACTACAAATGTTAAAATAACAGAACAGCTCATAAAGAAAGTAATTTAACTCCTTTAGCTAGGGTATCAGTAGAGTAACAGTTTGCCCCCAAACCATTCCCTGCTCCAAGCTCTAGGACACTTCCAATTATGAATGTGTAAATATGGCCGATTATATTGCTAGTAAAATTGAGACCTGACTGCTGAAACATTTACAGATAGAAAATTCAAATAGACGAAGGCCACCGCCCCCTGATTCCTACACATATACAATGAAAGAGAACTATGCTATTAAAAAAAAGAGAACTATGCATCCGATCCCGCCCCCAAATACTATAGAGTCCAGCTCGTCGGGGTCACTCTTTCACTGTATTATGTGCCTACTGTGTACCACGCATTGCACAGGCAGTGAACAAAACTGACCCCCAAATCCCTCCCTTCTTAATAATAGGAATGTCTCCCTGGGAGGTTAGGCACTGGGAGACCAAGCCCTGGTTATCCCTACCCTAAAAGGGTTAATCACACTGACACCCGCACCCGAACCCAACCGGCCCCCTTGACTTGCGGACACAGCCGCAGCCGCTGGGTTCTTTAATAATTGGGCCAAGACCTCTTGGGCAGGCTGGGGAAGCCCATGGCCTTGAACCTCAGCGTAGCCCAGCAGAGAGGGAGGAAGGGACGCTCACCCACCCCCCACGCCACGTGTGCACCCCGGCGCACGCCCCCGCCGCCCTCCGCCCGTCCTGCGCAGGCGCTGCCGCCGTCCGGCTCGCGCATTCTCTGCACGCCACTCGCGGCTTCTGACTCTGGGCCCCGGACCCCCACCGGGCCTGGACCCACACCAGCCCCGGTCCCACGAGGCCGCGACCCCGACCCCGACCAGGATCCCACCAGCCGTCGCCTCTTACCGGCGCACTGGCCCCGGCGCCCCAGCCTCGTGGCTCTCGGCGGCCGCCTCGCGGACCTCCTCCTCCTCGGCCTCCGCGGCTGCCCCGGAAGCCCCTGCCGCGGCCCCGGCGGCCGCCTCCATCCCCGCCGCCGCCTCTCGCCACCGCCGCCGCCGGGGCGCCGGCCCGCTCGCGGTCGCGATCCCCGCTAGGCCGGCCGCGGCCGGGTCGGCGTCCTCGGCCGCCCCGAGCTCCTCGCTCCGCCTGCATCTGGCCGCCGCCGGCGGTGCTGAGCGCGCGGGAGCCGGGCCGCCGCGGAGACGCCCTTGCCCCACCGGAAACGGGCCGCACGGAGGAGCCGCGAGCGACGGGCCCCCGGTGACAGCGAGCGCGGGGTGCGGGGCCGGGTATGAAGCTGGCCGCGGCGGGGGCGGGGCGGCCCCGGGGCCTGGCAGGTGGGGCCGGAACCTGGTCTCCGGCAGGGCCGGGGGCTCAGAGGAAAGGCCTGACCAGTAGAAGCTGCAAGTGGGAGACAGTGGTGTTTCTGGGGGAAGGGCCGTAGTATAAGTAAAAGGATGGGTTATAAAATAAAGTTTATATAATATGAATTCGTTTTTTAATTAAAAGAAGAAAGACATACTGATACGGTGTATTTGCCTAAGAAAAGGTCTTAAAAAGTATATACCAAAACATTAGTGTTACCGAGTCCAAGCTCCTGGTGCACGCTGCAGAGGACAGGCCAATGAATCCGAGAGATGACTTGTTGGGGCAAGGAGTGAAGACTTACTTGGAGAGACAGCAAACCGAGAAGAGGGTGGACTTCTGCCCCCAAGGAACCAGCTGCCTGTGTTGGAACTCAGGCTTCTTTTATACTAAAACGGGAGAGGGCGGGCGAAGTCAAACATGTCCTCTTCCTCCTTGCAGTCATTCACAGGTGGGCCTGGTCAGGATGTTATCTTGTGAGCTAAGAAAAGGTATTTTAGCTTAATGCTCACTACCTGGGAGGCAAGGTTCCCAGAGATGGGCCATTATGTATAATTGAAGCTTACAGGCAACAGCCCTTTAGTGACTAACTTGTAATAGAATAGAAGGTTCTTCCCTATTACATTAGTGGTTAACTGCGGGGTGAGACTTCCAGTGAGTTAATTTTTCCATTTTTTTTCCTATTTAGTCTTCTCATCATCAAGAATGAATAGGTGTAATTATTAAAATTCCTTCATACCTCTGGGTTCAGGAGGAGGTATGAAGGAAGCGGGGGGGGGGGGGGGGGGGGGGGCAGCCCTCAGGTGAGAGGTGTGGCCTGCAACAAGCCACTGGGAGTAGAGAGAACAGTGCAGCCTGTCATGGACAGAAGGGGCTCCCAGGACGTCAAAAGAATTTTTATAGAAATGGCTGCTTTAGCTCACACTTACTGAGCACATGAGCATTTAATTCTCCTGTCAGCCCTGTGAGGTAGGTACTACTGTCATCCTTATTTTACAGATAAGGAAATACCCCTAGAGAAGTTAAACCACTTGTCTGATGTGACACAGCTATGGTAGTGGTGGAAATGACATTCTAATTCAGGCAAGCTCAGTCTATTCATGTTTGTGTGTCAGTGTCACTTAGTAGACAGTTTTGGGGACTCACCCATATCTTATGATTTAATATTTTGTTCCTTTTTATGGCTAAGCAGTAGTTCCTTTTATGGATCCAGTCTATTTTAACCAAGGGGGAAAAGGGCCTTTTGTTACACGGGAGCCATTTTTAACTTTGTATTACCAGGACTTCCCTGGTGGCACAGTGGTTAAGAATCTGCCTGCCAATGCAGGAGACACAGGTTTGATCCCTGGTCTGGGAAGATCCCACATGCCATGGAGCAACTAAGCCCGTGTGACACAACTACTACTGAGCCTGCACTCTAGAGCCCATGAGCCACAGCTACTGAAGCCTGCACACCCTAAAGCCCGTGCTCCACAACAAGAGAAGCCACAGCAATGAGAAGCCTGCACTCGCCACAACTAGAGAAAGCCCGTACGCTGCAACGAAGACCCAATGCAGCCAAAAATAATAAATAAAATTATTTTTTTAAAACAACTTTGTATTGTAGAAACCACATGAAAATAATACAGAGAAGGGTTAAAACATCCATCATCCAATCAGTGTGGTGAAACAGGTGTCTTTTTCCCAATCCTTTCTGTCGCTTTCTTACATTCATACATAGTTAACACTGCTCATTGCTTCTAATTATCTACTCTGTGTTAGGCACAGTGCTTGGTCTTGAAGACTTAGAAAAAAAGAAAAGAAAGAAAAACCACAATCCTTGCTCTCAAGTATGAATAGCTCACTTCCCAGAAGGAAGATAATAACTCTGTAAGCAGGTGATTGCACTATTGTGCTGAGTGCAGTGAGAGATTCCAGGTGAAGTCTGGAAGGAAGAAAAGTTAAACTGCCTAAATGAGTCTCCCAGGGCTTCATGAGAAACAGACCCAGGAGCCAAATCCTGATGGTTGATCAGGAGTTTGCCTGGTTGATAAGTGGGACTAGAGAACTGCTGAAGGGTTGTAAACTGCAATCTTGAACAAAGTAACGCAGAGCACAGTTCTGAGTACTTCCCATATAGCACTTCCTTTAGACCTCACAGCAGCCTTATGAGGTGCTACTAGTGTCATCCCTGTTTCACAGATGAGGGATCTAAGACGGAAACGTAAAGTAACTTCCAAATCACACAGCTAGTGAGTAATGGAATGATTGGAACCCAGGGCAGTCTGGCTTCAGATTCTATGCTGTTAACCACTGTACTCAGAAAACCATTCTGTAGAGGAGAATCAGAATTCCAGGCAGCCATCAGGAAACTACTGGAAGAGTCCAAGCCACAAATAATTAGGGCCTAAATTAAGTTGAGAGCTAAGAAGGAAGATAATGGGACAGATAGGAGATGGGAGAACTGATAGGACTTCATGTCCAATTCTAAGTGGAGAGGTCAGGGTGAGAAGTTAGGGGTGATGCCCAGGTTTCTTGCTTGAGTGACCAGGTAGCTAATGATACTATTAGTCAAGAGAGGAAATACAGGGTTGGGAGAGGAGATGTGTCAGGATAATAGTATTTTTTTAACACTGTATTATATATTTTTCTCTATTCATTGTCTTAATAGTTAACATTTTTGTCAATAGACACTGTCACTTCTCACACAGTACATCAATTTTTCTTTCTTTTCTCTCTCTACTCTTCCCATTTTTTATTCCTCCACATCCTATTTCTCTGTTTTTCTACCTTATCTTTTTGTGTGAAATTAACACTGTCAATGGCACTCAGAATTAAGTTATTCATCCTCATGCTCAAATTCATAATCCCACCCCTAGAGAAACACTAAACAAGCAGATGGGAGTAGTAACAAGAATGTTATCCTTTTCTCTGCACCCCATAAAGGAACCAATAGGAGAACCCCTTGGACAGCCTGGGCCCCCATCCTCTATGTGGCCAGGAACTGTAATGGTCTGGTGCGTTATCTCTTCCTAATTCTACGTGCAGTGACATAAAGTTGGTTGCTTGAAACGGGTTACAGTGGGAATCTTTACACCACAGAAACTGGCAAAATTCTGCAAATCAGTGGGGGTGGAAACAGGTTGTTAAATATTTATCAACACACCACAGATTCAGGCTGTCACCAAGATGAAGATCCACATATTAATCTCACACCAGACAGCACAAATCGGGGCTTCTCAGCTCTGGCACATTTAGGACTTGGTCATTTTTTGTGGTGGTGGTGGCTCGTCCTGCGCATTGTAGAATTTAACAGCATCCCCAGCCTCCAGCCACTAGGTGCTACCCACTGGCGACCCTCCCTCCCCCCAGTTATGACAACCAAAAATGTCTCCAGACATTTATCCCAAGGGGCAAAATCACCGTGCATGAGAACCACCAGCAAAAATGGATTTAACTGTATAACTATCTCTCAAGAAGCCTCCAAAATTATGACATTGAAAAGATCAGTGGGGGCGGGGGGAGCAGGAATTCCCTGGCAGTCCAGTGATTAGGGGTCCACACTTTCACTGCCGAGGACGTGGGTTCAATCCCTGGTCGGGGAAATAAGATCAGTGGGTTTCAGATTAAGCCAACTTCGTTCGAGCAGAGAGACTTGTTTGTAGGTAGTAACAGGTAACATTTATTTAACATTTACTTTGTGCCTGGCACAATTCCAAGCACTTTACACACACTAACGCATTTAATCTTCATTTATATTTCTATGAAGTAAATACTATTATTCCTATTTTACAGATAAGAAAACTGAGTCACAAAGGAGTTCAATCATTTGCTCAAGCTATGAGTGACAAAACTGAGATTCATACCTGGTCAGTCTGGTTTCAGAATCTGTGCCCTTATGTCTATGCTGCGGATGCCATCAGAAGTCCAGGGACTACATTACTCTGACCTCCCCATCTATGAGTTCAAGGTTTTTTCAGTTCAGCCAGGAGTGTTTAGGATATGGAGAATTTGAAGGTCTCCTGCTAACACTTCCTAATTGGAGGACATCACTGACAGAAATTCTTTTAACCAGTATGTTGAGAATGCTTTCCTCATTTGGTTCTGATCCACATGGGAAAAGTGTCATCAAGGATGAAAATGGCACACAAGTACCTACTGCACTGCAAACAAAACAAAACAAAACAAAACAAAACAAAAAAACAGAGAGCTTTTAGTTTTATAAATAACAAAGGGAAGGAGGATTTCCTGCAACTGCTTTGACATGATAGTCCTGATTTTAAATATACGCCATTGCATGAATAAAAAATTCAGTTTTCCCTTAGGTAGTATTCATGAGATATCTAAAACAAAGTCCTGAATTACACAGGTAACTCCTAAAAAAATAAACCGCACTTGTTGCATATTTTAAAATATATATGACTGGGCTTCCCTGGTGGCGCAGTGGTTGAGAGTCCACCTGCCATTGCAGGGGACGCGGGTTCATGACCCGGTCCGGGAGGATCCCACATGCCGCGGAGTGGCTGGGCCCGTGAGCCGTGGCCGCTGAGCCTGTGCGTCTGGAGCTTGTGCTCCGCAATGGAAGTGGCCACAACAGTGAGAGGCCCGCGTACCGCAAAACAAAAATAAGTAAATAAAATAAAATATATATGACCTAATTTTTTTAAATGAAGCCAATTCCTTAAGGTAATAGTTCTCAAAATGTAGACCAGCAGCATAGCATCACCTGGGAACTTATTAGAAATGCAAATTCTCAGGCCTCACCCCAGAATCAGAAACTCTGGGGATAAGGCCCAGCAATCAGGAGTTTCACAAACCCATCAGGTGATCGTGATGCGTGCCCAAGTTTGAGAATCACCATCTCAAGGTAGTACTGGGCATTTAAACACCACAAGAATACCTCCTAATTCCTAGTCCAAGATTTTATAAACTCTCACTGTTTGATGAGAGTAGATGTTATTTTTCTTCTTTTTTTCAACTTTTTTTTATTAAAGTACAGTTGATTTACCATGTTGTGCCCATCTCTGCTGTACAGAAAAGGGACTCAGTTATGCACATATAGACATTCTCTTTTATATTCTTTTCCACTATGGTTTATCCCAGGATACTGAATATAGTTCCCTGTGCTATAGAGTAGGACCTTGTTGTGTATCCATTCTAAATGTAATAGTTTGCATCTACCAACCTCAAACTCCCAGTCCATCCCTCTCCCTCCCCCCGTCTCCCTTGGCAACCACAAGTCTGTTCTCTGTGTCTACGAGTCTGTCTCTGTTTTGTAGATAGGTTCGCTTGTGCCATATTTTAGATGCCACATATAAGTGATATCATATGGTATTTGTCAGAAAGTAGCTGTTATGATAGGATTTTTTTTAAAAGGCACTGTGCCCTTGCAAATAGAATTCTTATGGGGAAAAAAAGCGTCTTCCTGATTCTTCTCCTTATAGGCAGGCAGATTTTCTACAGTCTAGTTGATGCTTCGTCTATGAACAATGCAAATTGGAAAACACTGATAAGGTCTCTTATGTCTGTTTATTTACTTTGTGTTTTGAACAGCAGCATGCGTCAGTGAGGGGTGCTCTCCGGCTGAAGGGGGAGGGAGTCTGACAGGAGTCACTCTTTCAGGCCAGGTTCCCCAGCCTGTAACCTGGGGATGATGAGGGCAAGTGAACCGCCTGTCAGCTCACAATGGTGCTTTGGCTTCCAGAACTGGTGTCAGGGGTAGAGAACTCCCAAAAATGAACGGAACAAACTCCGAACATACAGAATTCATGACTTGATCCCTTCTCCTCTCTCCCTCCATCCTCACTCCCACTCCTGCTTTCTGTTTCACAGAGAAATGGGAGCAATCAGAAAAGACTCTCCACCACTGCCATTACTACAACTCCCAGCCTACCTGTGCCTGCACACATATACCTTTCCTCCTCTCCTGTTCCTGAGAGGGGCCTCTGCTCCAGTGCGAGGTCAGTGCCTTTAGTACGGCGCTGGGTCCTATCCTTGCTCACCTATCGGAGGACATCTCTCTAGCAACTACCCCTCCTCTCTCCTACACATCAGTTCTTCTCTTCTAATGACTGGATCGCTCCCACCAGGCTGCAAACATGCTATAATTTACACCTTTCTTAAAAACAAAAACTAAAACACTCGGTCCCACCTTCTAATCCAGCTTCTGCCCCATTTCTCTACTCCTTTCTCCAGCAAAGCTCCTCAGAAGAGTCATCTACAGCACTGTCTCATTTCTCCTCCCATTCAGCCTTGAAGTCACCCCACAGGGCTCTCATGCCCACCACTTTACCAACATGACTTACGTTCTCTCCATGTAACTACATCCATTAGTCAGGTCTCGGTCTTAATCTTTCTTGTTTTATCAGCTTCATTTGATACAGTTGATCGATCACTCCCCCGTCCTTGAAACATTCCCTTGTTGCTTCCAGAATGACACACTATCCTTGGGAATTCAAAGATGAATATATGATCCATGCCGCCAAGTCTGTTAGGAAGACTTGGACAACACCGTCAAGAGCTTCTGGACTTCCAGAGTCTCACATAAATCCATTTGTGGCGGTACCGCCCAGACGTTTTCATGTCCAGGCACACGTAAAAAGATGATAACACCTGCCCTGTACTTCGGGATAAGGAGACAAGACCGACCCCAACAGAAGACAACCCACCTAGGCAACTCCAAGGCCTGAGGGTCACAACACGTGCTTTGAATGGCTCCAATTTATGCCTTCATGTAAAGCAACCCACCTCTGTTTTCTTGGGCTACAATGAAAATACAGTCATCTGATGGCCTTGGTCATAGACTTCTCTGTCGCATAAACGTGGTGCAAAGGCTCAGTAATTCTTATATACTCTTTTTCTTAGAATTGTAGAAGTTTAACTCCTTCAGTTCAAGACCTGTTGTATATCCCTCTTACATGCCCTGCAGCACCTAGCACAGTGGTGAACACAGAACATATTTTTTAAAATATGTCAGAATAAAATTCTGTGCCAGATACTATTGCTTCAGCAACATCGTCTTTTTTTTTCTTTCATGTGAAAGCAGGTTTATTTAGAGAGATACACATCCCATAGGCAGATGCAGTCTGTCTCAGGAGGCGAGAGTGGCCGAGAAGTCCTTTCTTAATCGCCATACGTTTTTGGACAGCATTCTGTTCTATCAGTCAAAGGTTAGATAGATCTTACTTGAAAGTAGAAACCAAAAAAGACAAGTCCAGAACCTCCCTTACTCACACATTGTGTCATTGGAAGTTCTTCCTGATATCTAACCCGATGGTACCATGAGTCTAAGCTTACTTTCTATGATTTAGCCTTGAAAATGAAGGAGAGGAGGAGCTGCACATGAATAGTCTGCATAACAACACAAGCTGGTGATGATGGTGTCCTGATATCACTGGATTGTAGATGCTGTTAACGGTTTCCACTGTGGTTGCTATGGAAACAGTGAAGAGTGGTTTGGGCATAAAGCTTCTCAGAGAAAAGGTATTTCAGAAAAGCAAAGCCCCAGAAGTCATCAAGGCCATTCCACAAGGAAAGGAATTCATTTGGTACACAGTGTTACCTTTCTCGGTTTTTATGTTGTTTTGCTCCATTTGTAATTTGACAACAAAGAAGCAAGAAGCAATCTACCAAGGTTGGGAACAAGGACACTTTTATTACTCTGAGATTCTTGTTTTCTGTTCAGTAGTGGAAAATAAACCAGGGATGATTATCTGTTCTCTGCTGATGCAGGCACCCTAGAAATAAACATATTCTCCACACTATGGTGAAAAATGGAAACTTTTAAAGTTTGAGTGACCAAATAAGAACTCAGAAGAATTCTCACTCCTCCCCATAACCACTTCTATTTCATTTGCCTCTATAACACACACAAAAACATTGAGTTTCCCCTCCATAAGTACAATCTTTCAGTCAAAAACACTTTAATGATTCAAAAGTTTATTATGGAAGACTAAGATGCCTGAAACTCAGTTTTCACCCTCAACTATCATCCAGCTGTCAGAACAAAAAGAAATCAATCCTCAGTCATGGAACCTACCTCATGTCTCAGATGCCTTTGTCTGTGGAAAGTCTGTCCATTCCCAGCAGTTTAGGAATCAGGAAAATCACTCTCAAAAATGAGGCAGGGGGGCTTCCCTGGTGGCGCAGTGGTTGAGAGTCCGCCTGCCGATGCAGGGGACACGGGTTCGTGCCCCGGTCCGGGAAGATCCCACATGCCGCGGAGCGGCTGGGCCTGTGAGCCATGGCCGCTGAGCCTGCGCGTCCAGAACCTGTGCTCCGCAACGGGAGAGGCCACAGCAGTGAGAGGTCCGCGTACCGCCAAAAAAACAAACAAACAAAAAAAACAAACAAAAATGAGGCAGGGGAAAAAAAGGAAAGAATAGAGGGAAGCAAAGCTGGAAAGGAAATATGTATTAATTTCAAATAAGAAGAACTCAACTGTCCTGGTGATTAAGTAATTTTTTTTTTTTTTTGGCTGCGCGGCATATGGGATGTTAGTTTCCCCATCAAGGATCGAACCCACACCCCCTGCATTGGAAGTACGGAGTCTTAACCACTGGACCGCCAGGGAAGTCCCTCAACTGTCCTTGGAAGGCAGAGGGGGATCCGAATTGTTACTGAACATTTCAGTTGGTTTCAACAGCACATTGTAAGCTATGGTTCCCCTTTTCTAAGAAGTTCAGAAATTACCTCCAGCCTTGCTATTTAAAGTATGGCTCATGGCTCAGCAGCATTGAGAGGTTTTGAGAAATGTGGAATTGCAAGCCCTGCCCTTCTGCAATTTAACAAGATCCTCCAGGTAATTCGTGAGCATTTTGAGAAGCACTGATCCTGGTCATCCTTCAGTTCTAATGTGCTCTGAGGTGATGCCGACACTGCCCCTCTATCAACCGCACCTTGAGTAGCAAGGATCTAGAGAAGGCCCTGGCTTTCCACCCTGGCTGCAAGTGAGAATCACCTGAGGAATTTCAAAACAACATGAGCCTGAGTCTCTCCTACATAGATTCGGAATTAACAGGTCTGGGGTGGGGCCCAGACATTAGGATTTTTCAAAAGCTCCCAGATGACTCTAACAAGTGGCCAGTGGTGAGATCCATTTACCTAGACTAACTCTTCATTTTTTAATAATTAAAACCCCAAACTGCCATTAGAATAGGACTTGGTGGTTTCCCTACATTATCTCATTTGGGAGTCCTCAAAACAACTCTGTAAGGTAGATACAGCAGATATCGTTACACCTGTTTAACAGATAAGAAAATTAGCTGAGAGCTGCTTTCACGACACTAACTTAGGGTGCAGCTAAATAACTGCTATTTCCCTGGTTGAGAATAGCGGAAAGTTGAGGTCTAAAGTTAATACAACATCCAGTGTTTTCCACTGTGAGTCTATAGGAAAAACCTGAACTCATTTTCAAGGATAAATCACCAATGCCAATCTCTTAATTTTATATGTGAGGAAAACTGAGGCCCAGAGATTTGTCTCAAACCACAAATTTTAGCTGAAATGAGAACTCAGATCTCCACGCTCCTAGTTCAGTATGTTTCCCACTAAATTGCATTTCCCAAGCATGATCCATCTTGTGGGATTCCACAAGATACTAACAGATGTTCCACTGAAAAAGGTTAGATATACTAAGCCACATGTGGGTTAAAACAAATTCAGTAGTGTCCTTGACCTCACGACTTCTCGGCCTTCACTGGGCTCATGTGTCCTCCAAGTCTCTGAGAGCTTTATGTAATATATGGCATTTCCAGAACTTATTTGACTATGGAACCACTTTTTTTAAGTCAAGAATCTTGAAATAGTCCTATTCAAATAAGCAGACCTTGAGGAGGACTGTAGGCTACTCTGCTTGAGGGGTTGGAAACAAGGTTATGCCCTCAGAATTAGGGCACCAACTATAATACCTAAAGGGAAAAGTATCATTAGCACCACAAAACATCTAAAACAGTCAGCTCAAGGCTGCAAAAGTATGGCCTCATCATTTTATTCCACGTTGTCCCTTAATAGACCGTGCCTCAGACCCATTCCCCCAATAGGAAGTCATTGTGATGTCCTTCTTGCTGGTTTGCTACTTTGTAATGAGCAAATCCCTGTGTCAGGCACTAGGCAAAGCACTTACCCGGATAATCTTGTTTAATCTTTAAAACAATCCTATGAGGTAAGGACTCTTAGTATCCCTACTTTAAAGTTTAAAAATCTGAGACTTAAAAGAGGTTAAGTAGCATGTCCAAAGTCATACAGTAAGTAGTGGAACTAGGTTTTGAACCAAAGCTGCCCAATGCCAGATTCAGTTATGTGATTATGACATGATGTTGCCACTATAAATGATCTTTTCCACTTATCAGAGTGTATTCCATTTATCAGAGAGAGACAGAGACAGAGAGATAGAGACAGAGAGAGAGCTTTTGGAGAAATGTTTAAGGACTGTGAGGGCTAACAAGTCTGCAGTGTGCAGCGCAGGCCAGCAGGCTGGAAATCCCAGCTGGAGTCAACGCTGTAGTCTTGAGTCTGAAGGCAATCTGGAGGCAGAATTCCTTCTGGGGACCTCAGTCCTTTCCCTTAAGGATTTCAACCGATTGGACGAGTCCCACCCACGTTATGGAGGACAATCTGCTTTACCCAAAGTGTACTGATTCAAATGTTATCACATCTACAAAATGCCTTCACGGCAACACCTAGACTCAGGTGTTAGACCAACAGCTGGGTACTGTAGCCTGGCCAAGTTGACACTTAAAATTAACCATCACACTATGTAATAAACAAAAATTTAAAAAAACGTAGGTATCCTAGATTGCATAGTCCAATTTCCTTATTTTGCAAATGAGAAAACAGATCAGAGAGGATAGGCACCCAGTGATACACATGCGTTCACAGGAGAACATGCATGCCCACATTCGCAGAACCTTTCATAAGTTGCTCACTACCTTCTAATACAATTAAGTAGAAAAATTAAATCCCTCCAAAACACCATTTATTTTTATTTTGAAGACTTGATTAGAAAAATTCAGCAAACAGTCCATTTTATTTCTTCTCTCCAGGCTAATGTTCCCACATGCTGGATGTGGGGACTACTTTCAGAGCAGATGGGGAGTCTGGAAATAGCTGACACTTTTCTCCCCAAAAGCGGACTTACTCTCAAGTTCATTCCTGTCCCTCCTACTCACCCCCTCAACCTCTCCAGTCTCACCTGTCACTTCTCAGGCTTCCTCTGACTTGATGTCTCCTTTTGCCTCTGGGCTTGCAAACAAGCTCTTCCGTCTGCGGCATTCTTTCCTCAACCCCCTACCCCTCCACACACACACACCCCTTTTGCCTGGTTAAAGCCCAGTCATGCTTAAGTCTCAGCTGAAACAGCTTTTCCTCAGGTAATGCCCCTGCCCCTACCAGACCGGGTTAGATGTCCTTCCCATGCACCCCTATGGCATGCAGTACCAACCCCTGATATGTACTGTTTATTTATCTATATCCCCACTAATGGTATCCCCAGCATGGTATCCCCAGTGTTAGAGTGTATCACATAAAAGACATTCAATAAATATTTACTGGGGGAAGGAAGAAAACGAGGAATGAAGGAAAAAGGAAGGAATTTCTGTAGGGCCTATCTTGCACTGCATGACTGAGATGTGACTATTAGAAACAGTCTGTGATGAAATTTGCCCAGGGAACTGCAGGGGGTAGAGCAAATTTGGTCATTTCAGGTGCTAGGGAGTCTCTATCGAGTGACCTGGCATCCTGAGGTTTTGTTTTGCCGTCATTTGGACATTGATATCACCAAGGAGTTATCGGTGTAAAGTAACAAGAAGCTGCACCAGGGTGGTAGCAGCAGGAATGGAAAGGGACTCATAAAGGGATGTTTCATGGCTAATTTGGACTGCATTCATTGGGATGTGAAGGAGAAGGGTGCAAGATCAGGAAGCTGGGAGAATCTGATTTCTGGTACAAGACAATATCATCAATTCCATACTGAATTGGAGGTATTAGGAAAGCATCTAAAAATACAGCTGAAAATATAAAACAAAGCCAAGAAGATCTACAGTCCTTCACAAATTATTTATATCAATTACTGTTATCAGAGAAGTGTCAAAACTGGCCAGTAGGCAGAACTGGTATTGCCTATATGATGTGCTTTGAGGGTCATCAAAAAGACTCTCCTCCTTCATGATCTGTCATCATGTCAAGGTACCTGAAATGTAATTAAAATGGTACTTTTCGTATATCACCACATATAATTTGTATGCACATATTATATCTCTGGAAGGAAAGATAAGTCATGGTAACAGTGGTTACCTCTGGAAAAGGGGGATTAGGAGATTGCAGGTCAGAGGTGGGAGGGAAACCTATCTTTTACCATTTATACTTTTGTACCCACTGAAGCTTTTTATCATGTACATAAATCTTTAATGTAGAAAAGAAATTTTTTTATTTTATTTTTAAAAGTTGGAATTTGTCAATGGGCTGTTGGTTAAATAAACTATAGTACATCCATTAAGTGGGATAATGTACAGTCATTAAAATGAAAACAAGATAGCCTTGATCCAAAAGATGTACTGATCCAAAGATGTCCAAGATGATTATTTAAGTAAAAAACAAAATTTAGAGTGTAAACATTAAAAATCCACCCATTAGAAAAAAATGTGTTTAAATACCTGTTAGCATGTATATGCATAGGGAAAAGCTGTCAAAATACACCTGTTAGCATTGATTACCCTGGCAAGATGGAATTAGAAGATACTTTCGCTTTCTAAGTTATATATTTTGACATTGTTTGAACTTTTACAAGGAGCATATTACTTTATAATCAGAAAAAAAAGATAATTTAAAACATTTGTGACAACGCAAATAGCCCCAAAATGGAGGGAGGGTCATCATCTTCAGCAGCTGGGGCAACTTTTAAACCCTCTAGATGAAAACTAGGTACTCATGGGGAGTGTGTGCCTTAAGTCAGGGAGAAGTGCTGTAATACAGCCTTGGCTCACAACAGTGCCTCAGTAATATTTAATAACTGAACTTATAATTAAACTCAATAAAGTTGGACTATAAAGTAGATACAACTTGTCTTTTTCCCAAGTGAATGACAAAATAGATACTTATCACCAGGAGCTTTAAAAAACAGAGGATCTGGGGCTTCCCTGGTGGCGCAGTGGTTGAGAGTCCGCCTGCCGATGCAGGGGACACGGGTTCGTGCCCCAGTCCGGGAAGATCCCACATGCCGCAGAGCGGCTGGGCCCTTGAGCCATGGCCACTGAGCCTGTGCTCTGCAACGGGAGAGGCCACAAAAATGAGAGGCTCAGCGTACCGCAAAAAAAAAAAAAAAAAAAAAAACAGAGGGTCTGACCTCAAGGCCATAGTCTAAGATAACTTAACATCACCTGTTTTCCCCTCTTCCCTGCTTTCCAGCAACCTGATTCTTTTCTTTTTGTTTGCCCTTGTCATCTTCCCAGCCCTTTTTTTAAAATTGCCCATTAGAACCACAAGAGGGCAGCAGCCTCATGTACAAGAAAGGCTCTCAGGCATTGGTAATCATAAAAAGCAAAGGGAGGAGATGCCTTTATAAAAAGTGTTATCAAAACTTTAGAGATTTCAGCATCTTGCTCTGAATAGATGTGGAACCACATTTAATGTTCTGTTAGAAATTATAAACAATGAGTGGAAAAGAAATTCATGCTGGCGAGTGGAGCTAATGTATTTCCCTCTCTTCCAGAAACTGGCCAGAGAAATGAGATGGAAAAGAGAACAGTCTAGAACCTAAGACTTACTCCTAATGTAAACTCTTGCACCAGGATGGAAGGGGAATCTTACCACAATGCTACTACCGTCAATGGCACCCCAGTGAATCACCAGCCTTTGGAACGCCACAGGTTGTGGGAAGTCATCACCATCGCAGCTGTGACAGCTGTGGTGAGCCTGATCACCGTCGTGGGCAACGTCTTAGTCATGATCTCTTTCAAAGTCAACAGCCAGCTGAAGACAGTTAATAACTATTACCTGCTCAGCTTAGCCTGTGCAGATCTCATCATTGGGATCTTCTCCATGAACCTCTACACCACCTACATCCTCATGGGACACTGGGCTCTCGGGAGTCTGGCTTGTGACCTTTGGCTCGCACTGGACTACGTGGCCAGCAATGCTTCTGTCATGAACCTTCTGGTGATCAGTTTTGACCGATACTTTTCTATCACAAGACCCCTGACGTATCGGGCCAAGCGTACCCCAAAGAGGGCTGGCATCATGATTGGCTTGGCCTGGCTGATCTCCTTCATCCTCTGGGCCCCAGCGATCCTCTGCTGGCAGTACTTGGTTGGGGAGCGGACGGTCCCACCAGATGAGTGCCAGATCCAGTTCCTCTCGGAGCCCACCATCACTTTTGGCACTGCCATCGCTGCATTCTACATCCCTGTCTCTGTGATGACAACCCTCTACTGCCGGATCTACCGGGAAACAGAGAAGCGAACCAAGGACCTGGCCGACCTCCAGGGCTCTGACTGCGTGGCTGAAACTGAGAAGAGAAAGCCAGCTCACGAGGCTCTGCTCACGTCCTGCTTTAGCTGCTGCCCCCAGCCCACACTGGCCCAGAGCGAAAGGAACCAAGCCTCCTGGCCATCCTCCTGCAGGAGCACCTCCGTCACTGGGAAGCCATCCCGAGCCACTGGCCCGAGCACTGAGTGGGGCAAAGCTGAGCAGCTAACCACCTGTAGCAGCTACCCCTCCTCAGAAGATGAAGACAAGCCCACCACTGACCCTGTCTTTCAAGTGGTCTACAAGAGTCAGGCCAAGGAAAGCCCAAGGGAAGAATTCAGTGCTGAAGAGATCAAGGAAACTTTTGTGAACGCTCAAACTGAAAAAAATGACTATGACACCCAAAAATACTTCCTGTCTCCAGCTGCTGCTCATCGACCCAAGAGTCAGAAGGGCATGGCCTATAAGTTCCGACTGGTGGTGAAAGCTGATGGGACCCAGGATACCAACAACGGCTGTCGTAAGGTGAAAATCATGCCCTGCTCCTTCCCGGTGTCCAAGGACCCTTCAATGAAAGGCCTTGATCCCAACCTCAGCCATCAGATGACCAAACGAAAGAGGATGGTCCTCGTCAAAGAGAGGAAAGCAGCCCAGACCCTGAGTGCAATTCTCCTGGCTTTCATCATCACGTGGACCCCTTACAACATCATGGTCCTGGTTTCCACCTTCTGCGACAAGTGTGTCCCAGTCACCCTGTGGCACTTGGGCTACTGGCTGTGTTATGTCAATAGCACTGTCAACCCCATTTGCTATGCCCTCTGCAACAGAACCTTCAGGAAGACTTTTAAGATGCTGCTTCTCTGCCGATGGAAAAAGAAAAAAGTGGAAGAGAAATTGTACTGGCAGGGGAACAGCAAGCTCCCCTGAAAAGTAACGACTCCCCTCAAAAGAATGACCAAGGTCAAGGTCCTCTGAGGACGGGTGAGCTGATTCTGCTTTACTTTTCAAAAAGACCTTTTGAGTCCCTGAGGACATGGGAAGCCTCGAGGTCCGTCGCCAGAAGGAAAGAGTCACAGCTGCCACAGTTACTGCCATATTGAATGATTCTTATCCATGACCAGGGTCGCCTGATGCTGCTGGAGTGTTTGCCACCAAAGTAAAGAGACAGACTCATGACCCTTCACAGGAGGAGGAGCAGTTGGTCACAGCAAACAACAACTGAGGGAGCTCCTGTCCAACCTGTGGGCAACAGCAGGACCGGTGGAAACCTGTCACAGAGTTTTGTGCAGTATGTATGTGTCTGTGAAGTTGTCTCATTTCAGTGAGAACGAGGAGAATGTAAGTCAGTGTCACCTGTTAACAAGAGTGATATTCAACTGGCTTCTAAGATTCTATTTCTTTATGAACTGATCAGTATTTATTACGCAGCTATTATGTGTTCTGTACTGTGGTATGTTTCCCTGTCCCTACATCTGAGCAAAGTTCTTGCTCTTCCTTTTCACAACTGATGCCAATTCCTGGTACCCACTGAGGCCAGGCTGGTCCCCACAGAACCACCCTTCCTCTCAGAGTCCTGGGTCTGAAAGGACACTGGAACCTGATCACACCCAGTCCTACAGAGAAGCCTCTATTCTGCTAATAAAGGTAATCAGGTCTCCACAGTCATTTATTTTGTTTTTACCAGTGGGGATTTTTTCCTTTATGTAAACAAATATTATGTATTGTAGTTTGTGCCCTTTGAACCCATTTATTTATGCTCTGTCCTCAGGAAGACTAATTGTATGACAGCTCTTCACTGGGTAAAGACCTTCTCCAGTCTGTTTAATCATGGTTCTCTTAAATTATTTTCAGAGGTCTTACTTTCTAATCTCTTCACAAGGCAAACCTGAGGCAAAATGTGCAAAACAAATCTGGTTTCGCTCCATGCTTTTGAACTTCTTCCAGGCCCTTTTGCAGGCCCTCATCCAGACCCTCAATTCACACCCAGGCACAAGCAGGTCACTTTGCTGCCTCCAGCCAGAAATGCTATTTAGAGGGACAGCAGGGGAAACGGTCTTTCAAAAAAAAATAGGTCCTCCAAATCATGGCTCAGAAATGACTTACTGGGCTTCCCTGGTGGCACAGTGGTTAAGAATCCGCCTACCAATGCAGGGGACATGGGTTTGAGTCCTGGTCTGGGAAGATCCCACATGCCGCGGAGCAACTAAGCCCGTGTGCCACAACTACTGAGCCTGCGCTCTAGAGTCCGCGAGCCACAACTGCTGAGCCTGCGCACCTAGAGCCCGTGCTCCACAAGAGAAACCACCATAATGAGAAGCCCGTGCACCGCAACGAAGAGTAGCACAAGCTCACCTCAACTAGAGAAAGCCTGTGGGCGGCAACAAAGACCCAATGCAGACAAAAATAAATAAATAAATACATTTATTTTTTTAAAAAAACGACTTACTTAGTCATTCCTCTCCAAATTCACAAAAATGAGAAGCCCAGAAAAATACAGTTGAGGTCCAGTAATGCTGGCTATGGTCATTAAAAATGATCATGTTTTCTTTAAAAACAAAATGTAGGCCATAATAATGTATAAAAATAAAAGTTATCAACATACATTTAAATATCAGGATTATCCAAAAACCAAATTTTAACTGAAATCTCTGCATATATAAACAGACCAAATCTAAGAGGTTTCTTTGATAATTCTGAAAATAAACCAATGTGCAAGAAATCAAAACAATACAATAATGCATAAAATTAATGAACAGTCCACAAAGAAAGCAGCAGTATAGCATACAACAAGGATTTTAAAGATGAAATACTCCTGTCAGACAGAAACTCATTATTTAACCTGTTAATTACATCTACAGTTGTATATAAAAATCTCTGGACTTCTTTTCACCTAATGTGGGCCAGTTCTTTTTCAGCCTCGTTTGCTAAAGGGATGTAAAAATAGCTGGTTTAGTTGTCCTGGGAATTTGGTACGTACCTGAGTATAGGAGAGTTTCAAGCTTTCCGCTGAAGAGTGAATTGGCCTCTTCTACAGAGTACCAAGGACGCTTCAGGGAAGTGGAAACCCAGGCCTCTCCAGCCCTGTAGGGACTTGATGTTGAGATGGAACATCTTTGAAGCAGTGTAGCTGCTGAGGCTTTATGAAGGGCAGGTTGACACCCACCAAGAATTTGGTAGAGAATATTAACTGGCTCAATTCCCCAAGACAGAGACTCCCAGGTCTACAAGATGCCAACAGGATGTGGCTTCATAAGCTCTGGATAAACAGTTGATTCTTTGAGTTTAAGGCTTTGACAAAAGTGAAAATCCCTCCAAGAGAATAGCACTTTGAGCTCACTCACTGTTCACAGTAGACAGAGATACAACCTAATTCAAACAAAAGAACACAGAACTGAGGGGGTGGGCTGGTGGAGGCACACTTTTCTCATTCCACAGCTGCCTAGAACTAGGACTTTTTTGTCTTTTGTGAAATTCATTGAGAGGCCCATGCCTCCTACATCACGGGCTTTGGGGGGCAACCAGTTATGAAGACTACCTATGCCCCTTGACAAAGACAAAAAGAATGCCCCGAACTACTAGGGGAAAGGAGACGTCTTTAGAATAGGGCCTTGGTGGGGTCCTCAGAATGAACAGATCCAACTGTAAACTACAGGGACCTGATGGGTGGATGGGTAGGGTGTGGACTGACTTTGGATCTTAGGCCTTCTTATGCCCCGTCTCCAAAGCTCTCTTCGTGGTACACTACGTGCAGCTTTGATTAGTGGCCTGTTGGATACTGCTATGTTGCTAACATTGTGGTTTGTTTCTCCTTGCTGTGAATTTGATGGCTTGTCGAGGAATCTGTTTTCAGTACAATGTTTGGTTAAAGCATTTTGTCAGTATTCCTGGTCTCTGCTTTGCTCCTCTGGTGAATGTCTTTTGAG
Organism: Leucopleurus acutus; assembly: GCF_964270905.1. Lineage (NCBI taxonomy): Eukaryota > Metazoa > Chordata > Mammalia > Artiodactyla > Delphinidae > Leucopleurus > Leucopleurus acutus. Next base: position 76,305,404 of record NC_139142.1, on the reverse strand, counting down.
GGTGATGCTGATGTTTGGCTCTTTGTCGTTGTGAAATCTGTACCTAATCTCTGGAGAGAAAAATCCCATTGTCTACTGTAAATACTGGAATCACAGCAAAGGATGTGGGGACTGGACTGCTTTTCTGTATCATACTAGCATTGTTCTAGATATTAAAGAAATTTAACCACACAGTAGTCCAACGCCAAGTGTTTAAATAAGAAAATCGTCTTGGGGCTTCCCTGGTGGCGCAGTGGTTGAGAGTCCGCCTGCTGATGCAGGGGACGCAGGTTCGTGACCTGGTCCGGGAGGATCCCACGTGCCGCGGAGCGGCTGGGCCCGTGAGCCATGGCCGCTGAGCCTGCGCGTCCGGAGCCTGTGCTCCGCAACGGGAGCGGCCACAGCAGTGAGAGGCCCGCGTACCGCAAAAAAAAAAAAAAGAAAGAAAATCGTCTTGGGCTTCCCTGGTGGCACCGTGGTTAAGCATCTGCCTGCCAATGCAGGGGACACGGGTTTGAGCCCTGGTCCAGGAAGATCCCACATGCCATGAAACAACAAAGCCCGTGCGCCACAACTACTGAGCCTGTGCTCTAGAGCCTGCAAGCCACAACTACTGAGCCCATGTGCCACAACTACTGAAGCCTGCGCGCCTAGAGCCCATGCTCTTGCAACAAGAGAAGCCACCTCAATGGGAAGCCCGCGCACTGCAACCAAGAGTAGCCCCCGCTCACCGCAACTAGAGAAAGGCTCCATGCAGCAATGAGGACCCAATGCAGCCAAAAATGAATAAATTAAATAAATAAATTTGAAAAAAAAAAAAGAAAGAAAATGGTCTCAGTGAGCTTGACAGATCCACCTATGTTACAGATTCCACACACATTCGCATTGCCTGGCCTTTTAAGGGGGTAGGGGTTGATACACAATGTAGATACATGTCCCTCTTGCCACCTTTGTGATTTTCCCCTTTCCTCTCAGTTACCAAATGACCAAATTAAGATGAAATAATGATGACAAGATTCCTGTGGCTAAAATGATCCCATCACCCTCCAGGACGAGGGAGGTGAGGCAGACCTCAATCCAGGGCACGTTAGCCAATACAGACCCTGCAACGAACCAGAACAGCAGCATTTCTTCTCCAACTGCTCGAAGAGCTGGTGCCCCAGTCATTTCATTCCCATTGTAAGGGATACTAATTCCCATCTCCCCCCACTCATATCACCAGTAAAGTTTGAGATTATGTAATTCTTTCCGATAAGAGCCCCAGATTGAGAGTGAGGAGGAAGGGAAATACGTTTTTTAAGCATCCAGAAAGGAACCAGAAGAAAAATTATTTAAAACATACAACTTTTTTGGGGGGGGAGGATAATCTTAAACTTAGAAAAAAAGCTGCAATAATAGTACAGAGAACTCTGATATCCTTCTCCCACATTCCCCAGTTGTTAACATTTTGCCACATTTGTGCTGTGTGTGTGTGTGTACACATTTTTTTTTTTTTCTCAACCGTTTGGAGTAAGTTGCAGACATCACATCCACTGACCTCTAAATACTCCAGTGGGTATTTCTTAAGAACAAGGAAATTATCTTACATTACCACAATACAAATACAAAATCAGGAAATTCAACATTGCAGTAATATTATTATGTGAATCATAATTACATAATACAGTCCATACTCAACTTTTACCAGTTGTTCAAACAATGTTCATTATAAGAATTTCTTTTCCAGTTAGGATCTAATCCAGGACCACACACTGCATTTAGTTTTCATGTTTCTTGGACTCTTTTAATTTGGAAAAGGTCTTCAGCTTTCTTTCGTCTTTTATGATATGGTCATTTCTTTAGCGTACATTCAATCCAATTTTTAAAAAAGAATTTCCAGGGACTTCCCTGGTGGTCCAGTGGTAAAGAATCTGCCTTCCAATGCAGGCGATTCAGGTTCGATCCCTGGTCGGGGAGCTAGGTTCCCACACGTCACGGGGCAGCTAAGCCCTCGCACCACAACTACTGAGCTCCCGTGCCGCAAACTACAGAGCCCACGCGCTCTGGAGCCCACACGCCACAACTACAGAGCTCAAGCGCCCTTAAGCATGCACGCCACAAATAAAGAAGAGAAAAAAAGCCACACGCCACAACTAGAGAGAAGCCCGTGCACCACAACAAAGATCCCGCATGCCGCAACTAAGACCCAACACAGCCCCCCAAATTAATTAATTAATTAAAGGGTTAGTTTAAAAAAAAAATGAATTTCCATCAGTATGCGGTTGTCTGATGTTTCACATCAGATTCAGTTTGTTTGTTTTGATTTGGGCAGGAATGTCACAAATGTGATATTGTGTCCTCAGTGCCTCACATTAGCAAGACATGATGTTTTATCCCAGTAGTGGTGACGCTAACATGGATCGCTTGGTTAAAGTGTACCTTCCATCCACCCCTCCACGTTTCTCCACTATAAATTTACTATTTTTCCCTCTGCAACTAATAATTTTGAGAAAGAGATTTTAAGCCTCTATAAATGTCCTATGGGTCATCAGGTTTTCACTCAATAATTGTAGCATATCTTTATTATTCTCATCAAGTTATTCCTATGATGATTGCCAAGTGGTTGGCATTCCACTGTAAGGAAGACTTGTTCCCTCTTTATTATCTATTTATTTACTTATTTATTACTATTATAGACTCACAAACTCATAATAATTGGTTAAAACCCATTACTGTCATTATTTCAATGTTAAAATTGTCACTAATTTATGCAGTAAGAGCCCCTTCAAGATGATTCCTGTGACCCTTTGACGTAGTTCAAACATTTGTTGAGCACTCCCTTAATTTCTGGTACAAGAAGATATTCCAGGCTCATCTTCACTCTCCCCACCCCAACCCAAGAATCAGCCATTTCTTCAAGGAGCCCTGGTTTCATTAAGTAGAGAATGGTACCTGACTCAGTTCTAGAATCAGGATGTATTCATTGCTATTAGGCCCTTTCAGTGGATGGAACTAAAAAATATGTATATGTGTATACTTACTAAAAAAAATGAGTTTATATTGACATCTGCAATTCAAACAACAGGGGCTTCCCTGGTGGCGCAGTGGTTAAGAATCCGCCTGCCAATGCTGGGGACACAGGTTCAAGCCCTGGTCCGGGAAGATCCCACACGCCATGGAGCAACTAAGCCCACACACCACAACTACTGAGCCTGTGCTCTAGAGCCCATGAACCACAACTGCTAAGCCCATGCACCACAACTACTGAAGTCCGCGTGCGTAGAGCCCGTGCTCCGCAACAAGATAAGCCACCACGATGAGAAGCTTATGCACCACAACGAAGAGTAACCCCGCTCGCCTCAACTAGAAAAAGCCCATGCACAGCAACGAGGACCCAATGCAGCCAAAAATAAATACATTTATTTTTTTTAAATGTTAAAAAAAAAAATCAGTAACCCTTGTTTCATTTTTACTCACAGTCATTTTGTTTTTGTTTTTCTTTCCTCTATTTTTCACTGGCACCACCTTCTCCAAATGCCCCAAATCTTTGTACCCTCTTTCCTTCACCATCTTCTTAGATCCAAGAACCACCATCCAGGCAACCTGACTACTCCTTTGTTTGGTTACTCATTTGTTCAGCAGATAGTTATTTATCTCTGTGGGAACCATGTGACTTCAGAGGGGAATGAGACACTGTCCCAGCCTCCAAGAACACAGACTAACAGAACAAGCGACAGGACAACAGTACGAAGAGAATCACTCCAGTGATGGCTGGAGGCGTCCAGCTCTCCTCCTCCCCAAGCACAAACATTTCCCTTCTCTAGGCCTCTTTTTTTCCCTGCTCTTTGGCAGAAGGGGAAACTAGCACCAAAATCTGAACTGCAGAGGGTAGAACCCTTATATGATTGAAAAGAGAAAGTGAGTGAAGAGTAATAAGATGAATGTGGATTATATCCAACATTCCACTTAGAAGCTCTCACAAGCAATCCTCTGGTCTTTTTTTTATCCAGTTTGGTTCCCAGGCCTTTCAGAAAGGAGTCTTGCCCTGTCAGGATACAGCCTAACCTTCCTATTCCATAATCCAATCCCTTCTCAAGGTAGAGGTCAGGTAGGAATGCAGAAATTGGAGAAGTTGTCAGTAGGATTCTGCAAGGACACTTTCAAAATCAAATACATACAATCACACACATATTTACATACATAAAACTTGAAGCAGTGAGGGGCTTCCCTGGTGGCGCAGTGGTTGAGAGTCCGCCTGCTGATGCAGGGGACAGGAGTTCGTGTCCTGGTCCGGGAGGATCCCACATGCCGCGGAGTGGCTGGGCCCGTGAGCCATGGCCGCTGAGCCTGCGCGTCCGGAGCCTGTGCTCCGCAACGGGAGAGGCCACAACGGTGAGAGGCCCGCGTACCGCAAAAAAAAAAAAAAAAAAAAAAAGACACAAAACTTGAAGCAGTGAGGATGGAAAAGAGCCTCAAGCAGTTGGTTCAGAGTGGGAGGGCTGAGAGCCTACCAGGAGCTCAGAGTCCTTCGAGATGCCTTGAAGAAGAGCAGGAACTTCCTTCCCAACCAATCCCCACCAGCCCCAAAGAAGATGAAGGGAAAGAGAAGCTGCTTTACGTCACAGACATCTGCTGGGCCACATCATTTAAAGATGTGAGGTTGGGCCGGAGAGCAAGTCAGGAGGGAAGGCAAAGCTTGTTTTTCTTCCATTAACATATTATCTCAAAGGTTTTGGGTACCTGAGGTTTCTACTAAAGACTCTAGGCTTTGGGGCAGTGATTTTCATATACCACAGTTAGTTTAGAGACTGGTTAACAGTAGTCAGTCACACCAGGTGACCATGGAACGCCATACACAGGATTTTCCCTTACCGTTTGTCCTGAGAGGAGCGAGGTGTGTCCTCGAGAAGATAAGGCGAAGTCAGGCCTGCAAGGCCTCCAGGCAGCCTCTGCCTACCTGTCCAGGCCTTCTCCTCTCCCCTCTTCCAGAAGTGGTCCAGCTATACGGCTCTCTCAGTTCCTTCAGGGGCCGACCTCCCTCCCACCTCAGCTCACACTGGGAAGCCCCTCATTCTCATCCCTTCTCAGCCTCAGCCTAGTTTATTCCTATGTAGTCTTTCGTCTTACCTCACAGGTCACTTTCTCAGCAAAGTGGTCCTACATTGGCCCTCTACCCTCTCATCCAGATTCCCATGTTATGAGCTTTTATGGCACCCAGGACTTTTCCGTGGAGCACCTATCAAGGTTTTCATTACATATATTTGTTTGGTTATTCATGTCTATTTCTCCCACTAAACTCTAAGCTCTGAAGCCAGAGTCATGCTATTTTGCTCATCATTGTGCCCCCTCACCTAACAGCCTTTGGCACATTCAAGAGTATAGGTGCTTCACAATGTAGTCTTTACTAAACAGTAAGTGCATACCTGAGATAAGCGATGGTTGCAAGGTAAGATTCCTGGGTTTTGTGGGCTTTTTCTAGCATGGTTAGTATCTTTGTGCTTCCCTGAGAAGTAGCTTAATTCACCACGAGTCTCTGATCTCCATTTTTGTCTGATTTGAGTTGGGATCCCTAAAAATGATGAAGCTGTATGTGGCAGCCACCCAGAACTGTTATAGTGGAGAAATTAAGACTCTTCCCACCCTTCCTTGAGAACAGGACTGTTGTATTACTAGTGCTTTCCAGTCCAGGTAGCTTAGAGTCCAGAGAGGAAAGTCAGAGAAGTAAACAGGTAATCCAATAAAATGAAATTCTATAACGGTGTAAGCACAGGCACGAAAGGGGACAAAAAAGAGGCTCTTATCCAAGCCTTTGGGGCATCTGGAAGATTTTTGTCAAAGGTGATTTCTACACTAAGTCCTGAAGAAAATGTAAGAGGTAGACAAGGGAAAGGGATGGGGGTGGGGTAGAGAGTTGAGAGGAAGAAATAATCAAAAAGGTCCAGAGGTGAGCAAACATATAGAACTTAAGAGTGGGGAAATGAGGAAAACTCAAGATGTAAGTGCGATCAAAGTGGCAAGAAGTGAATCTGGAGGGACCATGGTCAGGGTCCCATATTTTGAAGTCTATGGAGAGTCTACAAAGGGTTTTTAATAAGGGAATGACCCTATCGGATTTGCCTTTTAGAAAGATCTTTAGGTTTACAGTATCTGAAACCCTAGGCACCAGACATTAGGACTAGAACTGCTTTGCCTTGGAAGTCAGTTTCTCTTGACTACACCACCCCTTCTGAGGAGTGTTTGGAAGGAGAGAGGCAAGTCCCCAGATCATGCCAACAGCTGTAGGCAGAGGGTGGGCAAGTGAATAGATGTATGGCTATGTGTTGATCATGGGTATGTGAATGTTTAGTTTTTTTAGTTTAGCTTATGAGAGAAGCACTGTAGGAAGTAGTTAACAGGACTTGCTCTAGGTTACCAGCAGGTGAGCTTGGGAAAATTTTAACCTCTGTTTCCTCATCTGAAAAGTAAGAATATTAATAATTATGAGGGGTGGGATAGGGAGGGTGGGAGGGAGGGAGACGCAACAGGGAAGACATATGGGAACATATGTTTATGTATGACTGATTCACTTTGTTATAAAGCAGAAACTAACACACCATTGTAAAGCAATTATACCCCAATAAAGATGTTAAAAAAAAATAATTATGAGCTTTCACTGAGCACTTATATGAATAGGGTTAGTATTAATATTAAGGGGGATGATAATACATGTAAAGTGTTCTAAACAGTTCTACTTATGAAGTAGATATTTCCCCCATTTTACAGCTGAACCTTTGATCCATTTTTCTCATGATGAAACTGAGGCTCAGAAAGGTTTCTTTCCCAAGATCATACAATTAGTAAGTGATGGAGCCAGGACATGTATTCACCCAATTTCTCCCTTAACTTAGAAAGTTCCTTCTGAACCATTCATTCAAGATGGATATGGAGGCAACACAGCCAATTTTGCATTGACTGAGGGAAAAGAGAAGGCTTTCAGCAGGTTGGAGATGATTTTGGTCAGTTCTGGATAAGTGCATAAGTTAGGACACTGGGTTCAAGTGATAGACACCTACTGGAACTAGCTTTAGTAAAACACATAAACACTATACTAGAGGATATACCAGTGCTCCGTGGAACGCAAGGGCAAGAACGCAGCGACCTCAGGAAAGGATTTGAACGAAGGTACAGTTCTCAGATTTCATCTTCCACTTCAGCTTGGAACCTGTTTTCTCCTTTTCTGTAGTGTACATGGTAGAATAAAGAGCCATGAACATCTTGCAAGTTTATATGTTGCAATCTACTCGTTTAGTCCCTGAGTTTTCATTTTAAATTCCCCAGGAACAGCCTTTGGCCTAACCTGGATGAGATGCCCATAAAAGCAGAGCCGCACAGCACAAACACGGTTGCTGGGACAACATCTTTGCACCCCCTTCTCAGGGGAGAACCAGTTACAGGGGTAAGCTGGGCGACAGCTCAACAGATGTACATTAAAGGAAGGAAGGCTCTCATTGCCAGAGTTTAGATTTTCCTCTGCCCTTCCCCACTTTCCAATTGTGTTAATATATCTCATTTTCTCCTCCATAAAGATTCAATCCTACCATTCCTCACATTCTGGGAATAAAATAATTTACTTTTGGGGATAGAAAGAAATTTGAGAGACCACCAGGTAGGTGCATATATAAACCTCCTAAGAGGTGACTTCTGCCCAATTTTTTAACAACGCCAAGAAAAGTATATCTCACGGTCACTGGCACCTCACAATCTTGTTTACTATGCCGAGAAATTCCTCTTCACAAGAAACTAATTCCTTCTGCTGTATTTAAGTCCATTTCCTTTCTCAGACTTCACAGAGTGGTACACAGCTCATCAGAATTTGCTTTAAAGGGATTATCAAGCCTTTGAAAAATCCCCTCAGCATTCTCCTTACCAAACTAAAAATTACAGCCACTTTAATCCTTCTTAAAGTATATCTAGTTAATATAGTCATGAGGTCAGTAGAATCATTTGTATAGAAAAGTATGAATATTAATCGCTGGCAGCTTTTCTCTAGACCTGCTCTATATATCTTATTATAGAGGCTAAAACTGAACACAGTACTCTCCAAATCAGGATAAATGATAGGTAAGGGGCTAGGCTGGAGATGGTGGGGGAAGGGATTCAAGAGGCTTTCACTGAATCCCTGCACGAATTGCAGCTGAACCTCCATGGACTTGAAAGGTTGTCCAGCAGCTACTTGCTCCACCCATCTCTGCCATACTCTCCTTGTGGGCCAGATTCCTTAGACTGTTGATTCTGCTTACCTGTGGCTCAGGATCAACATACCGCCTTCTCTGATACAGTACCACCCAACTGACTGGCTCAAGTCCCACCCTCAGTCCAACCAGCTGTGGATGGGAAGGCAGGTCCATCCAGGCCTGTGAAGAGACAAGTGCAAAATGAAATTTTTCTTTCTTGTGTATAATGCACAAGATACCGTGACAGCAATGATTGCAAGGAAGCTTTTCTTACATATCTTCTCATGGTCCCTTATGAATCACCTCATAAAACTTTCAGAATGATTCCGTTTCTTAATCTTCATGCCAAATTTTCATGATCACTTAATTCTGAAGATTTTCTAATTTTTTTTTACTACAGTTATTTAGAAATATGCTTTAAAATATCCAAATATATGTAGTAGGAGCCGGATTACTTCGAGTGGGATTACTTTATATATACATGTTTTCCATATGTATATGGAAATTTTTGTTTACTAAGGAGGTACAGATACAAATCTTCAGTCATTACTAGTTCATTAAATTTTAGTGGAATTAAATGCCTTGTCAAAGTTTTCTATTGGAAATGCTGTGCCCAGATAGTTTTTACGGCTCTACCCATTCCTCCTGTTTACCACTTGACATTATTAATTTACTCCTCCCTCTTCTCAGGTTTGCCCAGGCTGGCTCAATGCTATCAGACTGCAGCCGCTGTGAAAAGCTTCAATCCCCTATGCTCCCATGATGAAGCTGTGTTACTGTGGGAAAGGAGATAAGCTAATACATGGTGCTATTTGGGGGAGGGGGGATTTTTATCTAAAATAGCTATTTTAGTATTTCATCATCTTTTTTTCAGGAATATTAAAACAATGTTCATAATTTATAGGCAACATCTGAATTTTGCAAAACCTACCCTCAAGTTCTCCTAAATAATTATAAACATTTGTACCAATTGGATATTCTCATATACTTTTCAAATTAAAAAATAATTGACTGTGACGACAATAATCACACCTAAAATGCTAAGGGGAGAGCACAACTAGGTCCTGCCTCAACATACTCTTTGAACAACACTAAAGGACTGGGTCGCTAGCTTCTATTGTGTTCCCTAATGTTAGTGCTTAGCAGAATTTTTGTTGGGTTAAAATGCAAAATGCATATGTAAACCATCCTAAAAGGTGAACTTTTTGCCCAATTTTTAAAGAACTGATTGTAACCATGCAAAAATATGACTATATTTTTGACCTGGAAGGCAATTCTAAAAAATGAAAATAGTTGTTTTAGTTTTTTCTTTAGGATATTTAATAAAAATATTTTCAATAGATTATTTTTAGTTGAACACTTAAAAAAAACCCCAAACTTTCTGAAAGTTTGAGTAACTATTTAAATGAAAAAGGTCTTCTTTATTATTGACCCCATCAGGACTTCGAAACTCTTCCAGCTACTGAAAAGTATGCTGAATGGTTGCTTCCTCTCTCTTGTCAGAGGAAACATAAGAAAAAAAATGATAACAGACTTTACTACTCTGGGCATGTTAGGTAAAATGCCCATTTTTTTCAAAATGTTAACCAGTCTCGAGATGAGTTCTGAGGATTTGACTCCTAAAAAAATGCTTGGAAACTTGGGAGCTATGGATCCATCCCAGGCACTCAGGGCTTCCTGGCAAGAATGGGCCACAAAGATCTGTTTTGCACAAAGTTACTACTCAGGTTTAATTTAGCAGAACTGAAAAAATTTTAACCACAAAGCTTACATTTAAAAGGAGATACATGTAAACTGAATCTAAGAAATACCCTAAGGAAGAGCAAAACACTTTGTCCTTGAGAGAGGAATAGCAGAAAGAACCCAAGGAAGTTCAAAAACTTGGCACCAATCATATGGTTCTCAAAGGTAGGAAATAATAGTATTGGGTTAAAATTATACTGGAATTTTGGATCTGAAAAGGGATTTACAGGTCTAATCCAAATCCCTCAATTTATAGATGATGAAACTTGAGGCCTGTTTATTCATTCAACAACATTTATTATGTGCCTACATGCTCAATGCTGGAAATACAACAATGAACAAGACAAGACATGGTCCAAAGAGGGAATGTGACTTGCCCAAATTCACTAAGCAAGTTAGCAACTAAACGGGCTGCTTGCACTCAACTCCAAATTGTCTAATAATATACAATCTTTTCTGTACCTGAAAATACACGAAGCATTTGATGAAGGAGCTGTGCAAAGATAAGATTTTCATATACAATTGATGTAATAACATTCTGTAATAAGGTATATGTTTATATTATATTCAGTGTTAAAACCTACATAAAATAACGAGTTCTTTAATTAGCAAATGAAATGGTAATTTCCTTGGAAGTGCTTTCTAATTTCTAGTTTACTACGTATTCCATGTGCAAATTTTGACAATCCAAATTTTGAACTTTTTTAATATGATTTCTGATTGTACAACTATGACTCTTACTATATTCTGGCTGCTTTGAATTCCAACTTTTATGCAATCTGTTTTCTAATATTTTAGTTATTTTCAGTAAATAACTATTTTAAAGGATTCTAACCATTAACCAGTTTACCCACCTTATTCATTCATAGCTTAACCAGCGTGGTAGCTTTAGTGTATGTAATATAATCAGAGATACAGCTTTTAAAATGTCCTGCATTGGAACTTATTTTTTTCTTTTTTCTTTTTTGGCAGCACCACACAGCATGCAGGATTGTAGATTGTAGTTCCCCCACCAGGGATCGAAACCGTGCCCCCTGAAGTGGAAGCCCAGAGTCCTAACCACTGGACCGCAAGTGAATTCCCTTTTTTAAAAAAATATTTATTTATTTTTGGCTGTGTTCGGTCTTCATTGCTGTGCATGGGCTTTCTCTAGTTGTGGCAAGAGGGGGCTACTCTTTGTTGTGGTGTGCAGGCTTCTCATTGCGGTGGCTTCTCTTGTTGCAGAGCACGGGCTCTAGGCACACAGGCTTCAGTAGTTGTGGTGCATGGGCCCTAGAGCACAGGTTCAGTAGTTGTGGCACATGGGCTTAGCTGCTCCGTGGCATGTGGGATCTTCCCGGACCAGGGATCGAACCAGTGCCCCCTGCGTTGGCAGGCAGATTCTTAACCACTGTACCACCAGGGAAGTCCCGAATTCCCTTTGATTTTTTTTTTTTGAACTCATTTCTTTAAAAGAAAACTCATGTACCTCATTTCAAAATGAAAAATGGCACCTATAATAGGATAATAAAAGGGAAAATAAGAGTTTGGAACCAATCTTTTGTTGTTGATTTTTTTTGCTGATTTAATAACCCCAAGAAAGCAACAGGGGAGTTCTCTAACATAGGAGAGGATAGGAGCCCTAATAGAAGCAATACTGCAGCCTCAGCATTCTTTAATTAAAACAATCCAGGGCTTCCCTGGTTTGAGCCCTGGTCCGGGAAGATCCCACATGCTGCAGAGCAACTAAGCCTGTGTGCCACAACTACTGAGCCTGCACTCTAGAGCCCGTGAGCCACAACTACTGGAGCCTGCACACCTAGAGCCTGTGCTCCGCAACAAGAGAAGCCACTGCAATGAGAAGCCCGCGCACCACAACGAAGAGTAGCCCCCGCTCGTGGCAACTAGAGAAAGCCTGCGTGCAGCAACGAAGACACAACGCAGCCAATAAATAAATAAATAAATAAATATTTAAAAGATTGCTAAAAAAAAAAAACCAACCAAAATCCAAAAGAAAAGGTGTTGTAACTTACTGAAATAAAAAGGTTTTGAGACACTCCTGATATATGAGATATCCTGATTGGATATTCCAACACCTCTGAGAATCGATAGTGGGGAAGATGAGGGGATTTATAAGCTACCTCTGCTATACTACCAACATTACAATATGGAGCTCTAAGGTTGATTTTCCATCCTCAGACTCTACAAGGCTCTCCTACTGCTGCACTTCTTTCCCCTGGCCATTCACTCCCTGTTATTATTTGTGCTTCCTCCCTACATAATAAGCTCTACGGAGGACAGGCACTGGATACTATCCATCTCTGTATCTTACCTTGAATCACAGCACATAGCTGATATTCAATAATTGTAAAATGAAACCAGAGATGGTAACCAGAATTTAAAAATTGGTAACACCTATCCTAATTCATAGATCCACACTCTGAAACTAACTGTAATAATAAAAATTAAAACTACATCAGGAACATGTGGTTCTACTTCAAATATCAGGGAATCTTAAATGGCAGGGCAGGACTAAGAATTTTGAAAGGTCTAGTTACACAAAAACCCACAGTGCATGCTGCTCTAAAAATATCAACCACTTCTTTTTAAACAGGAAAAATCAATTTCAAGCCTCAGATAATGAAAGACAGAAGAAAATTGTCAGAAATAAAGGAAACATTAAGTGGAAAAAAAATGACAAGATAATTTTATCTCTGGATTAAGACTTATTTTAATATACATAATGTATAGTACTTCATATAATTTATTAATGTCATTTTCTATAGGACACTGTAATTAATTCAGTGACATCAATATTGACCTCATACAGACAAAGGATGAAAGCTGGGTTTTCTTGTGTACCAAATACAAAACATGTGCTGAAGAGTTATCACATACAACAGTTATAAGAGATCAACTTTAAGGATGACTCAAGTTTACAGTAGTTGCTTCACACGGTTCTCCCTCAAGACTTGGATGTCACCCAGTGTTGCCATGCTTGTGCAAATGCCATCTCTGGCTTGCCTGACTACCTCCTTTTGCCAGCCCCACTTTTGCCTGTTTTACTGCTGCCACTGCTAGATTTGCCAGATGATTTTGAAGAGAAGAGTCTTGTCATGAACTCAGAAACATCAGGCAATTCATGATTGGAATTCAGCATATTCATTGACTGCTCCATCTCCTGTGGGAAGACAAAGCACAATGATATGAAAGGCACACGTCATTTAACAACACTTCCCTTAAGGAAGGAGGAGAGAAATAGAACAGGTAAAAGGTACTGGTTCTGAGCAATGATGTAATGTCATACCCAACAGCATTTCAGAAACCATGTTTCATGCCTCCTTTATATCGCTAAGCATTTCAATCCTTAGTAAATGTCCGATAAGTGTTGCCTGGGGTTTGATTCGGCTTATATAGCCGAATATATATATATATATATATATATATATATATAAAAGGCATTTTCTCGGATAATGGACATATGTGATCATATTCCTGCCACCTTATTTTGTTTTCTGATCAGAATGCTTTCTTATTGTTTTAACAAGTGTTTTCTTAAACTCATGCTTTTTCTAGATGCATATAACCAGAACATCAATCTTTAACCATGTATCAAGGTATCAGAAAAGTCTGGAAGGTAACTGTAGCATTTCCAAGACTTGATTCTTAAGGGCCTTAGTAGTAAATCTATGAATACTGTATGACTTGGGTGACCTCAGTTACAGCATCTAAAGCAAGCAACACCAATGTTAAAATGTTACAAACAGTCACTGGCAGGACCTAAGGACATGGCACTTTTATTTTGAGGTTCTTGTCCTCCCCCTTACTGAGCCAACAATCTATAAAGTACTGTTCCATTTTTGACAATATTAATGTAATGTCTGCTTCATTTGAATTATATGTGACATTCCAAAAGTGAACTTAAAATTGTATTAGTTCGGACATGAAAAAAATAGCAAATACTCTATTATCTATTACTTTAAATTGAATTTTTGGTTTAATTATTAGCTTGGGCTTTCTCCCCAAATGTAGAATATATACATGAGTTTTCAGGGAGAAAGCACCTTTACAAATATGGCCAGGAAAGAAACATTATGTTAACATGCCCTAGCAATCAAGAATTAAATGTTTATTTTAAATATAACAGGTCTTGAGTCCCCGCAAAAATATATCAACTCCATTTTTGAAGCTGTTCAATTCTGAAGCTCTTGAATGAACAACTTTTTACACTGCTTACTACATATGCAAAGCATTTTGCAAGAAATGAATTTTTAATCCAATGTGACTTCTAATGTTTCCTTCTATTGATACCACAGAGAGTTAACTGCCTTAACAGATACAAGGATATAGGATGTACACTTTCTGACCAACACTGAGGCAAAGATGCCAAAATTTAGCAATAATACATTTTGAAACATCATAAAGTTTTCTTTTTTCATGAAGCTTTTTCTGCCATTCCAGCTTGGGATAAGTGTCTTACCTTCTACAGAACTTAATCACCTAGTACCTCAGCAAACATTTTTTATTTATGTATATCTTATTTTTCCATTTAAACCCACACATGCGCACATACACACAAACACTATCCTCTGATGGCAAGAAGAGTGCTTTATAAATCCATTCTACTTCCTACATTTAACTGGACTATGAGCTTGTTGACAACAGGGAGGACATATAATCCATTTTTGTATCCCCTGTATCCAGAACCTAAAAATTGATTAATAAATGTTTATTCAGTGATGAATAAAGTGTAAATACATATATATTAAATACAACAGAAAAACCCGGAATTCAGGAGATATTTGTTGATGGTTTTTGGGTGGAAGAATAGATAATTTTTTTTCTTTTAATTCTGAAGATTTTATACGGAAGCAAATATTTAAAAGAGACAAAGTGGTGGCACTAAAAATTTGAAGCATCTTACTTGGGAACTCCTCTCCCCTTTGCCAAACAGTATGATCTTGTGGTAGAGAGTTTGAAAACCACTATTCTATTTTTCTCCCTTGGTCTATCCGAATTTCTTCTGTGTGTCTGAACACATAAACTAAATGTGTACTTTGAAGAGTTTTGTAAAGTAAAGATAGATTGTAAGAAGCTACCATTTTGCGAAATATTTGGATTAGGTATACCAGAATTATTATGCTTTTCAACTATTAAACAAGCGAGGTGCAAAGAGGCAAGTACTAAGCAGAATGTTTTAACTATATGAAAAGATCCAGGCTTTTATCAGGCAGAACCAACTGAATTTATCTGGTCCAGTGGAAACAATTAATTAAATGCCAGGAACATAATGCTGTATCAACACAACCTGTAGATGAATTTGGCTTGGTAATTAGGATAAGGCTGAACAAACCCAAGCCATTCAGCCACAACGGACAGACCAGGCATCAGAACATTGTTCAGTCATCTTACCCGCCTCATGTCAGGATCACTTGTGTTGACCACTTTGGGCAGAAGCACAAATATCAATAATGGAAGAACCATCATCATAACCTGTGAAAGAAAAAAATTCAGAAAATGTTTTTCCTACTTAACTGCAGAACAAAATCTGCACTTAACAACCAATGATGGAATTAAATATTGTAAACAGAATAAAACTAGCAGCCACCACTTCAATTCTACTGAACAAGCCCTGGTGACAGCAAGGTGCCCCTCAGTATCTGACTGTTGTAATATAAGAGTCTTACCTATAAGTGTGTGGACTTTATATAGACACCTTGCTTCACGTCTGTGCTACCTATCATTTTGCAGAGTTTAGAGTTTTATCTAACACAAATAGTTTGCAAACTGAACTATTCATTCACTTTCTTCAGTCTGCAGTCTGGCATTGAGATTGGTGATCCTGATGGCCAGTTGGATCCACAAGTCTTTCCAGATGACTTGTGGTTCTTGGAGAAAACACCACATCTCCCCTCTAATGTACAATATACCACTAGGCAACTACTATAGCAGACAAGTTTTAAAAAATGACCTAGGAGCTTCTACCACTGCATGTTCCCATGGAATTTCAGAAATGAGAACATGGAAGATATTTCTCAATTAGCTTTGGAGTCTCATTGCTAACTTCACCCATCCACTCTACCCTCCTGCCTCTTTATGCCTAACTGCAGATTCCAGGTACTAATTTATTCCTCTCAAAGGAGGTACAGCCTGAAACGTCCCTATTTGTGTTCTAAATAGCTATCAGCAAGAAATATGATCAACATTTAGATAATTCTAAGGTAATAATTCAACTTTCAAAAACAGCAAAGAAAAAAAAGTCAAGCTGTTTCTAAATATGCTATTAGTATTTTATATTAGTGGACACCATAAAATCGTTTCATGAAAATACCAAGTACTTAAATTACTACAGAATAACTTCTCTGTTCATAACACATTAAAAAAAAAAGCCTTTGTAAAAACCTTACTTGTGCCATCAAGAGGGGAAATTTATTAACTGATGGCACATTCACCAATGGACTAATATTCAGGTAGTATGAAGGATGAGATAGCTAGCTCCATGTGTGACTTACCACATACTCTTACTCTATTTTAATTTTAAACGTAAGTACTTATCTAATTTCTGCTGCACATTTCAATGTCAAATCTACTGTGCCATTCTCACTACTATCTTTTTCATTATGTATTCCCAAAGCTACTATTTTCATGAAATTCATGAACTGTTCACAGTAATCCTTTGATCCAACAATCTGACTCTAGCTTTCCTGTCACAGGGGTTAGAACTTTTCAACTGCCTGGAAACAAATTACAGATTAGTAAAGATACTTTATTGTAGCCTGATACATACCATTGGGTTCATCAGAAAGTCTGTCCAGCCCCAAGATTCCCTTTTAATAAAGTAAGAAGGTGGGCCTGAAGATTTCATTTGGAGAGGATAGGGCAGTCTGACCACTTCTGATGTTTTGATGTAATTCACATATCTCGCTCTGATAAAGCAACATGAAAAAAGCATCAGTAATCCTACTAAAAGCATTACTAGTTAAAAGAAATGCTTATAATATATTAGCAATGCCTTATAATTACCTTTAGCTTTTTCCAAAATGCTTTGGCATCTAAACTTTTGATCTTGAAAATCTGATCAAAGTAGCTTTATCTGTATGTCTAAAATACTTAGCAAAATGTAGAGGGAGAACACTAGATTTGGAATCAAGAGACCTAGTTTCTAGCTATAGCTCTGTTATTACCTAGGCCTGTGGTCTTAAGTTCTTAACTTTTCTGGTTATATCAGAAGTTCCCCTGGAATTCTTCTAGCTCTAAAGCTCTTTGATTCTATTTAATAATAAATTTATTTTGTTATAAATATACAAAAATGCTGGAATTTTTTTGATTGTCTGAAACATGCACCTAATTTTAAAGGGTATTTTGCAAGAAAAACTTAATGATTTAAGAAAGTCCTGCAACAGTGCCATAGGTAACATTACATTTTTACCAGACATGCCAGTAATTTTAATCAGCCATGTTCAGACATATTCCAGTTTACTTTTTGAAAATTGCCTCCCCTATTTTTTCTATCA
Source organism: Leucopleurus acutus (assembly GCF_964270905.1). Classification (NCBI taxonomy): domain Eukaryota; kingdom Metazoa; phylum Chordata; class Mammalia; order Artiodactyla; family Delphinidae; genus Leucopleurus; species Leucopleurus acutus. The sequence continues at coordinate 76,287,997 of NC_139142.1, read as the reverse complement.
TTTCCTTCTGGAACTTCTATTAGACACATGTTAGACCTTTTCATTCTTTACTCCACATCTTGTTAAATTCTCACTTTCACAGTGTCCTTTCCTTTATCTGTATTGCTTTCTGTGTAATTTTTCTGATCTGTCTTCCAGCTCATCAAACCTCTGTTTAGTTGCTTAGCACATCCACTGAGTTTTGTATTCCAAAGCATATACTGAGTGTAAAAGTTCAATTTTATTCTTTTTTCAAATATCTATGGCTTATTTTGATATTATAGTAAAAGCATTTCATTTGTTTAAAGCATTTTAAATATACTTTAAACAATTTTATAGTCTATATCCAATAAGCCTACTAACTAGAGTTCTCAGAGGTCTGATTCATCTGCTGACTCCACGTACATTGTTTTCTTGGGTATTTTATAAGTTAAGTAGACTTTATTTTTGCATGGGACTGGGACAGAGAGTTATGCATTTGTCTCTGCCAGGAGTGGGGGATTACGACCAGGGGCCATCTTATTAATTGTTCAGATTGGAAGTTTCTAGATCATGCAAGAACAAATTCACATCCAAATTTCAATGAGGGTGTGGCTATCAATTTTCAGGATTGATTTTTCCCTCCAAAAGCCAGGGAATCTGATCTTTTGGATTTCAGGCCAAGGGTCAAAGGGGGAACCAAGTCTTAGATCTAATTCTGACTCCAAGCATGCCCAAGACTTGCCTCCCACCTACACACTGCTAATAAAATCTAAGGCTTTTGGTGAGAGAATAACAAAACCCCCAGGTAGGAAAGTAGTTTACAGTTTATCCTCTGAGGATTTCCCTTACTTTTTTGGGAGCTATACATTCAAAAGGAAATGTTTATCATGCTTTACCCAGCATTTCTAAAATTTTTCATTCTGACAAAATGTCAGAAATGTAAGTCTCACATATATTTGAAACTAACTTATGCAAAATATTGGTCAAGAATACAAAATATTGGTCAAGAATATTAGTATCTTATATGGATCCCTCTTTGTTCTCTACTCTGTCCTCCCCAATTATTAAAATGATAAGGGCCTTGTTTTTTTTACCTATGCTTCAGGCATCCAATTATCAGGGATGGATCTGAGAACATGAATCCAACTGCTGCAACCAGTCCTTAAATACTAAAGCAGGAAGTACTCTTTACCCAAAGTGAAAAAGCAAATAAAACTTTATATTTAGAAAAATATTTCTAATTGCTTAGACTACTTTATTCAAAATTCAAAGTAAAAAGAATAAATAAAAATAAATTATAGTTTTTAATCGACAAGTATCCCCCTTTAACAACTTTCATTCCCTCCAGTATTCAGTTTTGTTTGTTTTGTTTTTTTGGGCCAGGCCACGCGGCTTGTGGGATCTTAGCTCCCCAACCAGGGATTGAACCCGGGCCCACAGCAATGAAAGTGCAGAGTCCTAACCACTGTACCCCAAGGAACTCCCAGTATTTTCAGTGTTTTTAAAAAACTTTTAAACCTATATAAAGTTCATATGGTAAATCTACAAACCACCCCCATCTCCAAGCTTGCAATTCTAAAATACATAAAAAGTCATGATAAGTCCTTTACAGTTTAGATTTTAACATACTAGAGTTTTATACATATATTTTAAAAAACTTTTATGCCTCTAAAAAGACATGAGAAAGTCAATAGCTAACGTGGTTCAGTTACTTTGAAACAATCCATTTATTACATCAAAAATATTTATAAACATATTTGCAAGGTATTACTGTTAATTCATGCTCCACCTTGCTCTCAATAGCCAATAGCAAGAAATATTAGCATCTGGACAAAGTAGAATATTCTAAGACAATTTAATTTCAAAAATAGAGGGGAAAGTAGTTTGTTTCTAAAGAACGTGTTTTTAGTAGCATCACAGTATTGGTTTCGTAATAATATCAAGAATTTAAATTACCACAGAATAACCATCTCTGTTCACTACACATCCTAAAAGAGGAAAAAGAAAACTCTGTCAACAGGAGCTGACTTCACTCGACTAATATGCAGCTGATATTAAAGGATGACGCAGCTCAATATATGACTCACTATTTTAATTATAGCATATTTACACATTACGCTTTAAAAACTTTCAATGACCAAAAAAAAACAAAGGAAGAGGGAAAGCATTTTAGGAGTAAACACCAACTCAAATATAAATATTACAGTACTAACCGAACATCTCTCTTATGTCAGCTCAATTTGGGGTCTCTACAAATCAACCTAAATATGCTAGGCACATAACGAAAAGGTCAGTAGTAAAATACAGCTCCTCTAACCTCCAAATTATTTTTGCTTTTGCATGACCTCTTCGTTATTACTGCAACATGAAGTAATTCTATGATAGCTCAAACAAAGAAGAGACATTACCATTTAAAATTGTTTGGTATTTGTCAATTACACCTCAATAAAGCAAGCAAGAAAACTGCTTCCTATACTTCCTGGTCAGATTAGACTAAAGAGAGCACTATTGGCATGAGACTAATAACAAATAAATAAATTGGGGTTATAAGAGCATAAGGCTGAATCTGAACACTGTGGACATCTACACAACTGATTCTAACTTCAAATGGGTTTGTGGTATTACAGGATCAGAGCCTGAATTAGTCCAAAATTCTTTTCACCTCGACTTCAAGGCATGCGTTCATCTACTTAGAACTTCTGAAACTTTTCCCTAGTCTTCCAGCCTCTAATACTGTACTTCTCTTTTTTTTATTATGATCCTCACTTTGAAGTAAACTCCATGATGTAATCTACCGTTTTCCAAAGAAATACTAAATTTCCATTGCACACTAAATGTTCCAGACAGGAAAAACTATAGAAATTTCTAGATCAACATACTATCAAATATACTAAGAGGTATCATCAAAATATCCCAATGATGAGTATTTTCAACTTAGAAAATTTAAATTATTTCCGACTTTAATAATCACATTTCAATTAAAACTTTCACAGTGCTTTTGCTCCTATAGTAAGTAACCTTACCTCTTCTCTATATAATCATATTAGGAGCTTTAAAATAAATATTAAGCCAGAACAGGAGAAAGTTCAACTGTACAATATTATCAATGCTCAGATTAGAACAATATAAGGATGTTTTAAATATTTTAAGGAATACCTGTAGTTTAAATAGGAAACTTTCCAACGTTAACTATAAATTCTAAAAGGAATATATATAATGAGGTATTCAGTAGCCTAGCCTTTGGTAAAAATTAAATCAGTTGTCCTCACCTCATTTTGCCTTTTGAAGTGATATCTACTCGGACAGGATCAAACCTGTAAGCTGGAGAAATAACTTCCACTACATAAGATCCAGAAGGTATATCATGAACCACAAAACTCCCATCTGTCCTGGAACAATGAAATTATCATATTTAGTCACTTCTGATCAATAACTTATTCTTTTCTTATGTTTTAAACCATCTGTTAACTCCCAAACCAACACCTCCCAAAATGACAGTCAGAGTAATTAGCAAAAAAAACACCCAAAACTGGCAAGAATTGTCCCACATTTCAGCTTCCATAATTAACACTGCACGAGTTCTGAAAACGCCCCAGACCATTCCACAGAGACATAGAAAGTACTTCTATTCCTTCTGTGAAATAGAGATGACAGGTGACAGGAGCACAGGTCCAATTCTAAAGCCATGTCTTTATTCAAGGGAATGAATAATATATGTCATTCCTACCAGTTTAGGGGTCCAATTCTGCAGATCCCCTCCAACAATTTCTTAATTAAAAATGGCCTTTTTTCCTAGGTTTAATTTGCATTTTGTTTTCTTTCCTTTTTTTCTTTTTTACGGAAAAGGTAATTAAGTACTGTTTGTTCCACTTGTTACAAATAGTTCCCATCTACCTTGGTTACTTCTTTTTGGGTATGTAGAAATTTAAAATGTTTATGTAGTTAAAACCATCCACCTTTTCCTTACTGCTTTCTTCTAAACTTCTAGACTTAGAAAACCACCCCATCAAGAACTGATAATTTCATGTTCACAGACCAAAATTAATTTGTTTTGCTAATGAGAAACTGCCATTCCGAGGAAAAAGAAGTTTCTGTTTCAGGAGAACAAATGGTTCTAAAGGGATTGACTTTATCAGAGATTGCCAGTCTCACAATAATGTTAAAATAATGCTCCTTAAATCATTAGGCTCTTTCACAGTTAAAGGAATAGCTGATTCTGTCACATCCACAATGTTTACTAAAAAGTAAGAGGAGAAAGTTCCTTACTACTTCAAAGTACACACTGAGCCGAAACAGAATCGAAGTGCAAACATCAAGTTAATTTCTTCCTGAGCTGGATGTCTTCTATTTGCCCTTCAGATCATTCTCCACCCATCTCTCCCCACAGCAGGAAGGGAAGAAAATGAGCTTAGTATACTTTTCCCCCCCAGCTCTCTCCGTGAGAGGCCCCTAACTGGCTTTGTCAAGGGACACAGCTCCTTTCAAGGCAGTTCTTTCCTCTTTTCTAGGTTCCAGTAACCTTTACTTCCCCGCCTCCCTTCAGGCTTAGAGGTGACAATAGCCTTGAGGTTGTAAACTCTGGAGTACTGCATAATCTGGTTGTTTCCCTACACCATGACTACCCTGGTTAATCCTTTCATTAAACTTTCCTTGAATTAGTCTAATTATTCAGTTTCTTGATGGGATCCTAACTTAATGAATTTCAAAACATTTTCCTAGGTCCAGAAAAAAGAGAATTAATTCCAGCACAACACAAATAATAGCAGAACTAATGGTGTAAAGAAAAAGCAAATATATTTTTCCTCCTAAGGTAAATATTTTGCTTTAAAAGATAACATAGACATTGTATAATGAAATTTTAAAACTTGGCTTTTAAAATGTACTCTACAATACAATGACCTTGTTGGACCCTGATTTGAAAGAACAATCACATAAAACTATTTCTGAGATAAGTGGGAAAACATAAAAATGGACTGGGTATTAGATGACATTATGGCATTATCATTTCTTTTGTCAAATCCATAACGGTACTGTGGGGTTTTTTTTTAAGCCCTTATCTTTCAGAGATACATAGTAGTGTTTTTACAAGTGAAATTATATTATGTTTAAGATCATCATATTTAAATATTCCAGAAAGAAATTAATGAGGTGCAGAGGAGATATAAAATCAAACAGTAAATTGTGATGGGTTCCTAAGCTATTCTGTTTATTTTAGTGTATGTCTGTAATTTTCCATAAGAAAAAGTTCAAAAAATTATAGTATGTAATCTTACGTATAGTACATAATGCATAGCACATAATTTCAAAAAACTGAAAACTACCTAAGTGCCCCTAAACAGAGGACTAGATAAATAAATTATGGTTTACATACACAGTGATGAGAGCAAGAAGTGGCATGGGAGTCCTCAGTTGAAACTCCCCTGATGTCCATTTAGCCAAGTCCCAAGCCACCTCCAACAAGCATAAACATAGTCAAAATTGCATGTTACTTATGCATAACAGGTACAAGACAAATTACCTATCCCTCTTCCAAAAAGGTTGCCACCATAAGCTCTTCATATTAATTCTCAATTAACCTTCCTACATACAAATGAAATAACATGAAATGGTATCAGAAGCTGCTCACAAAATATTAAATGAAAAAAAGCAGGTTACAAAGCACGGTATATTGTATATTACTATTAAAAACGTAGGTCATAGGATTCCAAAGAGATACAATAAAATGCTAAGGCTTGTTATCTCTACTTTGTTTACATTTTCTTCAATAGACATATCACATATATATTATTTTCAAATAAAAATAATGTTTATTTTAAAAAACTGTATACTGCAGAAGAAAAAAAGAGGTCAAATGGTTAATTATGGCTAATTTTCTAAAGCTTAATGAGTTTTATTATTAAAAGTTCATTTATTACGGTAAAACTTAAAGAATGCCCTAATGCCATATTTGTAATAATATACAGCACTTTAAAAATGATTGTAAGCTTGTCACTATTTATTAATCTGAGGTTGAAATTCTCATTCAAAGGCACCTGGATACTCTGAATATTTCCAAAACAGATTTAGAATTAAATGTCCACACTTAAATTGTCTGGTTTTCAGATACCACTTGCTGGTATACAAACCTACCAGAGAAACGCTTCCTTTACCAAATGAATTTTCAGTTCAAAGTTTCACTTTCCAAGCAGCAATTGAAAGATTTAAAACATTATACTTGTGCCTAGACATCTGAAAAGCAGGCTGCTGCAGAACTGGACTGCTAATAAATCTACCACGTCTTTTAATATAGGCTCAAATCCTATTTCTACTAACAGCTAGAAAGGACAGAAGGGAGTAAGCAAGCACTGTAGAGTCTCACATAAATGACAATAGTGATGTCGCAAATCCCTCGATGAATTCAAGTGTAAAAAAGAAGAACAATCTCACCTCCAGGCAAAAAAGGTGCTTTGATTAGGGACTTCAGGGCCCATTAATTTTAGAAGCAGCAACATTAGCCTCCCAGTCTGTGTCATCACTAAAAGCCCTGTGGGCTTTGAGAATTCTCACTTGCTTAGTATCTTTCTACACAACATGAAGTTACCAAAAGACTGAAATGGATGCAAAAAGGGGCCAGATTCCAGGGAAACCAGATGAGATGCAAAAGAAAGAATTCAGCAAAAGACAAATAAGGGGTCCATCTGTGCCCAGGGCCCAGGAGTGGTCGTCCCCATTCAGGGCCAAAATGGAGTTGAAGATAACCGACTCCACTGCTCCGGCCCTGGGACGAGCGCCAGCCATCCTCATTTCTGAGGTACGGGACCGGGAAGGGGAAGGCGTCGACTGCCTCGCAAGGGTCACCCTCGGACAGCGACGTCGTCAGGTCTTGACACTCAGCTCCACTACGGGGAATTCCCTCCCGGCTCCCAACCCAACCACTTTCGCGCTGCCCTCAGGATGCTCACTTAAGAAAGCCGACGTGCTCCTCTCCGTCTACCAGCACTCGGGCCGCCGAGATCCAGTCCTGGGGCTTCACACCAGGAACAACCGCACGCCCCTCAATCTTGAAGCGATCTCCGATATTGACCCCACTCCCTCCTGAGGCCTCGGAGGTAGCCCCAGACACCTCCGAGCTCTGGGCATCCCTTGAGAGCATCAGCAGAAGGAAGGAAAAGAAGCCCCACACTGCGGCCGCCATGACTGCAGCTCTCGGCGGTTAGGCCGGGAGCCCCGGAAGCCCTCCCCGTCTCTCGCCGTCGCCGTCTCCGCAGGCTGATGTCGTCATCCCTGCGCGCCGGCTTCGGGCACCAGCTGTGGGCTCAAACCCGAGCGCAGGAGTCTTAGCTAATCCACTTGCGTGGCGGAAGAGTTGCGGATACCTCCGCGCGCTCCGGATTGGAGTGCGGTGTGAAGAGTGCCGCTTAAGGGGGCCGCCCACAAGGTGAAAGTGAGGTGTGTGTTGCTGTGGCCGCCGGGGGCTGAGGACCTCACGCGAGTGAAAGATGATTAAAACCGAGAGGAACGAGGATCTTAAGTAGCGTTTGCAAACGAGGCGCCGACTTAGCTAGAAAGAAGTCCGGAAGGGAGCGTTTAAAAAGCTTCTAGATTCCCCAAGACGTATAAGATGAAAAGGCTCCCGCTCGTGTGTTTGAAGGAGATACCACCTCTGCATAGAAAAATAGCTGGAAAAATACGTAAACTGTTTACTAAGGGCTGCGTCTGGTGAAAAGGGAAGGAGTTGGAGGACATTTATCTGCATTTATTTATCTGTAATCCACCATTCGTCCAGTTTTGAATGCTTTACCATGATAACAGATGAGTGGGGGGAACCTGCCAATGTTGATCAAGAGGGCTAAGCCAAGATTTCAGAGAACATCTGCTCCAATCCTTAAATTTCTTGATGATAGAAAGGAAAGTGGCTTGACCAGGGTTTCTGGTGGCCTTAGACATTGCCACTCTTAGAGTTAGCCTCCCAGAGAGGAGTAACCAAAAATTGAAAAAAGATAAAAGAGCCGAGGACTCTGAACCCCTGGCGTGGGGTAGTGACGCAGCCCTCGGGGACCACCCCATACTCTCTTCTGAGCGTCGGCATCTGCTGCTTTAGGGGTACTTTCCCCGAGTCTTCTGAAGATGGCCACTTCTTCACATTTAATCTTTGGAAGGAGGAGGGATGCTCTAAAAAAGATCATGTGCTACAACCCTCCCCATCAACACCAACCGTCAAAACTATGCTAAATTATAAAGTTAAATTTCACTTTTCTAAAATGATACAAATATACAGAAATAGAAATAGCTTCATCCCAAATTTTTCTTATTTTCTTTCACATATTTTTGGTGACACTGCTTTGCTGGTGTCTAAGGCGCATGTTCAGTTTGACTAACAGGTCATCAGTGTTGGTCTTAATACTCCAGGTAGAAGCTGGGAAGTTTACTTTTTCTGTGGGGCAAATGGTGGGAGAGGACCAGCAGCACACAGGAACTGGACCCTCTGTATCCCCATTTCTGCCTTTCTCTTTCTGCCCCTACCTTATAGTCATTCTAATACAAAAGTATCCACTGATTTGACCCCTCAATTGCCAGGCTTATACCTCCGCAGAAGCGTTAGATGGAGGAGAGAAGCCTAAGTAATGTTTTCAGGTGGTGTGAAATTCTGTTATCTCTCGTGTTTTCCAGGTAAACCACAGGAATTGCATAGATATTCAGCTCCAAATTATACAAGAGTTATTCCATAAAGTAGCCCTTGGACTCGTTCCTTATGAAAGAAACTATAATTATAATGAAATATTTTAGAAAGATTTTGTACTGGACTTGCTCTGTTTGCCCAGTCAAATCCACTTTCTACCCTTCACTCTGCATTGTGCCCTGGAAGGCTGGACCTTGAAGGACTGCAAAAGCTTGGTTCCTTTGCCTTCTGAGTGCTTCCAGTTGGGTTCAGCCAATAGGAAGTATGAGTAGGACATCCCTTTCAGTTTCCCTTACCAATGCCCATACTTCCAAGAAAGTTTAATGAAGGGATAATTTACAATCACCATTTAAGTCTTCCATCTATTTCCTCAAAGGTCCTGACCCATGTGGATTTCAGGCAGACCTAGTTATCTTAATTATGGAAAATATTGTTAAAGTGAGAGGTGATCAGTTTATCATTCAGGATTTTTGCTTTCTCTTCTTTTTTGCTCCCTGGCTTCTTCATATCATGGCTACAAGGGGGTGAGCAAGGATAGGGACAGAGACAACACTCAAAAAACCACACAAGGAATTTTTATAAATGTTGGATTATACCAACTGAGGTTGACTCTGGGTTTTACAGGTAATCTTTCTTTTCTTTTTCAAAGAGTTATGTGTCTGATTTTTTGAAATATTTTTATAATCATAAATATATTATAAATATATAAATTATTAAAATATAAAGCTATTTTTAAAAATAAAAGCTAAAATTGCTAAACTATATATAATAGAATTTACTTTGAACTCTTAAAATTTGAATCAGCCAAAAAACAGTTGCCATTCTTATCTAGGGTTTTGATGATCACTTAAAGTGGCATCTTTGGTGATGATTTTGATCTTTTTTCCCCATCTCAGTATTCTGCTTGTCAGCATCTCTCAGTGTCACGGTGCTTTTCAAACTATTCTTCACACTTTGGCTGTCATAGTAGGTTATAAGGTGTGATGACAAAGTAATGGGGATCATACCCTTAGCTGCTTTGCTTATATTTAAGTCAGTGGGTTTATTTTTAAAAATAGAGTAATACTACCTGAATGCTTGGGAAACTTTAGCTGTGCTAATCCCCAAATACCCTGCTACTTACTTTAAGTGATTTTTGCCCTTTGAGTTTTCAAACCTCATTTACTTCAAGTAGATTAGCTAATCTTTTTCACTCAAGTAAACTGGAGCCAATTTAAAAATGCCTATCATCCACTAGGACCCGAGGTTTGGCTTTCTCAAGTTCCCTATGGAAGCCTTCTGAAATGGACTTAGATGGAGTTCAAGAGGCATCTAACTTGCCTTAATGTCCTACAAAAATAAATTACAATGGAAAGATTTCACTTTTCTTGTTTTACCCTAAATTCTCATCCCTTCTACCAAATTCTGTGAAAAAATAAGTAAAATAAAGTAGGGAAGTGTGAAGATACGCTAAACAACTTATAAACATGAGGAGAAAACAATCATCTTTAATATTAAGCAAAGGCAAAGAGGCAAAAATTTAAACATCCCGTGATGTTCTAGCAAAAGTGTTTTGTCAATGCTAAAATATACATCCTGCTAGTTAGTGTATTTGAACAATAGTGAAAATGAAGCCAAAGTGTTAGAATAAAGGTGTTATGTAACACTTACTGCCCTCTGTGCTTTTGGGTTCTTCAGGCCCGGTAGACCCACTTCCCACTGGCTTGTGGCTGCAGTGTAGGAATGTTCAATGCACCACAGGAACCAAGGCTAAGGGATTGGCTCCAAGACCAGTCACAGTACCTGAGAAGTAATGGTAGTTGAACTCTAGGCTCAAACAAGTCATCCCAAAGTCTTCCTGGTGCCTTCTCTGTGTTGCCTGCCTCACGTGCCAGCCCTTACAAAGCAGTAGCCTTCTATTTACATCTGTGCATAATAAGCCTGAAAGTTGGATAGTCTTCATGCCTTGATTTGAGTCTAACTGCCTTTTTAAAAAATAATTGTGGTAAAATACAATAATATAAAAGTTACCATCTTAACCATTTTTTTAAAATATATTTATTTATTTTTGGCCACATTTGGTCTTCGATGCAGTGTGCGGGCTTCTCATTGCAGTGGCTTCTCCTGTTGCGGAGCACGGGCTCTAGGCGCGCAGGCTTCAGTAGCTGTAGCACGTGGGCTCAGTAGTTGTGGCTCACGGACTCTAAAGCACAGGCTCAGTAGTTGTGGTGCATGGGCTTAGTTGCTCCGCGGCATGTGGGATCTTCCTGGACCAGGGCTCGAACCCATGTCCCCTGCATTGGCAGGTGGATTCTTAACCACTTCACTGCCGGAGAAGTCCATCTTAACCATTTTTAAGTGTACAGTTCAGTAGTGTTAAGTGTATTATTTACATTGTTGTACAACCAATCTCCAGAACTTTTTGAACATGCAAAACTGAAACTCTATACCCATCAAATAATTCCCCATTTCCTCCAGGCCCAAGCCTCGGGAACCACCATTCTACCTTCAGTTTCTATGAATTTGACTACTCTAGATAGCTCACGTAAGTGAAATCATACAGTATGTGTCTTTTGTGACTGGTTTATTTTACGTCATATAATGTCCTCAAGGTTCATCCTTATTGTAGTATGTCATAATTTTCTTCCTTTTTAAGACTGAATAATATGCCATTGTATTTATGTACTACATTTCTTTTTAATCCCAACTGTTGATGGACTTTTGGATTGCTTCCACCTTTTAGCTATTGTGAATAGTGGTGCCATGAACATGGGTGTACAAATATGTATTCAAGTCCCTGCTTTCACTTCTTCTGAGTACATACCCAGAAGTAGGATTGATGGATTATATGGTAATTATACGTTTAATTTTTTGAATAAGCACAATACTGTTTTCCCTAGCAGCTGCATCATTTTACATTCCCATTAGCAATGCACAAAAGTTCCAGTTTCTCTGCATCCTCCACAACACTTATTTTCTGTTTTGTTGTTGTTGTTTTAAATAGCCATCCTAGTGGATGAAAAGCAGTATCTCATTGTGGTTTTGATTTGACTAGTGCTATGGTCTGTATGTTAATGTCACCTCAAAATTCATATGTTGAAATCCTAACTCCCAAAGGTGATGGTATTAGGAGGTGGGGCCTTTGGGAGGTGATCTGGCCATGAGGATAGAGCCATCATGAATGGGATTAGTGTACTTACAACGGACACCCCACAGAGATCTCTAACCCTTCCCCCCATGTGAAGACTCAGTGAGAAGATGGCCAATCTATGAACCAGGAAGCAGGACTGCCTCAGAGCAAGACCATGCTGGTGCCTTGATCTTGGACTAACCAGTCTCCAGAACTGTGAGAAATAAATTTCTGTTGTTTATAAGCTACCCAGTCTGTGCAACTTTGTTATAGCGGGACTAAGACAACTAGTGATGTTGAATATCTTTTCAAGTGCTTGTTAGCCATCTGCATATCTTCTCTGGAGAAAAGTTTTTCAAATCCCTTGCCCATTTTTCAAGAGACTTGTTCTTTTGTTGTTGAGTTGTAGGAGTTCTTCATATAACTGGATATTAACTCCTTATCAGATATATGACTTACAAATATTTTCTCCCATTCTATGAGTTCCATTTTCATTCTGTTGATAGTGTCCTTTGATGTCCTAATCCAATGTCATGAAGATTTTCCCTTGTGTTTTCTTCTAAGAGTTTTATTACTGTCTTTTTTGGCCATCTTCCACATTTTCTGGATGATTTCTCTGCTTCTTGTAAAATCTAAACTACTCATTTTTGATGGGTAGAGCTGTTGATTAAGGATTTTTTTTTAAACTCAATTGTATTACTTTTGGAGAAGTCCTCCCTATTAGAATGCAGAATATTTCCTAGGTACAGAGTCTTCTAAAACTGACAGTGCTTCTCAATTTTCCCATGCATACATATCACCTGAGGATTTGTAAAATGCACATTCTGATTAGCAAGTCCTGGGTAGGGCCTAAGTTGCTGTCCTATGGACTACACTTTGAGTAGGAAGGTGTGGGGGAGGGCCATCAAAGTATGGCCCTCTGTTCATGGGTTGTCTATGACAATCTTCCAATTCAGATGCTAAAGTACAAGTTCTTTCTTTAATTCTTATCATGTGACAAGCAGTTCCGTAGAATTTCATATAGCATTAATTGCTATGTTTTGTGAGTTATTAAGAGCCATTAAAATGTGGATCCGTGAGCAACGTTAGCAGAGCATTAGACTTTACGACAGAGCCTTATCATGATTTTAGGGGACCCTAGGCACTCTTGCCTTTGTAGACCCCTTCCTCCATAAAAAAATTTTAAATTCTATTTTATGACTGCATTGGTATAAAGACAGATATAATCCAGGAAGATTCATTATTGTGGAATCATTATTGTTTTGTTTATTTTCTTCTATTTTAAAAGATATTAAGACCTTTGTGGGCTCTTAAGAGTATCCTGGGCCCTAGGCACTGTGTCTACTGTGTCTAATACATGAGTTGGCCTTGGTTTACCATAGATTCTAAATTAGAATTCCATGAGGAAGACTGGCAGCCATACAATACTTGGCAGATTGTTGAGCTCCCACAATTAATGAGCAGAGGCAGATAGTTGGAATTCCTACAATTTTCAGACGGGATGCTGTCTGAAACACATTAGCAGTGCTGTGCGTTCGTCATAATTTTCAATTGTTGCTCATCCTACTTTTTGCTTGTAATAAATTACTGTTAGTACACTTTATCTGTTAGTTTGTGTGGGAATTAACCCTAGAAAGTTTAATGATACAAATCGATATATTTTTGCCTATAATTTTCCAAAAATCAGACTTTAAGATAAGATACATGTTATTATATTTCAAATGTCATTCAGTCCCTTTTTGCTAAACAGGTGTATAGTTTCCCACGGTAAAATTTTCGGTTGTCAGAGCTTGTCCATAAGTTCATATTCTTCTCTCATAAAATAAATACAAGTGACAAAATGGTTTTTCTTGTACTTTGTTTTACATCTGAAGAATCAACTTGAATGTTGAAAATGTCATCAATGATGGTAGGAGTCTAGAGAGAACCAGATGCTAAAAAGGTGGTGGCAAAATATCTTGAATAGGTTGGTTAAAAGTGACAAAAAGAGATCACAATAATTTCAGGAAAGAAGATCCATGATGGAAGGACAAAAGTCTGGACGCATCAGGGGAGATAGAGGAGAATGCTGGCCTCTCACTCTGGCCCCAGGAAAAGGATATTGGAGAAGGGACTGTCTCTTGGACACAGCTAACCTTTACCATAAATTGTAATTGAACTGCAGATTTTCTATGCTAGTATATGCTAATATAGAGTGTTGTTTCCATCTGTGATTAGTCTATTAAAGTTTCTTTCACCCTGGCCAGCCCATCTGAATGGTCTTGCTTATCTCCTAAAATTTGGACTTTATATCCAAGAGTACCTACAGAAGGAAGTCCCAGGAAAATGTCTCTTCCCAACACTGACCTAACTTACTATCTTAGCTTCTACCTGTATTTGACTCTCATTGAATCCAGACCATTAAAAGTTAACATTGGTGGCAACTGCACCACTGGTTAGTGACGCATTCGCTGTTTTTCTCTTGGGCTCCAGATCACGTTCTGGTCTGTGGGAAAGGATGGTGAAAAGGAAACGTATATCTCAAAGAAGGAATGTTAGAATCAGAAGTTCTTGGGCAGTGAGGACACAAACGTTCTTTTTCTTTTGAGCTTCAAAGGAACAAATGAATCATAGGAACTTGATGTACGGTATATTTCTCGTTTAGAAGAGACGTATTAACAACTACCAGGTTTTTAGAAGGTTCTGAACAACTCACAGAGAAAGTAAACAACGTGTTAAACTTTAAATCTGGCTACTACATCTTATATATCATGCTAATGACATTAACATAAAATGGAACACTTAGAATGCTTTAGCAAAATGTAAGATCACATTTCTTTTCCTGTCATATGGGCCTCTATATTTAAATACCCCCAATACAAACTACTATATATAAAATAGATAACCAACAAGGACCTACTGTATAGCACAGAGAACTATACCCATTATTTTGTAATAACCCATATGGGAAAAGAATCTGAAAAATTATATGTATATATATGTGTGTATATATATGTATATGTATATATTTAACTGAATCCCTTTGCGTACACGTAAAACTAACACAACATTGTAAATCAACTATACTTCAATAAATAAATACCCATATATAGAATTACTAAAAGTTATTTTTTAAAAAACCAATATGAATCAATGAATGTAATGAGTCCTATAATTGTAAGTGCAACTCTACAGAAAATAGTCTGACAGATGATGACCTGACCATGGAACAAACACAGTCTCAGAGAGGCATCCTGTGAACTTTCAGAAAATAGCAATCAGGGAGTGACTTTCTTGACCAAAGGTTTTGTTTTGGCTGATTTGATTTGACTAAGAAGTTCTGATAAGGGGGTTAGAACTAGGACCAATGTAGGAAGCCCTAGAGAAATCAATTTCACTTCATTATAGGGAAAATTTTCCTAAGTCAGAACAGGCTGTTCCCAGGAAGAACCAGCTATCTAGCAGAAATAAGCCACTTAGCCACTTGGTGGAGATGCCGTAAAGGAGAATTCAAGTAACATATGGCTGTACACGATGGCTTTAATCTCGGGATTTTGTGATTCTTTATTTGGAGTCTGAACAGTTGTTGTTTTAAACTGCTTGAGATTTTATTAATAGTGGTTACAGGAAATACCTTTCACATACCAAGTGAAAAAGACTCAACACATACAAAACAGAGTGCTAGTTATTATCACTAATAAACAATCAGGAAAAAAGAAAACAGGAAAGAAGAAGAATGAGATGACAATCAGTTCCATTATGATAGGTCATAACATAGACATTGCCAATTAACAATTATTATCTGAATTTAGACAGGATGATGGTTTGGAATTCATGAGTTATAATTTAGCCATTCCCAAACTACTGTGAGGCCCTAAGTAAATTTACAAACCTGAGAATTATCATTCCTAAACAAATCTTCCCACTGTTCACAGACATCAGTGATTTTCAAACTTCTATGTGTGTCAGAATCACTTGGGAAGCCTTTTAAACAACAGATGCCTAGTCCCTACCCACAGAGACTCTGACTTAGTGGGTCTGGGATGGGACCCTGGGTATTTTCACGTTTACAAGCTCCCCAGGTGATTCTGATGCACCTCAAGTTTGAGAGCTGCTGACCTATCTCAGGAGAAAGCATTTGCATTAAATAAGTAGTCTAGTAAAGCTCTTAGACAACAAAGTATAATATAAATGCTGAGCTTTATTCTTTTAAGCAGAATGCTTCCTATGCAGCTATTAATTATTAGCAAATTTCCAGAAGCAGAAATTATTATGTCCATATATCAGGATACTAATTTCTCTCCAGCTCCAACTCAACACTTACAACACCACAGGGGTGCTTCCCTGGTGGCGCAGTGGTTAAGAATCCACCTGCCAATGCAGGGGACACGGGTTCGAGCCCTGGTCCGGGAAGATCCCACATGCTGCGGAGCAACTAAGCCCACGCACCACAACTACTGAGCCTGCACTCTAGAGCCCGTGAACCACAACTACTGAGCCCATGCGCCACAACTACTGCAGCCCCGCGCGCCTAGAGCCCGTGCTCTGTAACAAGAGAAGCCACTGCAATGAGAAGCCCGCGCACCACAACAAAGAGTAGCCCCCGCTCGCCACAACTAGAGAAAGCCTGCGCGCAGCAAAGAAGACCCAATGCAGCCAAAAATAAAGTTAAAAACAAACAAAAAAACACTTTAGGGGTTAAAAATGCACACACAGGGCTTCCCTGGTGGCGCAGTGGTTGAGAGTCTGCCTGCCGATGCAGGGGACAGGGGTTTGTGCCCCGGTCCGGGAAGATCCCACATGCCGCGGAGCGGCTGGGTCCGTGAGCCATGGCCGCTGAGCCTGTGTGTCCGGAGCCTGTGCTCCGCAACGGGAGAGGCCACTGAGAGGCCCGCATACCGGAAAAAAAAAAAAAAAAAAAAATGCACACACAGGCTTTAGAGTCAAAGTAGGGATTGAGTATTGGCTGTCAATTACGAACAGTGAGACCTTGGTAGAGTGGCTTCACTTTGCTGAGTCTCAATTTCTTCATATGCAAAAAACAGGGATTAGGGTACTTGTCTCACAGGGTTGTTATGAGGATTAAATGAGATAATGGAAGTGACAGCTAGTCAATAAATGGAAGTACTGTTATTATTATGGTGACCAATCCTAGATGATTTCAGTGTGACCTTGCTGTGATTAATGCAGGATAAGAAATAGAATCAATTTAATGAGCTTTCTGTGACCATATATTTGTTCCAGGGAAGGGTGAAACATACATGTGTTTCCATTATACACAGTACAATCAAATGTTTTCTCTATATTAAAGTAATTTTATCAGATCCCTTCCATTCTTCATTTGTTTGTATCACTTAGAAATAAACTCCCTTACAATTACATAAGGAGATCATTTTACAGAAAGAAATTAATATCCTAAAATGCCCACCTGTGTGATATTCTAGGCCACACAGCAGACACAAGCTATGGAAATCCAAGATTTGGAAGACTAATTTTATATCCCAGACCAAAGTTCTCCCTCAAAACCAGAATGTCTTTTTTTTAAATTAAGCATTTAACTTCTTTTTTAAATTGAAGTATAGTTGACTTACAATATTATATTAGTTTCAAGTGTACAACATAGTGATTCAATATTTTTATAGATTCAGAATGCTTTTCTAAAACAAAAAATAAAGTAATCTTACAGTGGTGAGAGGCTTATGTCCTAATTCTAGAGAGAAAATTGATAACAGTAATCAGCAAACAGCATTAATCATTGTTCTTTCAGCTGGAGTACTCTGACCCATTACATTAAAATGAATATGCACAATTTTCAGACAGTCTTCAGCAACTAGATTTCCAATAGAGCAGTTCAATTCCCCTATCCCAGACTTACCCAACTCTGGTTCTCAAAGCTCCCCAATCTTTTTCTAAAAGAACACCTTTTCATTTCCAGACACTATGATTTTGCATGGGTAGGAGGGGGTGTGAGGTGAGGCCAGAAAAGGCCCAGGAGCTAACAGTGAAGTCCCTGAACATAGGTAGATAGTGCTGACAATAGAATTACTGAGCTCCCTGCTCCCATCCCTGTGTGGGAACTGGTCAGAGGAGAAACAGATAGGGTGGGACCAACAACATTCGTGCCTGATCTACTAGTAGAAATACGGATGAGCTGCTGGAGGTCCCCTGGGTTTTATCCTAATTATCAGTACGCATCTACCAAACAGTGAAACTGTAAAGGGTAATGTGCTGGGTACCTTATTGAGCAAGCACTTTACATTAATTCTGCAACAAAATATACAGTCTTACAATTAATGATCCATGTGTTAGGCAGCAAATCCCAATGGCAGTAACAGAGGAGGGTTTGCAGATGTGTTCATGACAACATGGCAGGGTCCTGTTACAGGAATTCTGTTACTGAATGAATTGTCCCTGATAGAAAAACAGGTGCGAGTTGGCGGCTAGGCGGCTAGAGCCAAGAAGAATGGATGACTGATAAGTGCAGACACCTGGATCTTATCTGAATATTCTGGTTCAGTAAAAAACACCCAGTAGCCCTTTGTTCCTCTGTTTACTCATTTAGTCAACAGATTTGTATTGCACACTTCTTATTTAGGATGCATGGAGCTGGTTCCTGAGGATACAATGGTGAGTTAAACAGACTGATACTACCTAAGAGCTACTGACAAGAAAGTAAATAAAATGAAGTATTGCCAATCATATCAATATTTATGTACCATGGTAGGAGCAGTGCAGAATACCCTCCAAGCAGACAGAGGATCACCCGACATAAACAAAAATTGGGGGAATTCCCTAGTGGTCCAGTGGTTAGGACTCTGTGCTTTCACTGCTGAGGGCCTGGGTTCAATCCCTGGTTGGGGAACTAAGATCCTCCAAGCCACAAGGCGCAAACAAACAAACAAAAATGTGAAGAGTAAGCTAAGAAGCAAAGATTCAAGGAAGGGTTATTTTCAGAGGAGGTGGAGAGGGTGGTTGGAGGGAAAAAACAGAGGGGGAGGGAGGAGTGTTCTTGGCTGAAGGAACAGCGAGTTTGAAAGCTTGGAATTGAAATTGCAGGGTGTGTCAGATGAACTAGCTGAAGAAAAAACTGGCCCCCAGTGGGGGTATGATGTCAAGATGAGATGAGGCTGGAGATGAAAGCAAAGCCAAGAACATGAGGGACCTAGTAAGCCAAAGTATTTTATCCTGAGGCAATGGACAACTACTAAGTATTTCAAATCTTGATCTTCTTGCGTGTTAGAAAGATCCCTCTAGCTATTTGCTACAAAAGATAAGGGAGAAGATTTAGTAATTTCCTTTATCTCCTCCCTCAAAGACAACTTGCCAAATAGGTTCATAAAGCTTTACCTTAGTATTTTCAAATTTACTAAAATCATGTGAAGGTGCCAGGAAGGTCCAGTGAGGTCAGTTGCAGCATTGAGTTGAAGTGATTAAATCTGAGCAGATTCTGAGCCAGACTGAAGGGGGTTAGGCATTTTTGTTTCCACTGTAGCTGTTGATGCGTTCACCCCTTACCTTTCTCAAGCCCATCTATCCCAATCAACTGTAAAATATGAAGAACACAGCAGTTTGGTTGACATCAGTAATAAAACTATTCCAATTAGCACATAAAGAATTTCTATCCACAGTAAGTTGATAAGGGTTTCATCTGAACAAATTTTTATTTGGTATGTACTGCTTGAAATTGCCAATTTGAGTACAGAGCCCATGTTTCCCAGATTCCTTCAAACTAAAGTAATCGGACCCTATGGGGCCTTCCCGGGAAAGAGGCTTCCATGTCCTCTGCCTGCCTCCTGTTAGTAGAAAAACTTTAGCCTCCTAGGCCTTCCCTGAGTTCCAAAGAGCAAATTTAATCAGAGAAGTGAGAAAATGCAGAAACAAAGGAAACAAATAAGGCAAAATAATATTTAAGCCATTAAACAAAGTCAAGGACCTTTAGTTCCTCCTCAAGGGCTATGGATAATATTCTGGGCCATATCCAGCATATTTTGTGAATACTGAAACCCCCACGAGGTGGAAAGTTAACTGCATGCTGACCACCAGCACGTAGACCCCAGACCAGTTGGAACTAGAAGGTTGATAATGTTGACTCCCGTCTACCTCACCACCAACCAATCAGAAGAATGTCCACAAGCTGGTCACACATCCTGCAACCCTCTCCCTCACCCTGTCTCTAAAAACCTTTCCCTGAAAGCCATCAGGGAGTTCGGGTGTTTTGAGCACAAGACGCCGGTACTCCTTGCTTGGCCTTGCAATAAAATGCTGCACTTTCCTTCACCACAATCTGGTGTCAGTAAATTGGCTGTACTGCACATGGGTGAGCAGACCCAAGTTTGACTCGGTAACAAAATGATAATTGCTGTCCTTGAAGAGTAAATGATAGATTCCTGGGCTTTTCATGGTGCTCTGTGGTACTCCTGACTTAGGCTACTATCCTGTACTTTTCTGAAAGGGCAGGTCACATGGAAAACCTAAGACAGAGGTTGGCAGAAGGCTGCCTACTGCAACATGAGAATGTTCTAGGCTTAATTTTCATTCTGCCATCTTAGGGAGAGATACACATTAACAACTTATTTCTTATGTTAAAATATTAGGTAGAAACAAACAAACAAAAACAAAGCACAAAATGATTGCAAGCTTCTTTTAGAGAGGCTTCTGATATCATTCCATTTCATTTTTTCTTTGTACTTAGCTCTAATACCCAAATTAAGAAATCCTAAGTTGTAGTATTTTCTAATATTTGTGGTATAAATACTCTTACCATGACCAATGACAATTATTATGTCATGCCACTGAAGGGAAGGTGGAGTTGGGATGTGCACAACTGGCTATTCCAGAAGCTGGTGCAAGCTGGTTGCAGCATACCATTGCATGTGATCACAGTTGAGCCATAGCAACCAACTCAAGACAGTCGATTCACCCCCACTTATGATCCAGTCATGGTTAGAGTAGATATAATCTGTTCCTGCTGTGCTCTGCCCAGATTCCTGACTCCCAAAATTGTGAGAGTAATAAAATAGTTTTGTTTTAAGCCACTAAGTGTTTTTTTTAAAAACAGCTTTATTTGAGATCTAATTCACATACTATGTAAATTCACCCATTTAAAGTGTACAATTCAGTGGCTTTTAGCATATTCATAGCTGTGTGTCCATCAGCATAATCAATTTTAGAACATTTTCATTACCACTCCCCCCAATCCTTCCTCTTTAGCTATCATTTCCCAATCCTTCCCCAAAACCCTTCCCTAGGAAACCAATAATCTATTTTCTGTCTCTATTGATTTGCCTGTTCTGGACATTTCATACAAATGGGATCATACAATGTGGCTTTTTGTGACTGGCTTAATTTACTTAGCATAATATTTTCAAGGTTCATCAATGTTGTAGCAAATATTAGTGTGTCATTTCTTTTTTATTATCAAATAATATTCCATTGTATGGATATACATATTTTATTTATTCATTTATTAGTTGATGGGCATTTGGATTGTTTACACTTTACCTTAGTCCATCCAGGCTGATATAACTCGTAAATTAGGAGCCTTGTTTTCGTTTTGTGACCCTTACTATGCAGCGTCCTAGTTAGAAACAGAATGAATGATAAAAGGACTTTCCATATTACTCTTTACAGATTTTCTGCTTTATGGCTATATTTGAATAATGAATATGTTTCACATACACAAGGAATGTACAATGAGACAAATTATCTAAATTAAACTGTGGTAAAAACAAAGTACTTTAGATATAATAGCAACATAATTGTTCCTTTTCTCTGCCTTAACTCAATGCACAGGCTTATTAGAGTTATTTTAGCATCAATTTTCTTAAATAGTTTTGCTTATATTTATTAGGGTATTGGTAGATTATAATTTAGCCACAGATTAGACCTGATCTTGCCAATTTTGATGCAAAGGAGGTTTTGATGTCTACTACAACCTCCATAGTTAAGGAAAAATATAAGCAGGAACACCTTTGATTTCTTGCTATATTTAGCACAATAAATTTTAAACGGAAATTTTCTTGCTCCACCTATAACTGAAAAGGCATAGCACCATGGGAATGATGTTGTGTAGTGCTGCAGTAGCAGAGAGACATGGTTAAAAGTATACATAACAGGTATGAACACAGATATATTTTAGATCTTATAGAGAAATGACTGCTATTAAGAACAACTGAAACAGCAGAAACTGATCAAAAACATCTGTAATTAATATGTATCATAAAAATATTAGACACATATTTTGGGAGAATAAAACATTCTTTGAAGAATCACAAAATTCACATATGTCAGGCATGATAGTAATACCTAATTAAATGCCATATTCAAATGTCAAATTTTGCTTAGACTGCCCCACCTCCACCCCTTTTCCCCACCTCTTTTCTCTTACTATTTTAGGAGAGGAAAATAGCTCTATGGTTAAGAGCACAGACTCTAGAGTCTAGTTGCCTGCTTTGCTACTTATAAGCTGTGTAGTCTTGGGCAAGTCAGTTAAACTCTCTGTACCTCCATTTCCTGATAAGGACAATTACAGAACCTACCATATGGTGGCTGTGAGGACAAAATGAGTTAACATCAATACATGTAAAGTGCTCAGATCACTGCTTGGCACACAGTTAGTATTCAGTAAGTGTTAGATATCATCATCTCCAGAAACTTTTTCTTCTGAGGGCCTTCAATTAAAACAAGGGCTTCTAAAAAGGGTGAAATATTTGTGTTCCTTAGCATTATCACTTCTGATCTTCAATAAGACATAATATGCACAATATCAACAAGAAGTCAAATGATTAGAAAAATGTTTATTAAGGTAAAGCTGCAAGGGACTTCCCTGGTGGCACAGTGGTTAAGAACCTGCCTGCTAATTCAGGGGACACAGGTTCATAGCCCCGGTCCGAGAAGATCCCACATGCCGTGGAGCAACTAAGCCCGTGCACCACAACTACTGAGCCTGTGCTCTAGAGCCCGCGAGCCACAACTACTGAGCCCACGTGCCACTACTACAGAAGCCCGCGCGCCTAGAGCCCATGCTCCTCAACAAGAGAAGCCACCGGAATGAGAAGCCCACGCACCACAACAAAGAGTAGCCCCCGCTCACCCAAACTAGAGAAAGCCCACGCACAGCAACGGTGACCCAACGCAGTCCCTAAAAGGGCTGAAGGGATCACAAACCGAATCAAGTGACTCAGCAAATCCTGTTAGAAGGCAATGCATTTATTGAGTACTCTTGCAAATAAAGTGTTGTAATATTTCTATAAATACAGAAACTTAAAACTAATCAGCTAGCTGTTGTGTATTTATTGAGATCTTTAATATCTTAATATACAAAAAATGGGAAGATCAGGCTACAGTGAAGGAGCTAAGCTTATTAAGGATTTAGCTCATTTTCTGGCACAGCATTCAGAAATATTAAAAAAGAAGTCTCAGTTGATATAAAACGGTGTGTAAATCTGCCTTTCCAAACCAAATTTGACATAGCTTTATCAAGATACTTTTTCTCTGTGGAGCCAAAGCAGAAGTTGTATAGCATGCTGAGGACTAATTGTCACGGACCAGAGTTAATTACTATTTTGGGTATTGAGATAAAGTCAGACCCATTTCTCCTAATCCACATAAATGAAAACTACTTCACCTGATAATCTCTCTGAGCCTGTTTTCAAGTGTTTAAAACTCAGGGTCCCCTGATCCTAATCCAGTACTCTTTCCCCTCTGCCACACTACTTGTGACTCTGCATGTGCTAAGGAACAGCTTCCTTTTGAATCCTTAAAAGGAAAAACTCAAATTCCCCAGAACATAAGCAACTTTGGAATGAAAAGTTCAGCAATTTCATTTGAGATAGTTCAGGGAATGTATTTATTTCAGGCTAACCACACCCCTGCAGAGGGAGTGCTTTTGGCATATGGCTTCATCTTGTGCATTAGGAATGCAATCTGCAGTCATTGCATAACCACTGTACAATGCCAGTTTCACGAGGCAATGGTATTTTAGCTAAAATAGTTATCTCAGGGAGGAGGTGAGTTGTTGGTATACTTAAAGGCTATGATTTTACCTAATTTATACATAACTTTCTATAAAAGATAATGGCATGACAAACCCAAAGGAGAGCTACAGTTTTGCTTTTACAAACCATTTATAATTAAAATGGGACTATTCTCTGAAGAGCCAAAAGTAGCCATTTAGAAAGAATGTTGATACAACAATTCAGGAAAGAAAAAGCGAAAAACATACTTAGAATTTACCAAGTAGCCATTTACTCAGATGATACAGGACACAAGCACTGAGGGCACATGGAGCCTAGCAATTTACAATCTAAATGAATATGAACAAGGATGTTCATGACATGTGGAAAAAAAATTAAAAAGCAAAATATCAAAAAGGAAGGTGAAAAGAATATTTTTAGCAAAAATTTGAATTAGTTTCTTTAAGGGCACATTCTCCTCAGCTTCCAAAGCTATTAATGGTTAAATGAGACAATTATTGTTAACTATAGGCACTATGTTGTACAGCAGACCTCTAGAACATATTAATCTTGTATAACTGTAACTTTACACTCATTGAACAACTAGTCTCCATTTCCCCCCTACCCCCCATCCCCTGGTAACCATCATTATTTTCTTCTTCTTTAAGTTTGGTTATTTTAAATACCTCATAGAAGTGGCATCATGTAGTATTTGTCTTTCTGAGAATGAGTTATTTCACCTAGCATGTCTTCAGGTCCAACCATGTTGTTGCAAAAGGTAGGATTTTCTTCTTTTTTAAGGCTGAGTTAATATTCCATTGTATGTATACAGCAAATTCATCTGTCAGTGCACATTTGGCTTGCTTCCTTATCTTGGTTACTGTGAATAATGCTGTACTGTGCCCTTCAAATATTTTTAAAATTAATTAATTAACTTTGGTTGCGTTGGGTCTTCATTGCTGCACATGGGCTTTCTCTAGTTGTGCCGAACGGGGGCTACACTTTGTTGCAGTGCGCTGGCTTCTCATTGTGGTGGCTTCTCTGGTTGTGGAGCACGGGCTTTAGGCATGCGGGCTTCAGTAGTTGCGGCTCGTGGGCTCTAGAGCTCAGGTTCAGCAATTGTGGCACACGGGCTTAGTTGCTCCACAGCATGTGGGATCTTCCCAGACCAGGGCTCGAACCTGTGTCCCTTGCATTAGCAGGCAGATTCTTTTTTTTTTTTTTTTTTGCAGTACACGGGCCTCTCACTGTTGAGGGCTCTCCCATTGCGGAGCACAGGCTCCGGACGCACAGGCGCAGCGGCCATGGCTCACGGGCCTAGCCGTTCCGCGCGCGGCATGTGCGATCTTCCCGGACCGGGGCACGAACTCGTGTCCCCTGCATCAGCAGGCAGACTCTCAACCATTGCGCCACCAGGGAAGCCCAGCAGGCAGATTCTTAAGCACTGCACCACCAGGGAAGTCCTGTGCACTTAAAATTTTGATAAGAGGATAGTCCTAGTGGTAAGTTTTCTTGCCACACACACATGCACACACACACACACACAAAGGACACTAGGAAATTTTTGGAGGTGATGGATGCTTTTCTTTTTTTTAAGATTTTTTTTTGATGTGGATGATTTTTAAAGTCTTTATTGAGTTTGTTACAATATTGCTTCTGTTTTATGTTTTTTGGCCCCAAGGCATGTGGGATCTTAGCTCCCTAACCAGTGATCAAACCTGCACCCCCTGCATTAGAAGGTGAAGTCTTAACCACTGGACTTCCAGGGAAATCCCATGGATGCTTATTTTTTGATTGTGGTATGATAAACATCAAATTGTATGCATTAAATATGTGCAGTTTTGGTATATCAATTATACCTCAATAAAGATGTAAAAAATTAAAATAAGTTTAAAAATGATCTGGAAATGTAATCAAGAGTTCTTCTGGGTCAAATTCTTGTAAGGAAAACGTCCCAGCATCTACTCATTAAACAAGTCATAGTATGCAGGGAAGGGTGGAAAGAACCCAAGACAAAATGTCCTTTAAAGTTGTACCTTAGTCCACTGGATGCCAGTACTTCACCTGTACTCAAAGCCAGTACTCAAAAACATCAATATGGACAATTAACTAATACATAGGCATATGTTATTTTAATTGAAGTATACTTGCTGAATAATATTGTACGTCACAGGTGTACAATACAGCAATTCACAATTTTAAAGGTTATACTCCTTTAGTTATTATAAAATATTAGCTATATTCTCCATGTTATACAATATATGCTTGTAGCTAATTTATTTTATGCACAATAGTTTGTACCTCTTACTCCCCTACTCCTACATTACCCTTCCCTCCTTCCCTCTACCCACTGGTAACGAATAATTTGTTCTCTATATCTGAGTCTGCTTCTTTTTTGTTATATTCACTAGTTGGTTTTATTTTTTAGACTCCACATAAGTGATATCATACAGTATTTGTCTTTCTCTGTATGACTTACGCCACTTAGCATAATACCCTCCAAGTTCATCCATGTTGCTACAAATGGCAAAATTTAGTTCTTTTTTGTAGCTGAGTAGTATTCCATTGTGTGTGTATGTATGTGTGTGTATATATATGCCATATCTTCTTTATCCTTTTATCTGTTGATAGACACTTAGGTTACTTCCATATCTTGGCAATTGTAAATAATGCTGCTAGAAACACTGGGTTGCATGAATTGTTTCAAATTAGTGTTTTTGTTTTTTTCAGATATACAATATATCCAGGAGTGGAAGTGCTGGGTCATATGGTAGTTCCATTTTTAGTGTTTCGAGAAACCTCCATAGTTTTCCACAGTGGCTGCACTAATTTACATTCCCACCAGAAGTGTGTGAAGGATTCCTTTTCTCACATCCTCTCCAACATTTGTCATTTGTGTTCTTTTTGATGACAGCCTAACAGGTGTGAGGTGATATCTAATTATGGTTTTGATTTACATTTCTGTTATGATCAGCAACGTTGAGCATTGTTTCATGTGCCTGTTGGCCATCTGCATTTCCTCTTTGGAAAGATGTCCATTCAGTTCTTCTGCCCATTTTTTAATTTTTTTTTTTTTTGATGTTAAGTTGTATGAGTTGCTTATATATGTTGGATATTAATCCCTTTATAGGTCACATTATTTGCGAATATTTTCTCCCATTCAGTAGACTGTCTTTTCATTTTGTCGATGGTTTCCTTTGCTGTGCAAAAGATTTTAAGTTTAATTAGGTCCGTTTATTTTTTTGCTTTTATTTTCTTTGCTTTAGGAGATGGATCCAAAAAGATATCACTGTGATTTATGCCAAAGAGTGATCTGCCCATGCTTTCCTATAGGAATTTTATACTATCTGGTTTTACATTGCTGTGATTTATGTGAGATTGTTCTGCCTATGTTTTCTCAAGGAGTTTTATAGTATCCATTTTGACTTTATTTTTGTATATGGTGTTAGAGAATGTTTTAATTTCATTCTTTTACATGTAGCTGTCCAGTTTTCCCAGAACTTGTTGAAGAGACTGTCTTTTCTCCATTGTATGTTCTTGCTTCCTTTGCTGTAGATTAATTGATCATATAAAGGTGGGTTCATTTCTGGGCTCTCTATTCTGTTCCATTGATCTATGTGCCTGCTTCTGTGCCAATACCATACTGTTTTGATTACTGTAGCTTTGTAGTATAGTCCAAAGTCAAGGAGTGTGATTCCTCCAGCTCTATTCTTTGTTGTCGATTGTTTTGGCTGTTTGGGGTCTTTTGTGTTTCCATACACATCTTTAAATTATTTGTTCTAGTTCTATTTAAAAATGCCATTGGTATTATGATAGGGATTACACTGAATCTGTAGGTTGTCTTGGGTAGTATGGTCATTTCTTAAAATATAAATTTATTTTATTTATTTATTTATGGCTGTGTTGGGTCTTCGTTGCTGCACACGGGCTTTCTCTAGTTGCAGTGTGTGGGGACAACTCTTCATTGCGGTTTGCAGGCTTCTCATTGCGGTGGTTTCTCTTGTTGCGGAGCACAGGGTCTAGGCACACGGGCTTCAGTAGCTGTGGCACACAGGCTTAGCTGCTCTGCGGCATGTGGGATCTTCCCAGACCAGGGCTTGAACCCTGCACTGGCAGGCGGATTCCTAACTGCTTGCATCACCAGGGAAGTCCCAGTATGGTCATTTTAAAATTCAAAAACATGTTACATCTTTCCATTTGTTTGTGTTGCCCTCAGTTTCTTTCATCAGTGTCTGATAATTTTCTGAGTGCAGGTTTTTTCCTCCTTAGGTAGATTTGTTCCTAGGTATTTTATCCTTTTTGATGTGATGGTAAATAGGATTATTTCCTTAATTTCTCTTTCTGATATCTCATGTTTAGTATATAGAAATGCAACAGATTTCTGTATATTATTTTTGTACCCTGTAACTTTACTGAAGTCATTGATGAGACCTAGTGGTTTTCTGGGTGGTGTCTTTAGGATTTTCTATGTATGGTATTGTGTCATCTGCAAACAGAGACAGTTTTACTTCTTCCCTTCCTATTTGGATTGTTGTTTTATCTTTTTCTTCTGTGACTGCTGTGACTAGGACTTCCAAAACTATGTTGAATAAAAGTGAGAGTGGGTATCCTTCTCTTGTTCCTATCTTAGAGAAAATGTTTTTAGTTGTTCATCATTGAGTATGATGTTAGCTGTGGGTCTGTCATATATGGCCTTTATTAAGTTGAGGTATGTTCCCTGTATGCTTATTTTTTGAAGAGGTTTTTTTTTTTTAATCAAAAATGGATGTTGAATTTTAGCAAAAGCTTCTTCTGCATCTGTTGAGATGATCATATGGTTTTAATTTTTTGTTAATGTGGTGTATCACACTGGTTAATTTGTGGATATTGAAAAATCCTTGCATCTCTGAAATAATTCCCACTCGATCATGGTGTATGATCCTTTTAATATACTGTTGGAGTCAGTTTGCTAGTATTTTGTTGAGGATTTTTGCATCTATGTTCATCAGTGACATTGGCCTGTAATTTTCTTTTCTATGATATCTTTGTCAGGTTTTGGTATCAGGGTGATGCTGGCCTCATAGAATGAGTTCAGAAGTGTTCCTTCCTCTGCAACTTTTTGGGATAGTTTCAAAAGGATAGGTGTTAACTCTTCTCCAAATGTTTGGTAGAATTCACCTGTGAAGCCATCTGACCCTGGACTTTTGTTTGATGGAAGTTTTAAAATTACTGATTCAATTTCAGTACTTGTGATTGGTCTGTTCATATTTTCTATTTCTTCTTGGTTCAGTATTGGGAGATTGTGCCTAAGAATTTGTCCATTTCTTCTAGGTTGCCCATTTTATTGGCATATGGCTGCTCACAGTAGTCTCTTAAGATCCTTTGTATTTCTGTTGTGTCAGTTGTAACTTCTTTTTCATTTCTCATTTTATTCATTTGGGCCCTCTCCCTTTTTTTCTTGATGAGTCTGGCTAAAGGTTTATCAATTTTGTTTATCTTTTCAAAGAACCAGGTTTTAGTTTCATTGATCTTTTCTATTGTTTAGTCTCTTTCATTTATTTCTGATTTTTATGATTTCTTTCCTTCTACTAACTTTGGGTTTTGTTCTTCTTTCTCTAGATGCTTTAGGTGTAAGGTTAGGTGGTTTGAAAATTTTGTTTCCTGAGGTAAGCTTGTACTGCTATAAAATTCCCTCATAGAACTGTTTCTGCTGCATCCCATAGGTTTTGGATTGTCATGTTTTCATTTTCATTTGTCTCTAGATTTTTTGATTTCCTCTTTGATTTCTTCAGTGATCCATTGGTTTTTTAGTAGCATATTGCTCAGCCAACACATATTTGTTTTGGGGATGTTTTTGCAGTTTTTCCCTGTAGCTGATTTCTAGTTTCACATCATTGTGGCCAGAAAAGATGCTTGATATGATTCCATTTTCTTAAATTTACTGAGGCTTGTTTTGTGGCCTAGCACGTGATCTATCCTGGAGGACATTCCATGTATATTCTGCTGCTTTTGGATAAGATGCTCTCTATATATCAATTATAACACTAAACATAGTCATTGAATCACAAAAGAAGAAAAAAGAAGGGGGGAAAAAAGACCTACAAAAACAAATCCAAAAGAATTAACAGTGGTAAGAGCACACATATTGATAATTGCCTTAAATGTAAATGGACTAAATGCTCCAGCTAAAAGACACAGAGTGGCTGAATGTATACAAAAACAAGACCCATACATATGCTGCCTACAAGAGACTCACCTCAAAAGAAACAGACAGACTGAAAGGGGATGGAAAAAGGTATTCCATGCAAATGGAAATTAAAAGAAAGTCAGAGTAGCAATACTTATATCAGACAAAATAGACTTTAGAATAAAGACTGTTACAAGAGACAAAGAAGGGCACTACATAATGAGCAAGGGATCAATTCAAGAAGATATAACAATTGTAAATATATATGCACCCAACATAGAAGCACTTAAATATATAAGGCAAATATTAACTGACATAAAAGGAGAAATCAATAGTAACACAATAACAGTAGAGGACTTTAACACCCAACTTACATCAATGGACAGATCATCCAGACAGAAAATCAATAAAGAAACACTGGCCTTAAATTATACATTAGACCAAATGGATTTAACTGATATATACAGAGCATTCAGCTGAAAGCAGCAGAATAATACATAAGTATAAATATCATACATCTAACTTAGAAATAAACAGGAATGGCCATGGTATACAAAACTCTCTTTTAAGCTTAATCATTAGTTGGGTTTCGATTATAAAGGTCTGAGTCATCTACTGACACCAGGGCAAATAGCTTCCCTCTTCTGCAGCTAGTCATCTAGTAAAAAGTAACATACACTACATAAAGAAAAAAACACTAAAATGTTCAATATACTACCTTATGCATTTGAGTATGAAATTGCTTACATGTCAGTCACCCTAAAACGTATAGATAATAACTAAATCTTTCAAAGTCTTTCCCAATAGTATGGTTTTAGAATCATGGTACATTTATATAGTATTTTAAAACAACTCTTTGAGGACAGGGACTGTATCTAACCTTTCTGCTTAACATCAACAAGCATATAGCAAGTAACCTGTTGATTATGGATGGCCTCACTACCTCAATCAGCTGACATCTTATTACCCACTGGGTATCTGACAGCTTAAAGCCTCTGTTTAGCATCTGGAAGCAATGGCATATAGTAAACAGAGAACTTTAGACATAGCCTCAATCATACCTGTCAGCATCCATTGGGACATAAAACCAACTTTTTAATTTTCCAATAAAAGTTTTAGGAAACTTACTTGAAATATGACTTTTAGGGAGCTGTATAATCAGAATGAGGAACAGGAGAAAAAAAATTGTATTAGTCTTTCTTGAGGAAAAAAATATTCCACAGATTCTACTTTATAAAAATTTAAACACTTGTTAACAACTTAATTGTTGAACGTTGAACCAAATGTTTCTTTGGTATTTGTAAACATTTTGTTTATAGTGGTTGTATACATATATTTCTAAACTATCAGTGTTACAATTTACTTAGATCACTACTAATAAATATTACTAGTTTGTATTTGAGGAAGCTATTCCTTCCATATAGTCAGCTGTTGCTTTTTACCTAAAAGAAGAGGTGGAAAAGAATGATCAAGAGGTAAAAGTAGCAGACATGAAACTCACACATGTGATTTGACAAATGGGGGTGGGCCAGCTGCTACAAGCAGCTCATGGAGGCTGTGTATATTTTATAAATATCTTTTAATTAAAGTATTTGATTTCAAAGATATAATGCAGTTCCTCAAATACACTAGTCAACAGCTGAATTAACATGTAAAAAAAAAGCACTAAGCTGTGTCATTTAAACACAAATCTTATAACTGAGTCCTCCCGTATCAAATTGTATTTGCAAGGAATTAATAGGTCCTACTACCTCATAAAAGCGGAAAAAGAAAGTCTTTATTTTCATTTAGTTCCAATTACAAAAGTGTATCATTTGTCCAAGAAAATCTTAAGTATATGGTTTCATACTTTTCTAAAACATTAGCTACTCTCTTGAAGACTACACAAACACACGTTGATTATTGTAACTATAGTTTTCCCTATTTAAATCCAAACTTATGTCAATATTTAAATAATAAAATTTACAGAAGATTACTTTAAATAATTTGACCAATCTATAATTTCTAGTTATCATGAGAAACTTTTAAAGCAAACTTTTGCTATTTCATATTTTGAAGATTTGTAGAATGAAGTCATTATACACAATAATCTAACTACATTCTGACTAAGCAGAAATTACTGATTAAATTATTAGACTAAGGCAACAATAACATGGCCCTGAATCAATATTATCAGACATTCTTGAAAGCCTAACATGTTGGGTTTGTTTCAATTGCTATCCAGTCACCTTTAAAAATTGTCTTTATTTTAAAAAGCTCATAAATGACAAAATAAGTTATATTCGAATGTTCAAAAATTATTAGAAGCGTACTAAATAACTTTCTATTGATCTCTTTTGCTGTTAATTGGCTTTAAAAGTGCCAAGTGAAAGAAAACAAAACTATACTAGGTTAAATCACCAACAACTTTTCAAAAGTATACTAGGTTAAATCACCAATAACTTTTCAAATAATGTGGAGAGTAAAATTTTATTGCTGTTCTTTAAAACAAACATTTAAATGGCTCTTTGTGAAAGCAAGCCAATATAAAGTGTGATCTTGCGAGTTGATGAAGACTAAGGAATTTCACCTAGTTAGCAGTGTAAACACACTAAACCATTACTGGAGAATGTTCATTCAATAAAAGTCACTTGTGTCCATTTGTAAGAAAACCCCCCTCCCTTTACTCTGCATAAAGATATAATAATCTTTATGGTTGACCCTAGGCATAGGGTAATATTCACATTATATATATATGTGTGTATGTGTATGTATAATTAACTAGCTTTACCTACCTCTGTTCCTATTCACCATTAATTTTTTCTCCATTTCCAGCATGAAGTGATTTTCTTCCTGGACAGAGTGCAATGATTACTTTTTATTTAAGAATACAGAATCTAACGAACAATTATTTAGGCAGAAGAGAAAATTATTCACTTAGAAGCACCTCATTAGATGGACTCTTTGTCGAAAATGTTTTAAGAGAGAGGTTATTTGGAATTATTTGGATAGGGCTGAATCTTAAATATCAAATCTTAGTTCTATACTGACTCAACATTTATAGTACTGCTTAATGTTACGTCAGTTTCATAAATAAGGACTGAACTACTATTTATTCAGAAAATTAAGTTTGATGGCTAGGGGAAATACACTACAGTAGAAGTTGAAATTTTGTTCCAAAATACTTAGAATCATTTAAACAAACCTATGTTTCTTTTCAAAATACAGAAAATTATATTCTTTTTCCTTATAAACTCTCTTCCTAAAATTTTTTAAAAAGTACGTAATGATTAGTAATGGTCAAACAAAACAGAATCCCATACTAAAAATTCTTCAAAGGTAATTCTCAAATATTTTTTCACCTCTTCCAATTTCCCCAAAGAAATTAATAGCTTTTAACACATAGCTTTAATAGGCAAAAAAGTTTTTCAGTTACCTTCAAGCTTTTCCAGGATATGGAAAGTAGGAAACAATATACCAAACATCAGTATGTAGAGTATGAATCCATTTGCATTAAAAATATGCATACATATGGAATAAAATCTGGAAAGATAGACACAGTGGTTCCTCTCTAGGTGGATGAGATTATGGGTAGTTAATTTTCTTCTTTTTCTTATTCTATTTTCAAAAGTAAGTATGAACTACTGTTGTAATTTAAAAAAGAACTAATAGAAAAAAAACCTCACATGATTCTCAGTTGTTTTAAGATAAAAGCAGAAGAGAAACACAAAACATCAATTCCAGGAAAATTTATGTATTTTACGCATTACATGAAAATACCTTAATTTTGAACTTTATAGATGGTCCTTACTTGCGTGGGTCCTGTGTGGAGTGTAAAACCATACCACAGAGAAATAAATGTAACATCTTTTAAGAATCAAACATGGGTCTTCCCTGGTGGTGCAGTGGTTGAGAGTCTGCCTGCCAATGCAGGGGACACGGGTTCGAGCCCTGGTCTGGGAGGATCCCATATGCCGCGCAGCAACTGGGCCCGTGAGCCACAATTACTGAGCCTGTGCGTCTGGAGCCTGTGCTCCGTAACAAGAGAGGCCGCGACAGTGAGAGGCCCGCGTACCGCGATGAAGAGTAGCCCCCGCTCACCGCAACTAGAGAAAGCCCTTGCACAGAAACGAAGACCCAACACAGCCAAAGATAATTAAAAAAAGAAACACATTTTAGCTAAGGTTGTATTTTGTTGCAGCATGAACATTTATAAACCAATTTCATAAAACAAAAAAGTGAGAGAAGAAAATTGGATATTTTGATTCTATAACTACTCATTTTTAGCTGCTATGCTATCGCACAATAGCTTTGGACTACTAAATTACTTCCTCCCACGTATGCCCAAAGATGTCACACCCTTGCATTTTTATTCCTAAGAATTAAATGCCTACTACTGGTAGGCTAGGTAAATGCTAGGTACTGGGGATATGACAGAGAACACAGACCCTGGCCTCATAAAGCTATCAGTCTACCTGGGAAGACAGATAATAAGCAATTACAATACACTACACAGAGTTAAAAACAGGGTTGAGGTGGAAGACTTGTGGCCGAGTCCTCTAACAGCTGAAGAGGCTTCAGAGAAGTCTCCGAGAAATACTGTGTTTAAGCTAAGACCTGATGGCTAAGAACATGATAAATGGGTGAACTTTGGGAGAAGTGTTCAGGCAAACCACCCTTGCAGAGGAAGTGTAATGTTTTTCAGAAACTGAAACAAGTTCATTCTAGCTAGAGCATCGGGAGGGGAAGGGAGAAAGGTGGCACTGTCGAGATTGTAAACGATACTGTTTAGAATCTCTCCTAAGTGGCCTTAAGGAGTGACACGGTAAAAATTTGTGCTCTATAGACTATTCTGGGGGAGCATGTGTGGAGAATAGGTTGTAGGGATGCGGGACAAATGCCAGAGAGGGCAGTCAGGAGGCTGCTGGAATAATGTGGACTACGTAATGGCAGAAGTGGAGGGATACAGCAAGATGAGAGAAATTTAGGGGGCTGTACCAACAGGATGTGATGAGCGATTTGGAGATGATTCAAAGATGACTCATGGGGTTGTGGCTTGATAATTGTTGATATTAGGAATACTCAATGAGAATGGAAATCCAACACCCAGACACAACACTTTCATCTCCCTGAGTGGTGGTAGGAGAGGCGGTTGGGGGCAGGTTCAGGGCAAGGGAGTGGAGGTGGAGAATGAGGTCAATTCTGGATACACTTTATTTAGGATGTCTACAAGATAATCCCAGTGGATGTTTCCAGTAGGCAACTGGATATATAGTGTATGCGCTGAGTTGGGTTTAGAGCAAGATATACATTTGAGAATGATAAACATACAATTCAGTGTTTTCTCAACCTTAAAAAAAAAAAGATCCATGCCTATTTGATCAGTCAAAAAATGACCTCCCTTCTGTTCCCCAAATGAGAACAATTAATGTGGATGATAAAGGACGCCATGGGAATAAACAATGTTTTTTTCAGGGAAATGGTAGAGGGAGAAGAGAAAAGAACCTAAGACAGAACCTTGAAGAATACCTATGTCTAAGGGAGACGGGGCGTGGGGGGGGCTTTCAAGAGATTGAAAAGTGAACTGGTTTCTCCCCTTCCCTGATTTCTTGTCACCTATATTCTAAGTAAGGGGAAAGGAATCTGGATGGCAAAGGGGGGGAAAGATAAGCATCTTCTAAACCTTTTGTAAGCTTTGGAACCTACCTAAAAGGAAGGTTGTTAACTTGCATTTCTCTTGCTGTCGTTGGGCCTAAGCTACATGTGTACAGAGGAACCAGCGGGCTACTGCAGGGCAAATGAGAGGTGACGCAGGTCCTCATTCACTGGTTCAACTAATTCATGCAGAGGTCTAATGAAGTTTCTACATTTCTCTCTCTCTCTTTCTCCTCCTTCCCCTTTCTTTTTCAAATGAAAGTAGAAAAGTAAATGAATACAAATTCTGCTCCTGACTTCTGGAAAGTGAAGTCTAATTCCAATCCAGGCCCCATGTTGCAAGTTTGGTTAATAAATGCAATACAGTAATTCTAGAAGCTAGTAATTGTAGCAATTCAGTGTATCCCAGGACTCTCACTCTAGCTGGATCAACTCTTCTGAGCTTTTGTATAAATCCATAGTGTCACAACCGTCTTGGCCAGGTCCAGGACCTTTAAAAAAAAAAATCCTGGTTTAAATCCGATTGAAAATACAGACCACTGTAAAGCACAGAACTTGAACACAACGTACATTTGGGGGCTGACTCCTTATCTAGACTCATGGCATCTACCAACAGAAAAGTTCTTCGTAGTTCAGAGAATAGTAATTCTGTATATCAAAGAATATATAATAAGCATTGCTATAAAAAATACTGGCAGCTGTGGGGCTGCCCTTTCATAGAACTACTGGTACACAGTAACTATGTCTTTTCATGTTTTATGATTAATTATAGTCTATAAGAGAAAATACTGTGGTATATATTTGTATTTGTACTTAATTTTTACTGAGGTTTGATTTTAGCATTTACTGTTAAGTCAATGATCTGACCCAGAGAAAATTATGATGACTACAATATTCTATATATTAAGTACAGCATTGGAAAATGTACTCAGCATCCTGGTTTTATGATATGCAGTATTTATTTTTATTGTTATATATATATTGAATCAATCAAATTATATTACAAATTAGAACCATACAGTGTTTAAGGATGAACTTTTTATTC